>NC_062287.1:104799907-105102938 GCF_902655055.1 Lutra lutra | reverse complement strand
TCAATTCACGTCAACTTTGGGGAGTCTTTTCCCTTCAGGTACATGGTATATGGTCATTGATATGGCAGATAAGTTCTTTTCAGTCCTATCTGGAAGGAATACGGAAAGCCGTTCACATTCACAAGGGATGAGCAACAGCGTCCATTATGGTCTTGTCCCAGGGCTGTGTTAATGCTCTTTCCTCTGTCATGAAGTAGACTGACAGGATTTGGAAAATCTGTGTGTTCTGCAGAATGCCTCATTGATCCACTGTATCAATGAACAAAAGTGAAAAGTATATTAGAGTCTTGACAAGATATATTTGTGTCCAAGGATGGAAGATAAATCCTACGAAGAATCAACGTCCCAGTTAAAAATTTATGTCTACATGCCACACACACACAAACCAGGTAGACAGATATTAAGGCATTTTATCTCATAATTGTCCAAGCTTGGACACAATAGGGTATCTTTCAGCGAATGAATGGATATATAAACATTCAGACAATGGAATACTCTTCAGTGCTAAAAAGAAATGAGCTATCATGCCATAAAGACATGGAGGAATTTTACATGCATAGTACTCAGTGAAAGAAGCCAATCTGAAAAGGTGACCTCCTGCATGATTCCAACTATATGACACTTGGAAAAGGCAAAACTATGGAGATGGTAAAAAGACCAGTAGTTGTCAGGGCTTGATAGGAAGGGAGGGAAGACTAGGCACAGCACAGAGGGTTTTTAGGGCAGTGACACTATTCTGTATGACACTACAATGGTGAATACGTGTCATTATACATCTGTCCAAACCCACTGAATATACAACACCAAGAGTGGACCCTAATGTAAACTATGGGCTTCGGGTGATTATCATGTGTCAGTATGGATTCCTCAATTGTAACAAATGTCCCACTCAGTGAGGGATGTTGATAGGGGGAGGGACATGTGTGGCGCCAGGGCTACATGGGAAATTACTGTACCTTCTGCTCAATTTTGCTGTAAATCTAAAACTTCTCTGAAAAATAAAGGCTATTAAAAAAAAGGAAAGGCCAACTATATCGGTGATTTTTTTAGGGATCTTGCAGCATTTTAGGACATCCTCTTCAAAGTAAAAAAAAAAAAAAAAAAAAAGAGTAAAGGATATATTGCATCCCTAACCATGAAACAGGAAGTATAATGCCTGGTAGGACTCTTCAGAGTCTGGAAGCTGTACATTCTATGTTTGGGAATACTACTCTGACCCATTTGTTGTGTGACACAGAAGTCAGGCTAGTTTTAAGTGGGGGTCAGTAGAGGGAAATTTTTCTACAATAGGCCCAGGCTGAAATGCAGGAAGCCCTACTGCTTGGTTCATAAATACTGGCAGACCTCTAACATAGTATTAGCATTTCTGTGCTCTGAAAAGATACGTGGAGCTGGTGTCAAATTCCAAAAGGAAAACCACATCATAAACCCCAGAGATCTGAAACAAGGCTATGCTGTCTTCAGCAAAGAATTTGAAAACGAGCTCCTGGCATGCTTTGGTTCCTGGTAGAGATGGAGTGACTGACCATGGGACATCAAATAATTATGTGGCCAGACTGCCCATCATGATCTGGCTCCTGTCAGAGCCACTGGGTCACAAGGTCATGTGGGTCCAGCAGCAACACACTGTAAGACAGACCAGAGGGTGCAAGAAAGCTGAATGAGCCAAATGCCCAGATTCCCATGTCATCTGGGACTATTATACTAGTATCTCTCCTCAGCTCATATGTATAACTACAAGCTCAGTCCTTTGTGACCGCAGATGGAGAAGAAAAATGGAGAACTGGGTTCACATTTAGGTTGGCTTGATATGTGGGTGCAAAGCAAAAATGGACTTCTCCATTTTTGGTCCTCCCAATGGGTATAACTTCATGTTGTGTGGAAAGGGAAGTGGCCTTGGTTAAGAATGTATGTAAACTCATGGATGATGATGATGGCTTGGCTGGTTGGTCATGGGGTCTGGAGGATAGGAATCCTGTGGTGGTAAGTACAAAGTATGAATATCTTTGCATCGCATGTTATCCCCATTCCAGGGCTGAGACCGCTGTGCATGAACAAAGTAGCAATGGTGGCCAAGATGGAGGTACACATGAGTTCATCAGTGTGGGCTCACTCCTTACCCTCTAATGTCACAGTTGAATATCCAACCTGCTTTGGGAGAGCCAACTGCTTACTCTACAGGAATTTTGTGAGTCAGTTGACATAATGCTGGTAGGTTGAAATTGGCTATGGTGGGAATACTTACAATATGGAAATCAGCAGATGCTACAGATCAGCTCCCACTCTGCCCCTGCTCAGAGAACAGGTCATTAAATATTTACCCAGCCTACTACTCAATAGAGACCAAAGCTGAGCCCCGGATAGGGTGCTATCCCTTGAGGACACCAACCTGCCCCTTGGTGGCAAGTTGATTACATTGGACTTCTTCACCCTTAAGCCTGTCAGCAATTTATCTTGACTGTAATTGACACATGTATCAAAGACTTTTCTGCCAATAGGGTCTCACCCAGCAGTATTATCTGAGGGCTGACAGGTCCCATTCACTACCACAAGCCCTCACATTATCTGATATGGGACTAAGGAACATCCATGAGAGCAAAGGAGGTGTGGCACTGGGCACATGATTATGGAATCACTGGCCCTATCACATACAGCAACACCTAGAAGCTGGTGGCCTGACAGAGTGATGGAACAGCTTTTTGAAGGCATGGCTGAGTTATCACCTTGTAGACAATACCCCCCAAAGATGGGTTACCATTCCCCAAGAGGCAGTATATACCTCAATCCATAACCTTTATACAAAGCTATGTTCCCTATAGGTAGAATACATGGCTCCAAGAATCAAGTGGTAGAAATGCGAGAGGCCTTGTTGACCACCAGGTCCATTGACCCAACTTGGGAAATTTGTAGGTCCAAATCCTGGAACTCTGAGCAATGTGAGGTTAGCAGTCCTGATTCCTAGAAGTAGAACACTGCCATCAGAAGATTCAGGGGCACCTGGGTGGCTCAGTCGTTGGGTGTCTGCCTTCGGCTTGTGTCGTGATCCCAGGATCCTGGGATCAAGACCCGTATCGGGCTCCCTGCTCTCTGGAGAATCTGCTTCTTCCTCTCCCACTCCCCCTGCTTGTATTCCCTCTCTCGTGGTCTCTCTCTTTCTCTCTCTGTCAAATAAATAAATAAAGTCTTTAAAAAAAAAAAGAAGATTCAGCAAGAGTCCATTAAACTGCAAACTATGGTTTGTTCTTGATCACGCTGGGGTCTTCATGTAAATGGATAAGCAAGAAAATAGGTCTTCATCCTGGCAGGGCTAAATGCCCCCATTCATCACAAAGAGATAGAACTAAAAAAAAAGGACTTTATTTATTTATTTATTTTTGAGAGAGAGAGAGAGGGAGTGGGGGCGTGGCAAGGGAGTAAGAGGCAGAGACCCTCAAGCAGACTCCTCTCTCAGCACGGAGCCCAACATGGCACTGGATCTCACAATCCTGAGATCATGGTCTGAGCCAAAACCAAGAGTTGGATGCTTACCTAACTGTGCCACCCAGGCACCCCAAGAGATAAAACTCTTTTTTTTAAAAAAAGATTTTATTTATTTATTTGACAGAGAGACACACAGCGAGAGAGAGAGAACACAAGCAGAGGGAGTGGGAGAGGGAGAAGAAGCCTTCCTGCTGAGCAGGGAGCCAGATGCAGGGCTCGATCCCAGGACTCTGGGATCACGACCCAAGCCGAAGGCAGACACTCAACAGACTGACTGAGCCACCCAGGTGCCCCAAGACAGAACTTTTGTGACACAATAAGGGCAAGGAAAAATTCGGCACTGCTACTAAACACATCTGAAAATGCTTTTTGCCAATTTCTTGTGTCAGCTTCACTGAGGGAAAATTACGTGCAATAAAGTTCACTATTTTTAAGTGAACAATTTTATGTTTTGACAAATATGTACAGTAATGTAACCACTGCCATAATCTTATTATGAAACATTTCCACATATTCTATAGTTTCTGCAAGCTGTTTTGCAGTCAAACCTTTCCTCCTACCCTCTGTGCTTTCTATCACTGTTGTTTTGTCTTTCCTAGAATTTCCCATAAATGCAATCGTGCAGTATGTAATCCTTTGTGTCCAACCTCTTTCATTAAGCATAACACTTTTGAGATTCACCCATCCCGTTGCCCAATAACAGTAGCTGTTTTCTTTTCACTGCTGAGTAGTACTCCACTGCGTGGCTAACTCACACTCAGTTTCTCCATTCACCAGGTGCTAGGCATTTGGACTGTTTCCAGTTTGGGGCTCTTGTCAATAACACCGCTATGAACATTCTATCCAAGTCTTTATACAGACGAATGTTTTCTTCTTTCTTGGGCATTGCCCAAGAGTGCAGTTGCTGGGTCATATGGTCAATCAATGCTCAACTTGCTAAGAACCTCCAAACTGTCTTCTGAAGTGACTGGGCCATTTGCATTCCCACTAGTAGTGCATAAGAGTTCTAGCTGCTCCGCATCCTGCCAACACTTGATATTTTTGTCTTCAACTTTAGCTATCTCATTGTGGTTTTATTTTGCATTTTCCCAGTGACTAATGATGCTATTTGCCACATATCTCTAACCTAAACATATTGCCACATATCTCTAATCTTTGGTGCGGTGTCTGTTGGAATATTTTGCCAATATTGTCCCAATATTTCATTGGCTTTTTATCTTCCTCTAAGTGATATATATGAGTTCTTTACATATTATGTGTATGGATGATGTCACACAGACATGTTCCTTCAGTCTGTGACTCCATATTTAATTTGATGATCCATGTCATTTGAAAAGAAAACATTTTTTAAAAAATTTATTTATTGAGACACCTGGGTGACTCAGTCGGTTAAATGTCTGCCTTCATCTCGGGTCAGGACCCCAGGGTCCTGGGATCAAGCCCAGTGTCATGCTCCCTGCTCAGTGGGGAGACTCCTTCTCCCTTCCCTCTGTCCCTCCTCCCTCCTTGTGTTCTCTCTCTTTCTCAAATAAATAAATAAAATATTTTTAAGAGAAAAAGATTTATTTATTTATTTGAGAGAGAGAGAGCATGAGCGAGAAGAGGGGCAGAAGGAGAGGAAGAAGTCCAAGCAGACTCCCCAGGGAGAACAGAGCCCTGCTTGGGGCTCCATCTTGTGACCTGGAGATCATGACTTGAGCTGAAACCAAGAGTCTGGCATTCAACCCCCTATGGTCCCCAGGCGCCTCTGAAAGAAAACATTTTTATCTTAATGAAGTCAAATTTGTTAATTATTTTCTTTTAGAGTTCCTGCCATCTTGTACAATCAAGAAGTCTTTTCCTAACTCAGTCACCAGGATTTTCTCCTGTGTTTGTTCTAGATTTTTATCATTTCAGCTCTTACATTTAAGTTTATGATTCTTTTAGAGTTTTTGGTTTTTTTTTTTTACATGGGAAGCATTTCCTCATTTCCTATTTTCTGGAAGATTTTGTGTAGAATTGAGAATATCTTTTCCTTAGGTGTTAGGTAGAATTTTCTAGTGAAGCCATTTGGGCCTAGAGTTTTGTTTTGTTTTGGTTTTGTGGGAAAGCTTTAAGGCAAACAAAACAAAACAACAACAAAAAAATGAAAAGAAACTGAAATCCATACTTTACACAGAATTCCTAGTTTTAACTTAATGCCCCTTTTCTGTTCAAGAATCTTGTCCAGGCAGCCACATTACATTTAGTCATCATGTCACCTTAGGCCTTTCTTGGCTGTAATGATTTATCAGACTTTCCTTGTTTTTGATGACCTTGACAGTTTTGAGAAGTACTGGTTACACACACACACCCGCACACATGTATATATGTATACGTACACATATATATATATATACATATATTTAAGAAATATATATATTTTTTAAATTAAGTAGCTCCATGCCCATCACGGAGCCCAACATGGAGTTTGAACTCACAGCACTGAGATTGAGCCCTGAGCAGAGATCAAGAGTCAGATACCTATTCAACTGAGCCACTGAGGCATCCCTTGGTCAGATATTTTGTAGAATGTCCCTCATCTG
Organism: Lutra lutra; assembly: GCF_902655055.1. Lineage (NCBI taxonomy): Eukaryota > Metazoa > Chordata > Mammalia > Carnivora > Mustelidae > Lutra > Lutra lutra. The sequence goes on along the minus strand of NC_062287.1, from coordinate 105,096,894 downwards.
GGATTTATTTGATGTATTTCTTTTTTTTTTAAAGATTTTTATTTATTTATTTGACAGAGAAAGATAACAAGTAGGCAGAGAGGCAGGCGGAGAGAGAGGAGGAAGCAGGCTCCCTGCCCAGCAGAGAGCCCGACATGGGGCTTGATCCCAGGACCCTGGGATCATGACCTGAGCCGAAGGCAGAGGCTTTAACCCACTGAGCCACCCAGGCGCCCTGATCTGATGTTTTTCTCATGATTAGACTGGGGTTATGGATTTTGGAGGAGGTAGACCACATATAAACCAGGTTGGGCAATAACTGTCCATGATTTAAGTTCCCTTAATAAAAAGACAAAGACTCAAAATGCAATAAAAATGACAGTCCAATTCTAGGTGGATCACAGCAGACTCACCTAAAATGAAATGATCTCAAAAGGTTAAAAATTAATGGGATGGGAAAGGCAAATGAAAAATGAAAAGGGCAGTATTAATATCAGACAAAGTAGAAACCCTCATTCAATGTCAAAGACGCTGTCCTTTAGGATGAATTGAAAACTCACCTCTCTGCCTCTCAGAGGCCAGGGATTTTGGGAGAGGGAAGGATCTCGGGGGAGCCTACTGGAAAGGCTCCAAGCAGGATTGCCAAAGACCCAGGTCACCAGAGTGTTTAGGAAAAATCGCCCCTTTCCCATGCCCCAGGCCACAGATGGTTAGATTGGCATCTTAACAACTTCTGGGAATATGGACACTGAGGAGATCCTCTCCCATTCTTTTGGTGATTTCAAATCACCCCCGTTGGCCCAGAGAGAGCCGGCTGCCTTGGAGGTTGAAGCGACCCAGTGGGGAGGCCTAGTCAGGCCTAGCTGACCATGCACTGCAGTGACCTTACTTTTCTCTAGACCTCAGTCTCAGCTGCAAAAGGAGTTTGGACCTTCCCGCCCCCAAACTTCATGTTAGCATTCAATGTCAAGGTTCTTTGTGCTCTTTTTCTTTCCCCTCTTTTGTTGCTGTCTTTAAATTTTGTGTTCCATGGGTGTTATTGGTTATGTGCTCAATCTATCAGGTTTGGGAGGTGTGGGCGGCCCAAGACCTTGCCCTGGGAATGCCATGAGCCAACCCTGCCCATCCTGTCAGCAGAGGGCACTGCAGGTCATGCCCCATAGGGCTGCCCCTTACCCTTGCAGTTCTCCTCAGGGTGCACTAAGAGGGGAGGGCTGAGGTGTCCTCTTTTTATGCCCCCCCCCCCCCAGGAGAGCCCCTTTTAACTCTGGCTCTACCCAGAGCCATGAACAAGGGGCTTGACCACTTCAGCCCTCAGTTTCTCTCTCTGAAAAATAGCCCTTACCTTTCCCCTCCTTGGTAATATAAAGAAAATGCCAGATAAAGTTATCTTGAGAGCTTAAAACATAAAGCTACTTAAAAAAAATTTTTTTTAGCAAAGAAAGCCCTTCTGTAAATACAACCTATATTATTAATTTGAAGCAAGTGCTCCTATTTCTACGGGTGAGTAACTACTGAGGTATGGAAAAGTTAACTGTCTTGCCTGAGGTCTTACACAGCAAATTAGAATAAGAAAACCCACGTTATTCTATGTTCCAGCCACTTAAACACTGCCATCTCTTACTGATAATGTTTATTTAGGTGTGCAATAATGGTCTTTTTTTTTCCCTAAGATTTTATTTATTTATTTGACACAGAGAGAGAGATCACAAGTAGGCAGAGAGGCAGGCAGAGAGGGAGGGGAAACAGGCTCCCTGCTGAGCAGAGAGCCCAATGTGGGGCTCCATCCCAGGACCCTGAGATCATGACCTGAGCCGAAGGCAGAGACTTAACCCACTGAGCCACCCAGGTGCCCCGGTCTTGTTTTTTTAATCTGTAAAAGATACATAACGAAATATTTGCAGAAGATGACATTTTATGATGTCGGGGATTTGCTTCAGAATACTATGGAGAAATATATGGGATAAAAGGGAGCTGGCTGTGAATTGCTGAAGGTGGGAGATGGGCCTAGGAGGGTTCATTATTTGTCTACTCCTGGCTACTATTAATAGGCTTGACATTTTTTGCGATTAAATAAGGTGAACATTTCTTTCCCTCTTCTTCCACATGCTATTTCTGACAACTTTTCCCTCCAACACATTTTTTAAAATTTATTTATGGGAGAGAGAGAGAGAGAATGAGCAGGGGGAGGAGAGGAGGAAGCAGACTCCCCACTGAGCAGGGAGCCCAACGCAGGGCTCAATCCCAGGACCCCAGGATCATGACCTTAGTGGATGGCAGACACTTAACCAACTGAGCCATCCAGGTGCCCCCCACCAACACATTTTATCCTATTTTCTGATAACCAGTAATCTCAGTCTGTAATCCAAACCGAGGTCATAAAAAAGACTGGGGGAAGGACAGAGAGAAAGGAAAGCAGTTAAGAATTGCAAAGTGGCAACCTGGCAGGTGTACCTGGCAGGTGACACCCACCTCCTGAGACCTGGGAGAATAAAAACAATGAACATGAAGGTTCATTACGCTCTTTTCCTCTCTGGTGTAGGAGGAAGTGTCCAAGATGGCAGGACTTTCCCCAGGGGCTGTTGAGCACAGGTTGGAGTTTCACCGGCACTTGGAAATTTTGCTATTGGGACTTTGCCCTGATGACCAAACAGCATGCGTTTCTGCCAGTCTATCAAAGAGAATGTGTCCAGCCAAATCCAAGGCAAGCAAACTCACAGTGCCTGCTTACCCCAAAAAAGGTTCAAAGACCCCGCCCCCAGAGGAAATAGCACAAAAGTCCTGTTGGCTCTCTTCTCATCTGCAAACTCCATGGATCCCAGTGAGGCTTAGGGAAGAAGACAAGTGTGGGCCAAGAGAAGAAGAGAAAAAAAAAGAAATATGGCAAAACTCTCGCCAGCCAGAAGGAGAGGTTGCCAAGACACTGTACGGCTGAACAAAAGCAACAGGTTCTACACCAAGGGTAAGAAAACAAAAGAGCTGTCTACAAAATGATTTCCAACTTTGGTATGAAAAGCTGTAAGTAAAGGTAATTGACATGCAACAAATTTACAGGTAAAAATATGTTGCAATCTTTAGTAGAGCATTCTTACAAATTAGTGAAAAAACAAGACTACCATCCTGATAGAAAAATGGACGATGGACATGAACAGGTAATTCAGGAAATAAAAACCATCACTGATGTAGGAAAAGATGCTCAACCTCATTAGTAACCAAAGAAATGCAATATAAAATAGCAACAAGGAGGGCACCTGGGGTCCTGGGATCAAGCCCTATGTCGGGCTTTCTGCTCCACAGGGAGCTGCTTCTCCCTCTGCCTGCCACTCCCCCTGCTCATGCTCCCCGCCCCCCGTCAAATAAATAAATAAATAAAATCTTTAAACAAATAGCAACAAGAAATATTTTTGGTCAGTCATATTGGGAAAGACCTTAAAACAGATAATATTCAAAGTTTGTGAGAATGTCATTACCAATACACACTTGCCTAAATCAGTTCAGTTTGTGGAGGGAAATTTGATAATATATAATGAAATTTAAAATGTATGTGGGGGGGTGCCTGTGTGGTTCAGTGGGTTAAAGTCTCTGCCTTCGGCTCAGGTCATGGTTTCAGGGTCCTGGGATCGAGCCCCACATGGGGCTCTCTGCTCGGCAGGGAGCCTGCTTCCTCCTCTCTCTCTGCCTGCCTCTCTGCCTCCTTGTGATCTCTGTCAAATAAATAAATAAAAATCTTTAAAAATAAATAAAATGTATGTAGGTTTTGACCCAGTGGTTTCTCTTCTAGGATTTTATTCTAAGGACACGACTGGACAAGGGTACAAGAAGGTGCACACACGGCTGTCCATCCTGTTATCAGAGTGGAACTGGAGACACCCAAATGTCCTCAATAGGGAATGGTTAATCTCCTGCTCTCTATTTGGTCCTTCCCACAAACATACAAACATGCTGAAGTCTCTCGTGTCTGTAATCCCCACCCCCCGACTCCATGCCCCCAAGTGGAGCCCTGTTGACTCATAGACCAACTTCCTAAGGGTCGGCCTTTCTGCACTCCTTACCTCCCAGCTCATTATGTCTGTGTCTTTCTGTACCACGCTGCCACTCTCACCAACACTATCTGTGGTCCCAGATTGCAAAAGGCTGTTCACAGCCTCTTGGAAGGTTCTAGTACTGTTGCCCACTTTCTCCTTTTGGAAATGTGATGTTGCCTCGGCTGCCAAGAGCTGCTTTTCCACCTTCCTTTCTGGCCGCCTCTTCTCTGCCTCTTCCTCTGCTCCCCTTCCTCGGCCCAGCACCTGGCTGTAGACCTGCCTCAGGGCTCTGTCCCAGGACCCCCTGTTCACTTGTCATGTTGTCCCTGAGGCCGCTCAGCTGTTCGTTGCCTTCTCTTACCACCCATATCTAGCCCGACCTCTCTCCCCAAACGCTGACTAGGCAGCCTTGCCTGAGTGTCAAAAGGTTTCTCAGACACAGAATATCCAAACTGAAACTCCTCACGGCCCCTCAGCCTGCTCTCCACCCCTCTCTTCCTCCCACCGGCCAAGGGCACCACTGTTGGCCCAAGATAGAAAGTCACTATCGGTTTCTCTCCGCCTTGGCAAGTTCCCTCAACATTAAGGCCTGCCGGTCCATTCTGTTCCACGCCGCCACCATCACGCCACCCAGGCCACCAGCCATGTTCACGCGGCAGCCAGAGGTGCTCCACGACAAGTCCAAGCATGCTCCTCTCCAACTTAAGACTGTTCCTGACTTCTCGTTTCCATTAGAAAAAAGTCCAAATCTGGGGCACCTGGGTGGCTCAGTGGGTTAAAGCCTCTGCCTTCAGCTCAGGTCATGATCCCAAGGTCCTGAGATCAAGCCCCATATCGGGCTCTCTGCTAGGTGGGGAGCCTGCTTCCTCCTCTCTCTCTCTCTGCCTGCCTCTCCGCCTACTTGTGATCTCTCTCTCTCTGTCAAATAAATAAAATCTTAAAAAAAAAAAAAGAAAGAAAGAAAGAAAGAAAGAAAAAAGTCCAAATCTCTGGCGGTGGCTTACTGTCGGGGCCGTCCTATGACTAGCTCCTTTCTTACCACTCCCATCTTGCCTCCCCGCTGTTTTACCTGCACGGCCTATCCCACACACCCGGCAGGCTTCCGTTCTAAGTTCTCATGCATCCTCCCCTTCTCCCACCCGCGTGGTGCTCTAGGCCTGCCTTCCCTGTCTGCTCGCTTCTGTTCCTCCCAGAAGATGGGGATCATTACACAAAGCTGCAGGAGAAACTACCAGAACAAATGGCAAGGCCGACCTATCTCTGGTTGAACAAAAAAGCTGCACATTTCTCCAGAAGTCCATTGTCAGGGAAGAGGAAGCAGGGGTGGGGGGGTGGGGGGTGAGAGAGTGAGGGCAAACCAGAGCCCACTGGTCATCAGGGCTGCTGGCTCCCCTTTCCTCTTTTCCTTCCAGAGATGCCCTCCAGAGGTTAGCCCAAGGCTTGGGAAGGGTTTCCACAGTCCCTGATGACATCCATCCCCTGCATTCATTCTGAAAAGCAAAAAGCCTCTCAGGGAGATTCATGACAGTGCCTTACTGAGATTTCTGGCTAATCAGCCATTTGTGGGCCATGGCTTCCCTGCCAGAAAATAGCAAGGAGGTTAAAACTGAATTTTGACAAGACTGGAGGGAACTCTAATCAGAGGAGAACTCCAAAACTCACTGTGAAAATGCTCTGACCCTGGATCCAGCCAAACCTGACACCCCTTCGGCTCCACTCCCCTGTCCCTAAGAGACCCATGCCCCTTCTCCCAGAGCCTCTGAAGTCCAGCAAATCATGTCTTCTGAATAAATCATGGCTTCCTGACCCTGGGAGACTTCCCCAGACCCCAGAAATCTACTCTTCATCAGCATTACAGAAACAGGCTCCAGCCGAGCCCACCTCCTGGAGCCTCTCTTCTTGCTAAAGCTTGCTTCAGCAGGTCGGGTTCTGTCTAACCAGTGGTCTGGGTGCTCAAGGCCAGACCCAGACACTGCCAGGAATTTAAGGGGCCCACAGCAGGGCCCAGAAGGGTCTTGGAGAGTTCTGCATTCACCCTGGGGTTCTGGAGCTTAAGACTGAGCTGTTAGGCCTTCTCCAAAGTTGCTCACTTGCCAAGGGCCCCAGAGCCACTGTCGGTTCCTCCAGCCAGGGATCCCAGAACCAGTTTGTCTTCAAGCTTCAGCATCTGCTTACAGAGTTCACAGACTACACCCCAGGGAAACACATAACCCACTGTGACGGGTAATGTGAAAGCCCAGGTGGGTGCCCTAAGGACATGGGAGGGAGTTTTCCCACACAGCAGGGGACAGTGGGGAGCCCAGTGACTATCCCATAGCTGTGCCTCTTGGACGGGCTGGGTGGGGGGCACTACCTCTGAGGCTCTGCAGGCCACAGGAGATGCATGGCCCATGTGCAGGCTTTCCACTCATTCCCAGCCATCACGATGCTCCAGTGGAAGCATCTCAGAGGCAGAGAACTCCAAAAGGGTAGCGGCACTTGGCAATCCTAAAAGGGGGAAAGGGAGAGAAAGAATCTTAAACAGGCCCCATGCTCAGAACAGAACTCAACTCAGGGCTTGCTCTCACGACCCTGCGATCATGAACTGAACCGAAATCTACAGTCAGATGTTTAACTGACTGAGCCACCGAGGCGCCCCAGGAAAACATATTCTTAATGCCAACCCTGGCACTTAGAAATCCTGTGCAAAACAGGGCTTTTCTCAGGGGCTTGCGATAAGGTGGGGGATGGGCGTGGCTGCTTACTGCGAATGCAATTTCCTTTTGGGGTTATGAAAACAGTTGGGAACTAGAGGTGATAATTGCACAACCTTGGGAATGTACTGTCACTGCACTGTACACTTTGAAGTGGTTAATTTTAAGTTATGTGAATTTTACCTTAATTTAAAAAAGGAATAAAGAAAGTAAAAGGGCTTTGCTTCGAATGGGCTGGGCGTGGCGGGTCCTCCCTCCCTTTTTTATCAAGTCCCTGATGCCCTCGCTAAGACAGCAAGAGATTTAGCCTTCTAGGACAGATAAAACCTCCACTAATTTTCCTTAAAAATCTATCTCTAGAAGTTTCTGACACAACAGTCTGAAACCTTGGCCCTAAGTCTTGGTGCTCCAGAGTATGTGGGGTGGCCCGGTCTCCCATCACTGGCTCTATCACTGCTACAGTAAAAAGGAGGGAAAAAACCCCAGAAGATTCCTCTGGAGAGGTTTGTTTTAAAACATGGTACTTGGGGGGTGCCTGGGCGGCTCAGTGGGTTAAGCCGTTGTCTTTGGCTCAGGTCATGATCTCAGAGTCCTGGGATCGAGCTCCACATCGGGCTCTCTGCTCAGCAGGGAGCCTGCTTCCTCCTCTCTCTCTGCCTGCCTCTCTGCCTGCTTGTGATCTCTCTGTCAAATAAATAAATAATAAAATCTTTTTAAAAAATTAAAATTAAAATTAAAAAAAATATATGATGGGGCGCCTGGGTGGCTCAGTGGGTTAAAGCCTCTGCCTTCAGCTCAGGTCATGATCCCAGGGTCCTGGGATCGAGCCCCGAATCGGGCTCTCTGCTCAGCGGGGAGCCTGCTTCCTCCTCTCTCTCTCTCTGCCTGCCTCTCTGCCTACTTGTGATCTCTCTCTCTGTCAAATAAATAAATAAAATCTTTAAAAAAAAAAAAAAAGTTCGAAAAAAAATATATGATACTTGGGTAGGTTCAGGTGACTGAATTCCTTGGATTTTAGTTAGGGCAGATCAGAAAACCAGATTCCCATGTGTTATTATAGAGCCAAAGGACCCCAAGTCAAAAGTCAGGTTATGGGTTTTGGTTCAGGGAATAATTTCAGGAGACCTCCTCAGATGGGGATTACCTAAAATGCCATTTTCTGTTGTTTTACATAAGCAGTATAATTCCAGGTTAAAAAAACGTCCATGCACCATGGTATCTCATTCCTAGAAACCCATACCCTCTAGATGAAATAGGAAAGTGAGCAGAGGATCGAGGACAGCAAGAGCTATTTGCCAGGGTGCCAGGCCAAGATCTCTGAATAGGAGAGGGGAAGCAATACCACAGTTTCTATCCTAAACTCATCTGGATTAAGTCACAAGAAAGTCCCATGTTAGGTAGGAGGACTGCACAGGGAAATGCAGGAGAATCCCCTCCAGTCTGGCTGAGCGTTGACCAGGACACACATGAGAGGAAGCCACTTGTCCAGGGAAGGAACCACCATAAAGCTATAAGCAAAATAATTTCTAAAGCACACACAGCACTGGGAATATTTCCATCAGACGAAAGAGGAGACCTCACAATGCCCAGGGTAGCAACTTAGTGGTGGAAATTCATTAGCCCTAGATTAAAGGCTGCTATGGACCTGCCTCAGCAAAGCTTAAAAGCAAGCTTCTAAAGGACCAAACTGATTCCAAGTAACTAACTGGGTTCCAGAACAAAAGTCAGCACTATATAAGTAAAACAAAATCCATCATCCATCAGTGTAAATTTGACAATGTCTGTGCCAATCAGATATTACTAGATATGCAAAAAAAAAAAAAAAACAGCAAATGTGCCCCATATCCTGGAGGAAAAGAGATCTAGTATTTACAGAGCTAATGGGATTAGCAGACAAAGACAGGAAGGAGCTATCATAAAAATCGTATCATATAAATTCCATATATTTAAGAAACTAGAGGGGGATGGGAACAAGATGAGGAGAGAAAAGAAAGACATAAAAAAGACCCATCTAGAGATGACAACCACAATATCTAAGTCAAAAACCACTCTGGATGGGATAAACAGTCAATTGGACACTGCAGAAGAAAAGATCAGTGAACTTGAAGACATAGCCATAGAAGTTGTCCAAAATGAGGAAAGAGAGAAAAAAGACTGACAAAACTTGAGCAGAACCCCTGTGACCTCTGGAAATATCAACCATTCTCACATACATGTTATTGGAGTTGTGGAAGGAGAGACAGAAAATGTAGCTGAAGGGATAATCAGGTTACTCTCCTAGTGAACACTGTGTGATCATTTTCCATGTACCTTAATGTAGTGCCCACATTCCTTATGTTGCCTTACAAGATTCTACTCATCTCTCCTGCTCACCTCTCCAATGTTAGCTCCATCAACCTCTCCTTCACCTACTTCCCTCCAACCATGCAGGACTTCTCAGCTCTGCAAACTTCCTCCCAGCCTGGGCTTTTCTACATGCTGTTCCCTCTGCCTGGAAGGTTCTCCCCACTCCCAACTGACTCCTACCCCTCCTTTGAGTCATAGCTAAATATCACATCCTCAGAGAAACCCTCCCTAACCTTCCAACCGGTCACAGTCCCCTCAGCACCTTGAGCACCCACACCGCTCCTTGACAACATTTTGCACACTTCAGATAAATCAGTTAAGGGTCACCTGGGTGGCTCAGTGGGTTAAGCCTCTGCCTTCAGCTCAGGTCATGATCTCAGGGTCCTGGGATCGAGCCCCACATCAGGCTCTCTGCTCAGTGGGGAGCCTGCTTCCTCCTCTCTCCCTCTCTGCCTGCCTCTCTGCCTACTTGTGATCTCTCTCTGTCAAATAAATAAATAAAAATCTTTAAAAAATTAAAAAAAAATATTTTCAAAAAAATATAAATTAGTTATGACTTTAATCTTTAATGCTTTCTTCCTTAGAGTTGTGCTCATCACAACATCCCCAATGCTCAGGCTAGTGCAGTGCCTCAGGCCTTAAGTTAGAAAGTAGCAGAGATGAGACTTCAGTGCTTACCTTCATCTTGCTCTCAAACTATCTGTGTTGTGACGAACAATTCTCTGGCTTGATTGCTTCCTCCTTGGCATAGAATAACTATCTCAACTTAGTCCGTGGTTGCCCCTCTAGTATCTACCAGCAAATACCCATCCTTTCCATAAGTAAAATGGGCCAGGAGAGCCCTTGGAGAGGGGCAGAGATACTCACTGGATGAATCAGAACTCTCCAAAGAAACAGAACAGAATGGGTGTGTATATACGTATATAGAAAGAGATTATTTAAAAGAATTATTTCATGTGATAATGGAGGCTGGTACCTCCAAAATTTGCAGAGTGGGCAGGTTGGAGACCCATAGAAGAGCCAATGTTGCAGTTCAAGCCTGAAGGCCCCCTTTGGGCAGAATTCCCTTTCGCTTAGGGGAAGTCAGTCTTTTGTTTAATTAAAGCCTTCAACTGATTGGATGAGACCCACCCACATTATGGAAAGCAATGTGCCTCACTTCAAGTCCACTGATTTAAATGTTAATCTCACCCCAAATACAACCTCACAGAAACATCCAAAACAGCGTTTAACCAAATATCTGGGCACCATGGCACAGACAAATTGATACATAAAATTAACCATCTAAGAACCTGTCAAACACACCCTCTGTGAAGCCCTCCCCCATCCCTGCAAGTATGAATGAGGGCTGATCTTACTCATTTCTCTGTTCCCCAAGAGGAGATGTATGTGCTTAATAAAGTGTTTCCTCTCATTCCTTTATTTACTCTTTCCCTGTTGTCCATCTTCTTTCCCCCTCTAAGAAGTCTGTCCCAGGACTGAGTGAATGACCTACTTTGGCTCTCTGTACAGGAATGGTTTGTCTTTCTTTTCCATGCTCCTGGTCTTCTTCCTTAATTGACATTTTACATTTATTAATGAAGGCAAAGTTGATTATCCTAGTAGCCAGTGGGTAATTTCCTCTTCCCCCACAAAGCCTCTCTCCTGACTAGTCCATCTGTGTACCCTGGTAGGGCTTGTTGGTTTGCATGTGTTGCTTTGGGATGAATGGTTATGCTTTGGGTTATAGGAAACCTTAAATGGCAGAATGGAGGGGGCTCTCCTCTTGGGCTCCATCATTCACTTTAACAGCAGTTCATTCAGTTTCTTAAACATCCTCCAAGATTTTTCGCTAAGGCTAAATGGCCAACCATCTACTGGCACAGGAGTAGGGCTGGATGGAGAGGGTTCAGGATGGCTGATGGGCTTTCATTAATCTTTGATGCACCTTCCCATGTTGCTCCCAGCCTCTTTCTGGAGGTTCCCCACTCTGGGTTATTTTGCTCATCAGGTTTGCTGTGTCCTCCAGTGCTTATTCTTGGCTCCATTTCATCCATCAAGACATTTCTAGCTACTTTATATCTTCCAGAAATTCATGAAATCCCCTGTCTACTGAAAGCCCATCCTATTCTCCTCAGTTTTCTGAGTTTAACTTTCTGTTTATTTTTCTAACGTTAATGGAATATCAAGATGGGGATGAGGAGTGTGTGGAGATAGACATGTATTCAGTTCACTATGTTGCAATGGATGTCCAGAGTAACCGCACAAAAGGCAAGCTTTCTTTTTGCAAGGTTTTAATTCACATCACAGTCCCAAGAGAAGTGCTACTCACTGTTAGAAACATTTATGCCCTCATGTATGTGAAAGCAAGAGCAACGGAGGTCTTTCTGGATGTCAACATTCACGAACTATTGTCCATACAGAACTTGTTTATTCCACGTGGAAATCTAATGATGGAGGTGCTGAAAACCTCCATCTTAAATACAAGGCAATTGGGACTTGGAAAGGCAACCAATATTTGGAAATAGTTACTGTTTTTCACTTATTCAATAAATATTTATCAAGGGTTTTCTATGTGTCACTGTGCTAAGGGTCAGGGGTACAGGCGTAAACAAGAGAAAATCCCTGCCCTCCTAGACTAGGTATAGGTGGAGGACAAAGAGATGAAAATACAGTATATTGGGTGGAGATTGTGTTACCTAGAAGAAGAAAGCTAGAAAGGGGGAGGAGCTAGAAGTTGAAATGGAGTACTCGTTTAAAACAGGTGGGAAGGCCTTCTGAAGAAGGTGTCATGTGGGACCCAAAGAACAATACAAGGCCCCTCTTAGATAAAGGTTAACTTTAAAAAAAAATGAGTGTTCTTTCGAGAGGGAATCAGCTTTGTGAACTGGACACCCTGAAGGAAATCCTTGGACCAGAAAGTGCTTTGAATATTCAGACACTCTGTGGGTACTTCTGTGAGAAGATGACTTTCCAATCTTAGAGAGCTATAGTAGGATCCTTGATTAGCTGACAAATCAGCTCAGGCAAAAGTGGCATATAAAACTACAGTTCCATCTGTTCTGTCCTCTGCTGTAGGTTACAGATCCCTCCATTTGAGCTTCCTACTATTTGACATAAAGAGAACAACTCTCCTGTCAAACTGGTTTGTTTTTTTTTTTTAGTTTATTTATTTGTTTGTTCATTTACATGATCTCTACGCCCAACATGGGGCTCAAACTCATGACCCTAAGATCAAGAGTCATGCTCTTCTGACTGAGCCAGCCAGGCACTCCTCTTGTCCAAATTGTTTGACTATATTCTGGCTTTACCACCTAAAATATAAACTTCCGTTTTGATAGACAACAAGGTTTGTAAAACAGGTTTTAAATATTTGTAAAAAGCCATATATCAGTATACTACCATTTATGTAAAAAATAGTAAAAAGCAGGGACTGGGAGTCAAGATGGCGGAGAAGTAGCAGGCTGAGACTACTTCGGGTAGCGGGAGATCAGCTAAATAGCTTATCTAAAGATTGCAAACACCTACAAATCCAACGGGAGATCGAAGAGAAGAAGAACAGCAATTCCAGAAACAGAAAATCAACCACTTTCTGCAAGGTAGGACTGGCGGAGAAGTGAATCCAAAGCGACGGGAAGATAGACCGCGGGGGGAGGGGCCGGCTCCCGGCGAGCGGCGGAGCAACGGAGCAAAATCAGGACTTTTAAAAGTCTGTTCCGCTGAGGGACATCGCTCCAGAGGCTTAACTGGGGTGAAGCCCAGGCGGGGTCAGCGCGGCCTCAGGTCCCGCAGGGTCGCAGAAGGATCGGGGGTGTCTGAGTGTCGCAGAGCTTACCGGTATTAGAACGGGGAAGCCGGCTGCAGAGACAGAGCCGAGGAGTGACTCTCAGCTCCGGGTTGCCTTGAACCGGTCGCAGGCTCGGTCAGCTCGGAGCGCGGCCGGAGGCCAGGGTGACGGGAGTCATTTGGCGCTGTTCTCTGAGGGCGCACTGAGGAGTGGGGCCCCGGGCTCTCGGCTCCTCCGGGCCGGAGACCAGGAGGCCGCCATCTTTATTCCCGTCCTCCGGACTCTACGGAAAGCGCTCAGGGAACAAAAGCTCCCGAAAGCGAACCCGAGCGGATGACTCAGTGCGGCCCCGGGTAAGGGCGGTGCAACTCCGCCTGGGGCAAAGACGCTTGAGAATCACTACAACGGGCCCCTCCCCCAGAAGATCTACGGGAAACCCAGCCAGGACCAAGTTCACCTACCAAGGAGAACGGCGGAATTCCAGAGGAGAAGAAAGCAAAGCATGGAACTCATGGCTTTCTCCCCATGATTTTTTAGCCTTGCAGTTAATTTAATTTTTTTTTCTTTTTCAATTTTTTTTTCTTTTTCTCTTCTTCTGCTAAATTTTTTTTAACTTTTACCATTTTCTTTTTTTTAACGTTTTTTAAATAGTTTATCTAATATATATATTTTTTTCCTCTTTTTATATTTTTTCTTTATCGGCTTTCTTTTTTTTAATAGTTTTTTTTTTCTTTCTTTCTGAACCCCTTTTTATCCCCTTTCTCCCCCCTCACAATTCAGGATCTCTTCTGATTTGGCTAAAGCATATTTTCCTGGTGTTGTTGCCACCCTTTTAGTATTTTACTTGCTCCTTCATAAACTCTTATCTGGACAAAATGACAAGGCGGAAAAATTCACAACAAAAAAAAGAACAAGAGGCAATACCAAAGGCTAGGGACCTAATCAATACAGACATTGGTAATATGTCAGATATAGAGTTCAGAATGATGATTCTCAAGGTTCTAGCCGGGCTTGAAAAAGGCATGGAAGATATTAAAGCAACCCTCTCGGGAGATATAAAAGCCCTTTCTGGAGAAATAAAAGAACTAAAATCTAACCAAGTTGAAATCAAAAAAGCTATTAATGAGGTGCAATCAAAAATGGAGGCTCTCACTGCTAGGATAAATGAGGCAGAAGAAAGAATTAGCGATATAGAAGACCAAATGACAGAGAATAAAGAAGCTGAGCAAAAGAGGGACAAACAGCTACTGGACCACGAGGGGAGAATTCGAGAGATAAGTGACACCATAAGACGAAACAACATTAGAATAATTGGGATTCCAGAAGAAGAGGAAACAGAGAGGGGAGCAGAAGGTATATTGGAGAGAATTATTGGAGAGAATTTCCCTAATATGGCAAAGGGAACAAGCATCAAAATCCAGGAGGTTCAGAGAACCCCCCTCAAAATCAATAAGAATAGGTCTACACCCCGTCACCTAATAGTAAAAATGACAAGTCTTAGTGACAAAGAAAAGATCCTGAAAGCAGCCCGGGAAAAGAAGTCTGTAATATACAATGGTAAAAATATTAGATTGGCAGCAGACTTATCCACAGAGACCTGGCAGGCCAGAAAGAGCTGGCATGATATATTCAGAGTACTAAATGAGAAAAACATGCAGCCAAGAATACTATATCCAGCTAGGCTATCATTGAAAATAGACGGAGAGATTAAAAGCTTCCAGGACAAACAAAAACTGAAAGAATTTGCAAATACCAAACCAGCTCTACAGGAAATATTGAAAGGGGTCCTCTAAGCAAAGAGAGACCCTCAAAGTAGTAGATCAGAAAGAAACAGAGACAATATACAATAACAGTCACCTTACAGGCAATACAATGGCACTAAATTCATATCTCTCAATACTTACCCTGAATGTTAATGGGCTAAATGCCCCAATCAAAAGACACAGGGTATCAGAATGGATAAAAAAACAAAAACCATCTATATGTTGCCTACAAGAAACTCATCTTACACCCGAAGACACCTCCAGGTTTAAAGTGAGGGGGTGGAAAAGAATTTACCATGCTAATGGACATCAGAAGAAAGCAGGAGTGGCAATCCTTATATCAGATCAATTAGATTTTAAGCCAAAGATTATAATAAGAGATGAGGAAGGACACTATATCATACTCAAAGGAACTGTCCAACAAGAAGATCTAACAATTTTAAATATCTATGCCCCTAACGTGGGAGCAGCCAACTATATAAACCAATTAATAACAAAATCAAAGAAACACATCGACAAGAATACAATAATAGTAGGGGATTTTAACACTCCCCTCACTGAAATGGACAGATCATCCAAGCAAAAGATCAACAAGGAAATCAAGGCCTTAAATGACACACTGGACCAGATGGACATCACAGATATATTCAGAACATTTCATCCCAAAGCAACAGAATACACATTCTTCTCTAGTGCACATGGAACATTCTCCAGAATAGATCACATTCTTGGTCCTAAATCAAGTCTCAACCGGTATCAAAAGATTGGGATCATTCCCTGCATATTTTCAGACCTCAATGCTCTGAAGCTAGAACTCAATAACAAGAGGAAATTTGGAAAGAACCCAAATACATGGAGACTAAACAGCATCCTTCTAAAGAATGAATGGGTCAACCAGGAAATCAAAGAAGAATTGAAAAAATTTATGGAAACAAATGATAATGAAAACACAACAGTTCAGAATCTGTGGGACACAACAAAGGCAGTCCTGAGAGGAAAATATATAGCGGTACAAGCCTTTCTCAAGAAACAAGAAAGGTCTCAGGTACACAACCTAACCCTACACCTAAAGGAGCTGGAGAAAGAACAAGAAAGAAACCCTAAACCCAGCAGGAGAAGAGAAATCATAAAGATCAGAGCAGAAATCAATGAAATAGAAACCAAAAAAACAATAGAACAAATCAACGAAACTAGGAGCTGGTTCTTTGAAAGAATTAATAAGATTGATAAACCCCTGGCCAGACTTATCAAAAAGAAAAGAGAGAGGACCCAAATAAATAAAATCATGAATGAAAGAGGAGAGATCACAACGAACACCAAAGAAATACAATTATAAGAACATACTATGAGCAACTCTACGCCAACAAATTTGACAATCTGGAAGAAATGGATGCATTCCTAGAGACATATAAACTACCACAACTGAACCAGGAAGAAATAGAAAGCCTGAACAGACCCATAACCAGTAAGGAGATTGAAACAGTCATCAAAAATCTCCAAACAAACAAAAGCCCAGGGCCAGACGGCTTCCCGGGGGAATTCTACCAAACATTTAAAGAAGAACTAATTCCTATTCTCCTGAAACTGTTCCAAAAAATAGAAATAGAAGGAAAACTTCCAAACTCATTTTATGAGGCCAGCATCACCTTGATCCCAAAACCAGACAAGGATCCCAACAAAAAAGAGAACTACAGACCAATATCCTTGATGAACACAGATGCAAAAATTCTCGCCAAAATACTAGCCCATAGGATTCAACAGTACACTAAAAGGATTATTCACCACGACCAAGTGGGATTTATTCCAGGGCTGCAAGGCTGGTTCAACATCCGCAAATCAATCAATGTGATACAACACATTAATAAAAGAAAGAACAAGAACCATATGATACTCTCCATAGATGCTGAAAAAGCGTTTGACAAAGTACAGCATCCCTTCCTGATCAAAAATCTTCAAAGTGTAGGGATAGACGGCACATACCTCAATATTATCAAAGCCATCTATGAAAAACCCACCGCAAATATCATTCTCAATGGAGAAAAACTGAAAGCTTTTCCGCTAAGGTCAGGAACACGGCAGGGATGTCCGTTATCACCACTGCTATTCAACATAGTACTAGAAGTCCTAGCCTCAGCAATCAGACAACAAAAGGAAATTAAAGGCATCCAAATCGGCAAAGAAGAAGTCAAACTATCACTCTTCGCAGATGATATGATACTCTATGTGGAAAACCCAAAAGACTCCACTCCAAAACTGCTAGAACTTGTACAGGAATTCAGTAAAGTGTCAGGATATAAAATCAATGCACAGAAATCAGTTGCATTTCTCTACACCAACAACAAGACAGAAGAAAGAGAAATTAAGGAGTCCATCCCATTTACAATTGCACCCAAAACTATAAGATACCTAGGAATAAACCTAACCAAAGAGACTAAGAATCTATACTCAGAAAACTATAAAGTCCTCATGAAAGAAATTGAGGAAGACACAAAGAAATGGAAAAATGTTCCATGCTCCTGGATTGGAAGAATAAATATTGTGAAAATGTCTATGCTACCTAAAGCAATCTACACATTTAATGCAATTCCTATCAAAGTACCATCCATTTTTTTCAAAGAAATGGAACAAATAATCCTAAAATTTATATGGAACCAGAAAAGACCTCGAATAGCCAAAGGAATATTGAAAAAGAAAGCCAAAGTTGGTGGCATCACAATTCCGGACTTCAAGCTCTATTACAAAGCTGTCATCATCAAGACAGCATGGTACTGGCACAAAAACAGACACATAGATCAATGGAACAGAATAGAGAGCCCAGAAATGGACCCTCAACTCTATGGTCAACTCATCTTCGACAAAGCAGGAAAGAATGTCCAATGGAACAAAGACAGCCTCTTCAATAAATGGTGTTGGGAAAATTGGACAGCCACATGCAGAAAAATGAAATTGGATCATTTCCTTACACCACACACGAAAATAGACTCAAAATGGATGAAGGATCTCAATGTGAGAAAGGAATCCATCAAAATCCTCGAGGAGAACACAGGCAGCAACCTCTTCGACGTCAGCCGCAGCAACATCTTCCTAGGAACATCACCAAAGGCAAGGGAAGCAAGGGCAAAAATGAACTTTTGGGATTTTATCAAGATCAAAAGCTTTTGCACAGCAAAGGAAACAGTGAACAAAACCAAAAGACAACTGACAGAATGGGAGAAGATATTTGCAAATGACATATCAGATAAAGGGCTAGTGTCCAAAATCTATAAAGAACTTAGCAAACTCAACACCCAAAGAACAAATAATCCAATCAAGAAATGGGCAGAGGACATGAACAGACATTTCTGCAAAGAAGACATCCAGATGGCCAACAGACACATGAAAAAGTGCTCCATATCACTCGGCATCAGGGAAATACAAATCAAAACCACCATGAGATATCACCTCACACCAGTCAGAATGGCTAAAATTAACAAGTCAAGAAATGACAGATGCTGGCGAGGATGTGGAGAAAGGGGAACCCTCCTACACTGTTGGTGGGAATGCAAGCTGGTGCAACCACTCTGGAAAACAGCATGGAGGTTCCTCAAAATGTTGAAAATAGAACTACCCTATCACCCTGCAATTGCACTGCTGGGTATTTACCCTAAAGATACAAACATAGTGATCCGAAGGGGCACATGCACCCGAATGTTTATAGCAGCAATGTCTACAATAGCCAAACTATGGAAAGAACCTCGATGTCCATCTACAGACGAATGGATAAAGAAGATGTGGTATATATACACAATGGAATACTATGCAGCCATCAAAAGAAATGAAATCTTGCCATTTGCGACGACGTGGATGGAACTAGAGGGTATCATGCTTAGCGAAATAAGTCAATCGGAGAAAGACAACTATCATATGATCTCCCTGATATGAGGGAGAGGAGATGCAACATGGGGGGTCGAGGGGGTAGGAGAAGAGTAAATGAAACAAGATGGGATTGGGAGGGAGACAAACCATAAGTGACTCTTAATCTCACAAAACAAACTGAGGGTTGATGGGGGGAGGGGGTTGGGAGAGGGGGTGGGGTTATGGATATCGGGGAGGGTATGTGCTATGGTGAGTGTTGTGAAGTGTGTAAACCTGGCGATTCGCAGACCTGTACCCCTGGGGATAAAAATATATGTTTATAAAGCTGTAAAAAAAAAAAAAAAAAAAAAGAAAGAAAGGATGAATCCCCAAGTTTTGTAGCAACATGGACGGGACTGGAAGAGATTATGCTGAGTGAAATAAGTCAAGCAGAGAGAGTCAATTATCATATGGTTTCACTTATTTGTGGAGCATAACAAATAGCATGGAGGACAAGGGGAGATGGAGAGGAGAAGGGAGTTGAGGGAAATTGGAAGGGGAGGTGAACCATGAGAGACTATGGACTCTGAAAAACGATCTGAGAATTTTGAAGGGGTGGGGGGTGGGAGGTTGGGGGCACCAGGTGGTGGGTATTGTAGAGGGCACGGATTGCATGGAGCACTGGGTGTGGTGCAAAAATAATGAATACTGTTATGCTGAAAAAAAAATAAAAAAAATTAAAAAAAAATAGTAAAAAGCATACACACATACACACAGGCACTTATATCCACAAACATACCTATGGTACACTGCAAAAAATACCACTAACCCTTCTTATACCTGAACATATACCCTGTTACAATGTGACTTTATGGCTCTTTCCTCCAAGATGTGGAGTCTACTTTTTCAGACCCCTTAAGTCCAGTCTTAGCCATTTTCTTTGATTTAATTTAGATTTAATTTACTTTGGTCAAAGTTTCATCGGCCATTAGAGAACAAATGAAGGCAGAGGTTGCATTGGATTGTACCTTTTTTCACTGCTGGGAGCTCTTCTGTCATCACATGGGTACCTGCATGATGGGAAGTATGAGGCGGTCCTGCCAGTTGGCAGTGAGCCAACTTCCAGATATGTGAAGATTCCCTCATCCAAATAGCCTGGCAACTGCCAGGCATGTCACCAGGGCCATTCTAGACATTCACTCCACTGAGCAATCCTGGATGAGAGCTGCCTTGCTGGCCCATAGAATATTTTCTTTCTTTTTTTTTTTTTTTTAGATTTTATTTCATTTCAAATTAGTTAACATATAGTGCATTATTAAATTCAGGGGTACAATTTAGTGATTCATCAGTTGCGTATGCCATCCAGTGTTCCTGACATCTTGTGCCCTCCTTAATGCCCATCCCCCAGTTACACCATCTCCCCACCCACCTCCTCTCTAGCAGCCCTCAGTCTGTTCTCTAGAGTTAAGAGTATCTTATGCTTTGCTTCCCTCTCTGTTTTTATCTTATTTTATTTTTCCTTTCCTTCCCCTATGTTCATCAGTTTTGTTTCTTAAATTCTCCATATAAGTAAAATCACATGGTCTTTGTCTTTCTCTGACTGACTTATTTCACTTGGCATAGTCTACTCTAGTTCCATCCACATCATTGCAAATGGCAGCATTTCATTCTTTTTGATGGCTGAGTAATATTTCTATATATATATATATATTCTCACACATATGTATTTTATATATATGTATAAATAAATATATATGTAAATATTTATATATATATATATATATCCACTGACAGCTGAATGGATAAAAAAGACGTGAGATATTATATATATATGGGATATACCCAATAGATATATCTATATCTATATCCAATGGATATATATATAATGGATATATATATCCATATGCATATGGATATATATATATATAATGGATATAAAATGGATAAAAAAGACGTGAGGTATTTTATATATATATAAAATTTATATATATATATATAAAATACCTCACGTCTTTTTTTAATCCATTCAGCTGTCAGTGGATATCTGGGCTCTTCCCATAGTTTGGCTATTGTGGACATTGCTGCTATAAACATTAGGGTGCATGTGCTCCTTCAAATCACTATTTTTATATTCTGTGGATAAATACCTCATACAGCAATTATTAGGTGGTAATGTAGCTCTATTTTTTTTTAAGATTTTATTTGTTTATTTGTCAGAGAGAGAGAGAGCGAGCACAGACAGACAGAGTGGCAGGCAGAGGCAGAGGGAGAAGCAGGCTCCCCACAGAACAAGGAGCCCGATGTGGGACTTGATCCTAGGACGCTGGGATCATGACCTGAGCCGAAGGCTGCTGCTTAACCAACTGAGCCACCCAGGCGTCCCATGTAGCTCTATTTTCAAGATTTTATTTATTTGATAGAGAGAGAGATAGAGAGCATGCAAGTGAGAGAGAGCACAAGTCAGGGGGAGGGGCAGAGGGAGAGGGAGAAGCAGACTCCCCACTGAGCAGGGAGCCCCACACAGGGCTCAATCCCAGGGCCTGGGATCATGACCTGAGCTGAAGGCAGACACTTAATCAGCTGTGCCACCCAGGCACCTCTATTTTTAACTTTTTGAGGACCCTCCATATTGTTTTCCAGAGTGACTGCAACACTGTATTCCCACCAACAGTGTAGGAGGGTTTCCCATTCTCTACATCCTTGCCAACATCTGTCATTGCCTAACTTGTTAATTTTAGCCATTCTGACTGGTGTGAAGTGGTATCTCAGTTTGGTTTTGATTTGTATTTCCCTGATGATGACTGATGTTAAGAATTTTTCTCACATGTCTGTTAGCCATCTGGATGTCTTCTTTGGAGAAATGTCTATTCAGGTCTTCTGCCCATTTCTTAACTGAAATTTTTTGGTTTTGGGGTGTTGAGTTTGGTAAGTTCTTTATAGATTTTGGATACTAGCCCTTTATCTGATATGTCATTTGCAAATATCTTCTCCCATTCTGTCAGTTGTCTTTTAGCTTTGTTGACTGTTTCCTTTACTGTGCAGAAGCTTTTTATCTTGAAGTCCCAATAGTTCATTTTTGCTTTTGTTTCCCCTGCTTCTGGAGACATGTCTGGTAAGAAGTTGCTATGGTTGAGGTCAAAGAGGTTTCTGCCTGTATTCTCCTCCAGGATTTTGATGGATTTCTGTCTCACATTGAGGTATTTCACCCGTTTTGAGTTTATCTTTGTGTATGGTGTAAAGGGAATGGTCTAGTTTCATTCTTCTACATGTGGCTGTCCAATATTCCCAGCACCATTTATTGAAGAAACTGTCTTTTTTCCCGTTGGATATTCTTTCCTGCTTTGTTGAAGGTTATTTGACCATAGAGTTGGGGTCATTTCTGGGTTCTCTATTCTATTCCACTGATCTATGTATCTGTTTTTATGCCAATACCATGCTGTCTTGGTGATCACAGCTTTTTAATACAGCTTGATGTCCAGAATTGTGGTGCTACCTGCTTTGGTTTTCTTTTTCACATTACTTTGGCTATTCAGGGTCTTTTCTGGTTCCATACAAGTTTTAGAATTGTTTGTTCCAGGGACAACTGGGTTGCTCAGTGGGTTAAGCATCTGCCTTTGGTTCAGGTCATGATCTCAGGGTCCTGGGATGGAGTCCCACATCGGGCTCCTTGCTCAACAGAGGAGTCTGCTTCTTCCTCTCCCTCTGATGCTCCCCCTGTTTATACTCTCTCTCTCTGAGAAATAAATAAATAAAAGCCTTTAAAAATATATTGTTTAAGGGGCACCTGGGTGGCTCAGTGGGATAAGGCCTCTGCCTTCGGCTCAGGTCATGATCCCAGGGTCTTGGGATCAAGCCCCACATCGGGCTCTCTGCTCCGCGGGGACCCTGCTTCCTCCTCTCTCTGTCTGCCTCTCTGCCTACTACTTGTGATCTCTGTCAAATAAATGAATAAAATCTTAAAAAAAATAAAGACTATTATTTAAAAAATATATATTGTTTAAGAATTGTTTGTTCCAGCTCTGTGAGAAATGCTGTTATTTTGATAATGATTGCCTTGAATGTGTATATTGCTTTGGGTAGTATAGACATTTTAACAGTATTTGTCCTTCTAATCCATGAGCATGGAATGTTTTTTCCATTTCTTTTCCATTTCTTCCTCAATTTCTTTCATAAGTGTTCTGTAATTTTCTAGGTACAGATCTCTTACCTCTTTGGTTAGATTTATTCCTAGGTATCTCTTGGGTGTTGGTGCAATTGTGTATGGGGTCAGTTCCTTGATTTATCTTTCAGATGCTTCATTATTGGTGTAGAGAAATGCAACAGACTTCTGTGCATTGATTTTATATCCTGCAACTTCGCTGAATTCCTGTAACAGTTCTGGCAATTTTTTGGTGGAGTCTTTTAGGTTTTCTATATAGAATATCATGTTGTCTGAGAAGAGTGTAAGTTTGACTTCTTCCTTTCCAAATAGGATGCTTTTTACTTCTTTTTATTGTCTGATTGCTGAGGGTAGGACTTCCAGTACTAAGTTGAACAACAGTGGTGAGAGTAGACATCCCTGTCGTGTTCCTGACCTTAGGGGAAACTCTCAGTTTTTCTCCAGTGAGAATGAAATTTGCTGTGGGTCTTTCAAACGTGGCCTTTATGATATTGAGGTATGTTCCTTCTAACCCTACTTCTTGAGGGTTTTTTTTTTTTTAATCAGGAAAGCATACTGTATTTGCCTTTTCTGCATCTATTGACAGGATCATGATTCTTATCCTTTCTTTTATTAATGTGGTGTTTCACATTGATTGATTTGCAGATTTTGAACCACCCCTACATTCCAGGAATGAATCCCACCTGATTGTGGCAAATAATCCTTTTAATGTACTGTTGGATCCAATTAGCTAGTATCTTGGTGAGAATTTTTGCATCCATGTTCATCAGGGATATTAGTCTGCACTTCTCCTTTTTAGTGGAGTCTTTGTCTAGTTTTGGGATCAAGGTAATGCTGGCCTCATAGAATGAGGCTGAAAGTTGTCCTTCCATTTCTATCTTTTGGAACAGTTTAGGAGAATAGGTATTAATTATTTTTTAAGGGTTTGGTAGAATTCCTCTGGGAAGCCATCTGGCCCTGGACTCTTGTTCGTTGGGAGATTTTTGATTATTGATTCAATTTCTTTGCTGCTTCTGGGTCTGTTCAGATTTTCTATTTCTTCCTGTTTCAGTTTTGGTAGTTTATATGTTTCTAGGAATGCATCCATTTCTTCCAGATGGCCTAATTTGTTGGCATATAATTGCTCACAATATTCTCTTATAATTGTTTGTATTTCTGCAGTGTTGGTTGTGATCTGTCCTCTTTCATTCATGATTTGATTTATTTGGGTCCTTTCTCTTTTCTTGTTATAAGGCAGCTAGGTGTTTATCAATTTTGTTAATTCTTTCAAAGAACCAGCTCTTAGTTTCATTGATCTGTTCTACTGGGTTTTTAAAAATTTCTGTGTCATTGATTTCTGCTCAAATATTCATTATTTCCTTTATCCTGCTGGATTTATGCTCTATTCTTTTCCCAACTCCTTTAGGTGTAAGGTTAGATTGTGTATTTGAGACTTTTCTTGCTTCTTGAGAAAGGGTTGTATTGCTATATCCCTCTTAGGACTGCCTTTGCTGCATCTCAAAGGCTTTGGACTGTCATGTTTTCATTTTCATTTACTTCCACGTATTTTTTAATTCTTCTTTAATTTCCTGATTGACCCATTCATTTTTTTTTTTGGACACATTCATTCTTTACTAGGATATTCTTTAATCTCCACGTATTTCTGGTCTTTCCAAATTTTTTCTTGTAGTTGACTTCTAGTTTCATAACATTGTGGTCTGAAAACATGCATGGTATGATCTCACTCTTTTTGTACCAGTTGAGGCCTGATTTGTGACCCAGCATGTAATCTATTCTGGATAATGTTCCATGTGCACTCAAAAAGAATGTGTATTCTGCTGCTTTAGGGTAAAATGCTCTGAATATAACTGTTAAATCCATCTGGTCCAGTGAGTCATTTAAAACCCTTGCTTCCCTGTTGATAAGCTTAGATGATCTGTCCATTGCTGTGAATGGGGTATTAAAGTCCCCTATAATTTTTGTATTATTATCAATGAGTTTTTTTAAGTTCATTATTGACTGGTTTATATATTTGGTTGCTTCCAAGTAAGGGGCATAAATATTTATAATTGTAAGATCTTCTTGCTAGATAGACCCCTTTATTATGTTATAGTGTCCTTCTTCATCTCTTATTATAGTCTTTGGTTTAAAATCTAGTTTGTCTGATATAAGTATGGCTACTCCAGCTTTCTTTTGATGTCCATTAGCATGACAAATTGTTCTCCACCCCATCATTTTCAATCTGGAAGTGACTTTGGGTCAAAAATGAGTCTCCTGTAAACAGCATATTGATGAGTCTTGTTTTTTATCTGTTCTGATATCCTGTGTCTTTTGATTGGAGCATTTAGTCCATTTACATTTAGAGTAAATGTTGAAAGATATGAGTTTAGTGCCATTGTGTTACCTGTAAAGTCACTGTGCCTGTTGATTGTCTCTGTTCATTTCTAGTCTCTGTTACTTTTGGTTTTTCTTTCCCACTCAAAGGGTCCCCTTTAATACTTCTTGCAGAGCTGGTTTAGTGTTCACAAACTTCTTTAGTTTTTGTTTATCTTGGAAACTCTATCTCTCTCATTCTAAATGACAGCCTTGCTAGATAAAGTAATCTTGGCTGCATATTTTTCCCATTTAGCACATTGGATATATCATGCCAGTCCTTTTTGGCCTGCCAGGTCCCTGTGGACAGGTATGTTGCCAGCCTTATGTGTCTACCCTTGTAAAGGACTTTTCCCAAGCTGCTTTCAGGATTCTTTCTTTATCTTTGTATTTTTGCAAATTTCACTATAATATGTATTGGTGTTGACCTGTTTTTGTTGATTTTCAGGGGAACTCTTTGTGCCTTTTGGACTGGAATGCCTATTCCCTAGATTAGGGAAGTTCTTGGCTATAATTTGTTCAAGTAAACCTTCCACCCCATTTTTCCTACTCTTCTTCTTCTGAGACTCCTATGATAGAGATATTATTTCATTTTATGGAATCACTGAGTTGCCTAAGTCTATCTTCATGATCTAATAGTTCTCCATCCCTCTTCTTTTCAGTTTCATTATTTTCCATAATTTTATCTTCTAATCACCATTCTCTCCTCTGCTTCTTCAATCCTTGTTGTGATTATATCCAATCAGTTTTGCATCTCAGTTATAGCACTTTTTATTTCAGCCTGATTAATTCTTAGGTCTTTTATGTCTGCAGTACAGGTTTCTCTGATGTCTTCTATGCTTTTTTCAAGTCAGGCTAGTAGTCTTATGACTGTTCATCTGAATTCTTTTTCAGATATATTGTTTATATCTGTTTTGAACAATTCCCTAGCTGTGATAGCTTTCTGACTTTTGGGAGGAGAATTCCTCCATCTTGTCATTTTGGCTAAGTTTCTATCTTTTACGTGTTACAAAAGCTTGTTGTTTCCTACACCTCAGAGTAATGCTATATTAAAAAGCGGTCATACACTCTGCAGTGGCCCATAGAATCTTCAGTGAATACAAATGCTTGTTGTTTTAAGCTGTTAAGTTTTGAAGTGACTCTTTTGCTATATATGCAGCATATGTGTGCATGGGGTATCTCTGGAAATATTTCTTTACAGGTTACACTGGTTGCCTTGGGGAGTAGGGAGGACTGGATCAGGTACAGGAATGAGAGGGAGAATTTCACTGTATTCCTTTTGGGACCTTTTGAATTTTGAACCATATGAATATACATAATATGTCCTTTAAAAATAAATGGAATTATAAAATGTTAAAATTATAAAATATGACTGCTGGAGAAGAGAGTGTCATTTCATAAAATGTACTTTTTGTTATTACTTCAAAAGTAACTGAACTGGGGGTTCCTGGGTGTCTCAGTCAATTAAGCATCTGCCTTCAACTCAGGTCATGATCCCGGGGTCCTGGGATCAAGCCCCAAGTCGGAGCAGGGAGCCTACTTCTCCCTCTCCCTCTGCCTGCCATTCTCCCTACTCTCTTTCTGTCAAATAAATAAATAAAATCTTTTTTTAAAAGTAACTTAACTGAAAATAAACATACAACTGAAAATGAACTTGTTTTGTTTTCCTTTCTCAAATAGTTTTAAGACCTTTGTCCTCCAGCACAACAGCCTAAATGTACTAACTGATGTTTGAGACAACAGCCCAGTCTCTTATCCTTTCTGTGGTGGCTTTAATGTAAGTGCATCCAACAGTTTCCAAAGCTCTCACTATGAAGCACTGTTCTGTCCTCATCTTTCCAAGGATCTTTCTCTTAAGTTCACATTCTTTCCACTATAATATCATGCTGTCTCCTTCCTGGGGCCAAAAGATAAGAGTTCTGGGATCTATGCTATGTTGATTGTGTGTGACAAAACTTGAATTGGTTCAGGAAAAAAGGAGGAATGTGTTGCCTCACTAAATTCAAGGAAAAAGTGGGGGTGGAGGGAGACCTCAGGAACAAATGGATCTAGAGACTTGAAGGTTCCAGTTTTCCCCCTCCTGTTTCTTATCGGTGTCATGTCATTTTCTTTCCTTGAAGACCAGTTTCTGGTGGATAGAGTGCTGTAAACCACCAGGTCTTAGATCTTATGGTTTGCCGCATTGAATTGTAGTGCCTTCTAATCTTATCATTATCACTGAGTTTTGTAAACAAATGCATAAGAAGAGTGGCTGGCACTCTTTGGATCAAGTTCCAAGGAATCACGCATGATTGATGCATGAATCTTACATGAATCTACTATGGCCTGGAGATTGACCTCAAGTAATGATCGAAGGAGCCATTTTTTAAAAGTGGTGTTGCCACTTTCTGAGTCTCAGTTTTGTCACCTATAATATCTACCCTATAGGGTTGTTTTAAATATAAGCATTAATATGTCTAGGGGGCAGGTTTCCATGCTGACAATTATTCTTCACTGTCTAGCTTAGGACCCACACTGAAGATATCTACTGTGGACATCTCTGCAACACAAAATCTACTTGTGTATAAAGTCACAGATTATTAGGGTTGGAAGATATGTAGTCAGTCCAAGTGCTGGTCCAGAAACTGGTACCAGATATGATAAAGTTTGCAGCAATTAATGGAAAACTCAGAAAAATAAAGGAAAATATAGAGTTCTCCATAAAACTAAAGGTATTCAACTTAAATAATTGCCTTTTGTTTAAAAGTTACATCCTAAAAAGGTAAAAAATAAGTAAAAATTAAGCCCTAATTTTTTTTGTACTGGTTTTTTAATAATGAAATGGTAACAGTAGAGTGTTAAAAAATGTATTTGACAAAATGAAAAGTTGATAACCTGACATTGATTTCTGTTTTAAATTTACTTCTTGATGAAAAAATCAAAAGCTCAAGAACAGATCTCAATCATTTCTTCATTTTCAAGTAGAACCGAAACAAAGCCCTCGAGCAGTTCCATGACTTGCTCAAAGCCCTAGAGTTAAAAAGTGGGTACTACAGGGGTGCCTGGGTGGCTCCATCAGTTAAGCATCCAACTCTTGATTTCAGCTCACTTCATGATCTTGGGGTTGTGGGATCAGGCCCCTTGTTGGGCTCCAAGCTGGGTGTGGAGTCTGCTTGGGATACTTATTCTCCTTCTCCCTCCTCCTCTGCCCCTCCTGACACTGACACTGGCTCTCGCTCTCTCTCTGAAATAAATAAATCTAAAAAAAAAAAAAAAAAAAAAAGTGGGTACTACGGTGGGGGGTAAAGAGACAGAGAAGGAAACAAACCAAAAGAGACTTTTAACTGTAGAGAACAAACTGAGGGCTGATGGAGGAAGCTGGGTAGGGAATGGGTTTCTGTCCCAGGAAGAAGACAGCACTATATTATAGTGGAAAGAATTATGGAGGGCACTTGTGATGAGCACTGGGTGTTCTATGCAAGTGATGAATCACTGAGTTCTATTCCTGAAACTAATATTGCACTGTATGTTACCTAACTAGAATTTAAACAAAAATTTGAAAAGAAAAAAAAAAAGTGGATACTACAGAGATGGTCCAGGTTGGACCCCTAATGGTATTACCTCTGCTATGGAACAGATGGTTTTTTATTTTTAAGTTCTTTCTCTCTTGTTTTAAATAGACTTTATTCTTCAGAGCAGTTTTAGGCACACAACAAATTGAGCAGAAAGTACAGAGAGTTCCCACATAACCCCTGTCCCTACCTGCACACAGCCTCCCCCACTATCAACATCCCCCACCAGTGGTACGTTTGTTACAACTGATTAACCTGTATTGACACATCATTATCACCTAAAGTCCATAGTTTAGGTTTCACTTTAAGGGCTGTACATTCTATGGTTTGGACAAATGTGTAATGACATGTACCTACCATGATGGTATCATACAGAATTGCTTCATTCCCTAAAAAATCCTCTGTGCTCCACCTGTTCATCCCTCACTGCCCCCACTAAAGCCCTGGAAACCACTGATATTTCAGGAAAAAATCCATAATTTTGCCTTTTCCATAATGTCATATAATTGGAATCATATACCTTTTATGCAATGAACTGAATCCTTGTGTCTCCCTCAAAATTCATTATGTTGGACCTATATCCCCAAAGTGATGGTATTTGGAGATGAGACCTTTGGGAGGTGATAAGGTCATGAGTCATAAGGGTGCACCCTTCATAAATGGGATAGAAAAATGAATGGGACCCTCTAAAAGAAACACTCCACCCTACTGCCATGGAGGTGAAAGCAAAAAGACAGCAACTAGGAAGTGGACCCCTCACTAGATACCCACTCTGTTAGCACTTTGATCTTGGACTTCCCAGCCTCCATATGAGAAATAAATTTCTGTTATTTAAAAGATACCCAGTCTGTGGTATTTCTGTTATATTAGCCTGAAGAAACTAAGACTGGTTCTTTCACTTGGCAATATACATTTAAGTTTCCTCCATATCTTTTTGTGGCTTGAACCTCATTCTTTTTAACACTAAAAAAAAAAAAAGAAAGAAAGAAAGAAAGAAATCCATTGTCTGGATGGACCATGGTTGGTTTGTCCATTCACCTAATGAAGGACATCTCAGTCACTTCCAGGTTTTGGTAATTATGAATAAAGCCAAACATTTTTTTTAAGATTTTTATTTATTTACTTATTCGACAGACAGAGATCACAAGTAGGCAGAGAGGCAGGCAGAGGGGGGGGGGAAGCAGGCTCCCTGCTGAGCAGAGAGCCCAATGCGGGGCTTGACCCAGGACCCTGAGATCATGACCTGATCCAAAGGCCGAGGCTTTAACCCACTGAGCCACCCAGGCGCCCCCAAACATTTGTTTTAGCACTGTAAACACTGGTTGCAGATTTTTTGTAGACTTAAGTTTTCAACTCAGTTGAGTAAATACCTACAAGTGCAATGCTTGGATTGTGTGGTAAGACTACGTTTAGTTTTGTAAAAGACTGCCAAACTGTCTTTCAAAGTGGCTATACCATTTTGCATTTCCACCAAGCAATGAATAGGAATTCCTGTAGCTCTGCATCATTGCCAGCATTTTTGTACTATCAGTGTTTTGGATTTTTGCCATTCTAATAGGTGTGAAATGATATCTCATTGTTGTTTTAATTTGCAATTCTCTAATTGCAACATCATACAGTGTTGAGCATCTTTTCACATGCTAACTTGCCATTTGTAGATATTCTCTGGTGTCTGGTAAAGTCTTTTGCCCATTTTTAAATCAAGTTGTTTTCTTATTTTTTTCCAGCTTCGTGGGATAGGTTTGACATATGATGTTGTACAAGTGCAAGATGTAAAACATGATGATTTGATATACATAAATACTGCAAAATGATTACCACAATAAGGTTGGTTAACACATCCATCATCTCATATATTTACCTTTTTGCATGTATGTATGGTAAGGACATTTAAGATCTACTTTCTCAGCAACTCTCAGGATACAATATAGTATTGTTGACTATAGTCACTATGCTGTACATAAGATCCCCTAAATTCATTCACCTTACAACTGGATGAATTTCTTACTTTTGACTACAATTACCCATTATCCCCATCTTCCTACCGATCTACTTTCTGTTTTTATGAGTTTGTTTTTTTAGATTCCACATATAAGTGAACTCGTACAGCATTTGTCTTTCTCTGACTTCTTTCTTTTTTTTTTTCCTCTGACTTAGTTAACTTAGAATAATGCTCTCAAGGTCCATCCATAAAGTTGCAAATGGCAAGATTTCCTTTTTGTGGCTGAATAATATTGCGTATACCACATTTTTTATCCATTCATCCATCAATACACACTTAGGTTATTTCCATATCTTGGCTATTGTGAATAATGCTGCAATGAACATTGGTGTGCAGATTATCTCTTCAAGATAGTGATTTCATTTCCTCTGGACATATACCCAAAGTGGAACTGCTGAGTCAAATAGTAGTTTTATTTTTAATTTTTTTAAAAACCTCCATATTGGTTCCCATAGTGGATGTACGGACTTACATTCCCACCAACAGAGCACAAGGGTTCCTCTTTCTCCACATCCTCAACAACACTTGTTATGTCTTGTCTTTTTGATAACAGACATCCCAACAGGTGAAGTAGTATCTCATTGTGGTTTTGATTTGCATTTCCCTGATGACTAGTGATGTTGTGCACCTGTTCACATACCTGTTGGCCATTGGTATATCTTCTTTGGAAGAATGTTTATTCAGGTCCTTACCCATTTTTAAATTGGATTATGTGGTTTTTTTGCTCTTGAGTTGTATGAGTTCCTTACATATTTTGGATAATAACTACTTATCATATATATGGTAATACATAAATACAAATATTGTCTCCCATTCATTTTTTTATTTTTTAATTTTAAGAGTTCTCTGTATATTTTTTTTTTAAGATTGATTGATTTTAGAGATAGTGAGTGCTCACACATGCATGAGCTGGGGCAGGAATAGAGGGAGAGGGACAAGCAGACTCAGTGCTGTGTGTGGAAACTGATGCAGGGCTCCATTTCACGACCCCAAGATTATGACCTGAGCCAAAATTAAGAGTCAGATTCTTAACTTACTGAGCCAAGTGCCCCTCTGTATATTTTAGATAATAGTCCTCTATCAGATATGTCTTTTGTAAATAATTTCTCCCAGTCTGTGGCTTGTCTTCTTATTTTCTTGACAGTGTCATCTACAGAGCATAACTTTTTAATTTTAATAAAGTCCACTTTATCAGTTATTCCTTTCATGGATCATGCCTTTGGTGATATAAATTCCATCACCAAACTGAAAGTCATCGAGATTTTCTCCTACGTTATTTTCTAGGTTTTTATAGTTTTGTATTTTACATTTAAGGCTATTATCCATTTTAAGTTATTTTTTGTTAAGGGTCTAAGGTCTTTGTCTAGAATTTTTTTTTTTTTTTTTTGGTATATTGATGTCCAGTTGTACCAACATCATTTGTTTGAGAACTATCTTTTCTCCACTGTATTCCTTTGATTCTCTGTCAAAAGCCAGTGACTATATTTGTGTGGTCTCTTTCTAGACTCTATTGTGTTCCATTGATCTAATTTGTCTATTATTTTGCCAATGCTACACTGTTATAATTAGTGTAGTTTTATAGTTATGTCTTAAAATTATGTTATTTATAATAGTACTACAAGAAATGTTCATCTTAAAAATCACAAAATATAGATAAACAATTTTTAAAGACAAGCATTTTAAAACATTAAAAAAAAAAAGCTTATCCTGTCCATCTAGAAGCAGCCTCCTTTACTAGCACTGTGAGCTTTCCTCAAGATATGTGTGTGTGTGTGTATAAACACATGTATAATTAAATGGAATAGCCCTAGTCTCATGGAGATCCCAGTATGGAGGAGACACAGCACTACACAATAGTCACAAGATAGTGAGTTTATAAGGAGATAATAGGTTCTAGACTGACCTGAGAGCCACAAAGGTAAGTGAAAAGGGATTGAGGTGTGATAGCAAAATGTTTCTGGAAGTGAGAAGAGACTGCTGAAGGTAGAGAAGTGAGAGAGAACTTGGCAGTTATGAGGATCTGAAAGAAGTTCAGTAGGTCTGGAACACAGAGACTAGTCAAGGGCTGGAGGAATGGAAGGGAGAATTTCAGGCAAGAAGAGAGAGAAATGGGGCTTAAAGGGCAAGAAGGAATAGCTCACAAAGGGCTTTGCAAGTTATGTTAAGGAGTTAGGCTTTATCTCAAGGCAGTGAACAGCCAGGAGGTTGACTGACCATGGGAAAAAGGGAATTAGAGAGTGGGAAGATGGGATGTAGGAGGTAACCCTCCTTCATTCCACAAATATTTATTGAATACCTACTATATAGCAGGTACTGTTCTACATGTCGAAAGCAGAGCTGTGTACAAGAAAGAAAAAAGTCGCACTCTTGTGTTCTTTATATTTTAGTTAGGGAGACAGATAACAAAGAACTAACTTCAGAGAGAAAAAAGTGCTGTGAAGAAACAAAAATCAGGTAACAGAGAGCAACTGACAGAGGGTAGGAAGAGATAGGGTGCCAAAGGGAGACGGGTTTTGTGCAGTATTAGAGAGCTGGAAGCAAATCTGTGGTTCATCCCCTAGAGGAGGATGCAGTCTTGCTGGTACAGAATATGGTTAGGAACTAGCAGACCAGTGTGTATAATGATGCCCTTAAATGGAAGCACATAGATTGTTAGTGTAGCCTTCCCACTTGGTGAAGTAAGCCTGAGTTTTAAAAAAGCAGTGATGTGGCAAGAATCTGGTTTTCTTCTCAATTCTGGCAGAACCCTCCTTGTGCAATGGGAGCAAGTGAAAAGTTGAGACAGATGGGATCTCCACTCTACATCTACATCATTTCCTACAAATCCTGTATCATAGGCTACATAAATTAGGAATTTAAAGTAGAACTGTATGTCTCTGTGAATGTGTGTGCAGGTGTGTTCTCTTTTTGCCAGTCTCTTATCTAATCTGGAAATTGCAGGAAGGTCAGGAAGACCTTTTTGAGATAGGTACATTTATTTAAACTAAGAACTGAGTAAGAAGGAGCCACATTATAAGATGTTGAGGGGAGAGCATTCCAAGAAGAGAAAACAAAAAGGTGGTGAATTTGGAGCATCTAGGCTACAAAAGGAACCGTGTGGCCAGAATATATAGTGACTGCATGAGAATCAGCTGTAAATGGGGTTTGAGAGGGAAGCAGTGCCCAGAACACTCAAGATCTTAAAAGTTTTGGCAAGTGTTTATATTTCAAGTACACTGAGAAATGACTGGAGGATATCAAGCAGGGGAGAGGAATGATCTGACATTTTTTAAGACAATTACTTTGGCCTATGTTTAAAGAATGGATTGTAAAGCGGGAAGATTGTAAACATAGAGCCCGATTCAGAGAGTACTGGAGAACTCCAGGCAGAAGATAGAAGTGGCTTTAATAAGGACAGAAGGGATGAAGATGTAGGGAAATGGATAAATTCAAAATCTTCTGGAGTTACAGTTAAGACCTACGAATGAATTGGATGTACCAGGGAAGTGGTAGTGGTGGTGGTGGTGATGAAGGAGTAAGAGAAATTAAAGAAAACTCATGGACTTTGGCTTAAGAACTAGGTAGATAATGACACCATTTACTGAGATGGGGCAATGGAGCAGTTGTAGGTTTGAAAAAATAAAAAATTCCATTTTCAAAAATATTTATTTATTTATTTTAAGGGGGAGAGGCAGAGGAGAGGGAGAGAGAGAATCTCGAGAAGACTCCCCACTGAGTGCAGAGCCCAATGCAGGGTCCAACTTGGGGCTTAAATTCATGACCTTGAGATCATGACCTGAGCCAAAATCAAGAGTTGGATGCTCAATAGACTGAACCACCCAGGTGCCCCCCAAATTCCATTTCTAACACTCAGTTTGAAATACCTATTAGACATTTACATTATTACATATATTATTAAGTGTGTATATATAAAAATACATTATATATATATAATTTTTGGATTTTTATTTCTTCCTGATGAATTGTTTATTAAGAAAATCCCTCTAGCAGCACTCTTAATTTCACAATTTATTTTATCTGCTATCGATTAATATAGCCAGTCCAGCTTTCTTATGATTAGAATTTGCATGGCATATCTTCTTCCATTCTTTTATTTATCTGTGTCAGTATATTCAAAATGCACTCTTGCACATAACTGAGTCTTGCTCTTTTGTTCAGTTTGATGATCTGGAATATATGGTCCATTTACATGTAGTGTAACTATTGATATGGCTGAGTTAAGTCTATCTTTTCATTATTTGTTTTTTCTTTGTCTCTTCTATATTTTGTTCCTTTATCCCCTTTTCTTGCTTTTTTTCCTTTTGTATTTCATTTTATCTCTTCCACTAGGTTTTTAGATATACTTCTTTCTTTTAAAGGTTGTGTCAAGAAATACAATATACTTCCATAGCTTAGCAGTCTATCATTAATTAATATTGTATCTCTTCACATGTAGTGCAATAATCTTACATTGTTATACCTCACAATACAGTATTATATTTTTTTCTTTAAACAGTTATCTTTTGATAGAAACTTAATAAATGAGAAAAAATTTTAATCTACCCAGACATGCATCATTTATGGTGCTTTACATTCCCATTTCCATCTTGCATCCTTTTCTCTCAACCTGAAGAACCTGCTTTACTATTTCTTTTTTTTTTTTTTTTTTTTTTTTTTTTTTTGTAATGAAGTCCTACTGGTGAATTCCCTCAGACTTTTTGTCTGAAAATATTTTTATTTTGCCTTCATTTTTTAATAGATTACTTGTAGTTTTAGGTTCACAGCAAAATTGAGTAAAAAATAGAGAGCTCCCTTATATCCCTCAAACACCCCCACAAACACCACCACTATTGGTCTTCGTTTTTCAAAAATATTTTCACTGGGTGGGGGAGGAGTCAAGATGGTGGAGAAGTAGCAGGCTGAGATGACATCAGATAGCAGGAGATCAGCTAGATAGCTTATCAAACCATTCCAAACACCTACAAATCCAACAGGAGATTGAAGAGAAGAAGAGAAGCAATTCTAGAAACAAAAAATTGACCACTTTCTGAAAGGTAGGACTGGTCAAGAAGTGAATCCAAAGTAACGGGAAGATAGACCACGGGGGGAGGGGCCGGCTTCCGGCAAGTGGCGGAGCAATGGAGCACAAAATCAGAACTTTTAAAAGTCTGCTCTACAGAGGGACATTGCTCCATAGGCTAAGCCAGGGTGAAGCCCATGTGGGGACAGCATGGTCTCAGGTCCTGCAGGGTCACAGAATGATTGGGGGCGTCTGAATGTCACAGAGCTCACAGGTATTAGAGCAGGGAAGCCGGCTACAGAGACAGAGCCAAGGAGTGAGCTCTCAACTAGGGGTTATCTTAAATTTTGACCCATGGCATAGGCCACTGCTCTGTGAGCGGAGACCCCACAAGACCCGGGGAGAATCCCCTGGAAGAGCACAGGGATCTGTGGGGTAAAGAGACACCAGGCAGGGCTGTGTGCCAGAGAAAGAGACACTTGGTCTCAGGCTGCGTGAGCAAGGAGCGTGGCCGGAGGCCAGGGAGACGGGAGTGATTGAGCGCTTTTCTCTGAAGGTGCACTGAGGAGTGGGGCCCCCAGATCTCAGCTCCTCTGGGCCGGAGATTGGGAGGCTGCCATTTTCATTCCCATCCTCCTGAACACTACAGAAAGCGTTCAGGGAACAAAAGCTCCCGAAAGCAAACCCAAGCAGATTACTTAGCCTGGCCCCTGGTAAGGGCAGTGCAATTCCGCCTCAGGCAAAGACACTTGAGAATCACTACAACAGGCCCCTTCCCAAGAAGATCAGCAAGAAACCAGCCATGACCAAGTTCACTTACCAAGGAGAACAGCAGAATTCCAGAGGAGGAGAAAGCAAAGCATGGAATTCATGGTGTTCTCCCCATGATTCTTTAGTCTTGCAAAGTTAATTAATTTTTTTTTAATTTTATTTTTTTCTTCTGCTAAATTTTTTTAAACTTTTACCCTTTCCTCTTTTAACGTTTTTTAACTAGTTTGTCTTAACAATACCTTTCAAAAAATTTTTTTTGAACCTTCATTATTATAGTCATATTTTATCCTTTATTGTATCTCACTTTATTTTTTGTACACACATAGGGTTGTTGTTGTTGTTGTTTTTTCTAAAAAAAATTTGGGATACAACTTCTTCTAATAGATCAAAATATACCCTAAATCTAGCACAGGGCTTCATTCTAGTCTCCAGCCTGAGCAAATTCTCTCCACTTTCTTTTTCTTTATTCTCCCAACCAACGTATCTTATCAACTTCATTTTTAGAAATTTTAAAAAAGCATTTTTCATCTTTATAGTCATATTCCATCCCTTCATCATGTTTGCCCTTATATATGTTTTTCATTCTTTAAAATTTTGGGAGGTAGTTTCTTCTAAGAGATCAAAATACTCCCAAAATTAAGTGGGTGACCCTGTCTATTCACCAGTCTAATATATATATTTTTTAATTTTTTTCTGAACTTCTTTTTACCCCTTTCTTCCCCCCACGATTTGGGGTCTCTTCTTTTTTGGTTAAAGCACATTTTACTGGGGTCTTTGCCACCCTTTTAGTATTTCATTCGTTCCTTCATATATTCTTATCTGGATAAAACAGCAAGGTAGAAAAACTCACCACAAAAAAAAAAAAAAAAAAAAAAGAACAAGAGGCAGTATTGAAGGCCAGGGACCTAATCAATATGGACATTGGTAATATGTCAGATCTAGAGTTCAGAATGTCGATTCTCAAGGCTCTAGCTGTGCTCGAAAAAGGTATGGAAGATATTAGAGAAACTGTCTGGAGAAATAAAAGCCCTTTCTGGAGAAATAAAAGAACTAAAATCTAACCAAGTTGAAATTTTAAAAAGCTACTAATGAGGTGCAATAAAAAAATGGAGGCTCTCACAGCTAGGATAAATGAGGCAGAAGAGAGAATTAGTGATAAAGAAGACCAAATGACAGAGAATAATGAAGCTGAGCAAAAGAGAGACAAACAACTACTGGACCACAAGGGGAGAATTTGAGAGAAAATGATACCATAAGATGAAACAACATTAGAATAATTGGGATTCCAGAAGAAGAAGAAAGAGAGAGGGGAGCAGAAGGTATATTGGAGAGAATTATAGTAGAGAATTTCCCTAATATGGCAAAGGGAACAAGCATCAAAATCCAGGAGACACAGAGAACCCCCCTCAAAATCAATAAAAATAGGTCCACACCCCGTCATCTAATAGTAAAATTTACAAGTCTTAGCGACAAAGAGAAAATCCTGACAGCAGCCCAGGACAAGAAATCTGTAACATACAATGGTAAAAATATTAGATTGGCAACAGACTTATCCACAGAGACCTGGCAGGCCAGAAAGAACTGGCATGATATATTCAGAGAACTAAACAAGAAAAATATGCAGTCAAGAATACTATATCCAGCTAGGCTATCATTGAAAACAGAAGGAGAGATAAAAAGCTTCCAAGACAAACAAAAACTAAAAGAATTTGTAAACACCAAATCAACTCTACAGGAGATATTGAAAGGGGTCCTCTAAGCAAAGAGAGAGCCTAAAAGTAGTAGATCAGAAAGGAACAGAGACAATATACAGTAACAGTCACCCTACAGGCAATATAATGGCACTAAATTCATATCTTTCAATAGTTACCCTGAATGTAAATGGGCTAAGTGCCCCAATCAAAAGACACAGGGTATCAGAATGGATTAAAAAAACAAAACCCATCAATATGCTGTCTACAAGAAACTCGTTTTAGACCCAAAGACACCTCCAGATTTAAAGTGAGGGGGTGGAAAACAATTTACCATGATAATGGACATCAAAAGAAAGCTGGGTTGGCAATCCTTATATCAGATAAATTAGATTTTAAGCCAAAGAGTATAACAAAAGGTGAGAAGGACACTATATCATACTCAAAGGGTCTGTCCAACAAGAAGATCTAACAATTTTAAATATCCATGCCCCTAACATGGGAGCAGTCAACTACATAAACCAATTAATAACAAAATCAAAGAAACACATCAACAATAATACAATAATAGTAGGGGACTTTAACACCCCCCTCACTGAAATGGACAGATCATCCAAGCAAAAGATCAACAAGGAAATAAAGGCCTTAAATGACACACTGGACCAGATGGACATCACAGATATATACAGAACATTCCATCCCAAAGCAACAGAATACACATCCTTCTCTAGTGTACATGGAACATTCTTCAGAATAGATCACATCCTGGGTCATAAATCAGGTCTCAACTGGTATCAAAAGATTGGGATCATTCCCTGCATATTTTCAGACCACAATGCTCTGAAGCTAGAACTCAATCACAAGAGGAAATTTGAAAAAGAATCCAAATACATGGAGACTAAAGAATATCCTTCTAATGAATGAATGGGCCAACCAGGAAATTAAAGAAGAATTGAAAAAATTCATGGAAACAAATGATAATGAAAACACAACTACTTGGGGCGCCTGGGAGGCTCAGTGGGTTAAAGCCTCTGCCTTCGGCTCAGGTCATGATCTCAGGGTCCTGGGATCGAGCCCTGCATTGGGCTCTCTGCTCAGCAGGAGCCTGCTTCCCTTCCTCTCTCTCTGCCTGCCTCTCTGCCTACTTGTGATCTCTGTCTGTCAAATAAATAAATAAAAATCTTTAAAAAAAAAAAAACACAACTACTCAAAATCTGTGGGACACAGCAGAGGCAGTCCTGAGAGGAAAATATATAGTGGAACAAGCCTTTCTCAAGAAACAAGAAAGGTCTCAAATACACAAGCTAACCCTACACTTAAAGGAGCTGGAGAAAGAACAACAAAGAAAGCCTAAACCCAGCAGGAGAAGAGAAATAATAAAGATCAGAGCAGAACTCAATGAAATAGAAAAAAAAAAAAAAGAAGAAGAAGAAGAAAAGAAAAAAAAAAGAACAAATCAACAAAACTGGAGCTGGTTCTTTGAAATAATTCATAAGATTGATAAATCCCTGGCCAGACTAATCAAAAAGAAAAGAGAAAGGACCCAAATTAATAAAATCATGAATGAAAGAGGAGAGATCACAACCAAAACCAAAGAAATACAAACAATCATAAGAACATATTATGAGCAATTCTATGCCAACAAATTTGACAATCTGGAAGAAATGGACGCATTCCTAGAGACACGTAAACTACCACAACTGAACCAGGAAGAAATAGAAAACCTGAACCGACCCATAACCAGTAGGGAAATTGAAGCAGTCATCAAAAATCTCCCAACAAACAAGAGCCCAGGGCCAGACGGCTTCCCAGGGGAATTCTACCAAACATTGAAAGAAGAACTAATTCCTATTCTCCTGAAACTGTTCCAAAAAATAGAAATGGAAGGAAAACTTCCAAACTCATTTTATGAGGCCAGTATTATCTTGATCCCAAACCCAGACAAGGACCCCATCAAAAAAGAGAATTACAGACCAATATCCTTGATGAACACAGATGCGAAAACTCTCACCAAAATACTAGCCAATAGGATCCAACAGTACATTGAAAGGATTATTAATCACGACCAAGTGGGATTTATTCCAGGGCTGCAAGGTTGGTTCAACATCTGCAAATCAATCAATGTGATACAATACATTAATAAAGAAAGAACAAGAACCATATGATACTCTCAATAGATGCTGAAAAAGCATTTGACAAAGTGCAGCATCCCTTCCTGATCAAAACTCTTCAAAGTGTAGGGATAGAGGGCACATACCTCAATATCATCAAAGCCATCTATGAAAAGCCCACCGCAAATATCATTCTCAATGGAGAAATACTGAGAGCTTTTCCACTGAGGTCAGGAACATGGCAGGGATGTCCATTATCACCACTGCTATTCAATATAATACTAGAAGTCCTAGCCTCAGCAATCAGACAACAAAAAGAAATTAAAGTCATCCAAATCGTCCAAGAAGAAGTCAAACTATCACTCTTCGCAGATGATATGATACTATATGTGGAAAACCCAAAAGACTCCACTCCAAAACTGCTAGAACTTGTACAGGAATTCAGTAAAGTGTCAGGATATAAAATCAATGCACAGAAATCACTTGCATTTCTTTACACCAACAACAAGACAGAAGAAAGAGAAATTAAGGAGTCAATCCCATTTACAATTGCACCCAAACCATAAGATGCCTAGGAATAAACCTAATCAAAGAGGCAAAGAATCTGTACTTAGAAAACTATGAAGTACTCATGAAAGAAATTGAGGAAGACACAAAGAAATGGAAAAATGTTCCATGCTCATGGATTGGAAGAACAAATTTTGTGAAAATGTCTATGCTACCTAAAGCAATCTATACATTTAATGCAATCCCTATCAAAATCCAATCCATTTTTTCAAAGAAATGGAACAAATAATCCTAAAATTTGTATGGCACTAGAAAAGACCTCGAATAGCTGGAGGAATATTGAAATAGAAAGCCAAAGTTGGTGGCATCACAATTCCAGACTTCAAGCTCTATTACAAAGCTGTCATCATCAAGACAGTATGGTACTGGCACAAAAACAGACACATAGATCAATGGAATAGAATAGTGAAACCCAGAAATAGACCCTCAACTCTATGGTCAACTAATCTTCGACAAAGCAGGAAAGAATGTCCCATGGAATTAAGACAGTCTTTTCAACAAATGGTGTTGGGAAAATTGGACAGCCACATGCTGAAAAATGAAACTGGACCATTTCCTTATATCACACATGAAAAGAGATTCAAAATGGATGAAGGACCTCAATGTAAGAAAGGAATCCATCAAAATCCTTGAGGAGAACACAGGCAGCAACCTCTTCGACCTCAGCCGCAGCAACTTCTTTCTA
This sequence comes from Lutra lutra, assembly GCF_902655055.1. NCBI lineage: Eukaryota > Metazoa > Chordata > Mammalia > Carnivora > Mustelidae > Lutra > Lutra lutra. The sequence goes on along the minus strand of NC_062287.1, from coordinate 105,055,600 downwards.
GGAACATTGCCAAAGGCAAGGGAAGCAAGGGTAGAAATGAACTATTGGGACTTCATCAAGATCAAAAGTTTTTGCACAGCAAAGGAAACAGTTAACAAAACCAAAAGACAACTGACAGAATGGGAGAAGATATTTGCAAATGACATATCAGATAAACATCTAGTATCCAAAATCTATAAAGAGCTTATCAAACTCAACACCCAAAGAACAAATAATCCAATCAGGAAATATGCAGAAGACATGAACAGACATTTCTGCAAAAAAGACATCCAGATGGCCAACAGACACATGAAAAAGTGTTCCACATCGCTCGGCTTCAGGGAAATACAAATCAAAACCACAATGAGATACCACCTTTCTCCAGTCAGAGTGGCTAAAATTAACAAGTCAGGAAATGACAGATGCTGGCAAGGATGTGGAGAAAGGGGAAACCTCCTACGATGTTGGTGGGAATGCAAGCTGGGGCAACCACTCTGGAAAACAGCATGGAAGTCCCTCGAAAAGTTGAAAATAGAGCTACTTTACGACCCAGCAATTGCACTACTGGGTATTTACCCTAAAGATACAAATGTAGTGATCCGAAGGGGCACATGCACCCAAATGTTTATAGCAGCAATGTCCACAATAGCCAAACTATGGAAAGAACCTAGATGTCCATCAACAAATGAATGGATAAAGAAGAGGTGGTGTATATATATACAATGGAATATTATGCAGCCATCAAAAGAAATGAAATCTTGCCATTTGCGACAACATGGATGGAACTAGAGGGTATTGTGCTTAGCGAAATAAGTCAATTGGAGAAAAACAACTATCATATGATCTCCCTGATATGAGGAAGTGGAGATGCAGCCTGGGGGGTTTGGAGGGTAAGAAAAGAATAAATGAAACAAGATGGGATTGGGAGAGAGACAAACCATAAGAGACTCTTAATCTCACAAAACAAACTGAGAGTTGCCGGCGGGGGAGGGGTATAGGGAGAGAGGGGTGGGGTTATGGACATTGGGGAGGGTATGTGCTACGGTGAGTGCTGTGAAGTATGTAAACCTGTCAATTCATAGACCTGTACCCCTGGGGGTAATAATACATTATATGTTAATTTAAAAAAATATTTTTAAATATTTTTTTAATTTAAAATTAACCTAAGATTCTTAGGTTAACAGTATTTTTGCCAATGTCCTCTGGGTAGCATTATTTCTGGTGAAAAATCAGTGATAATTCATATTATTGTTCTCCTATCTGTAATGCATACTTTCTCCTCTAGGTACCTTCAGGATTTATTTTTTACCTTTAGAAATTTGACTATGTTTTTGCCTGGGTGTCATTTTCTTTGTACTTTTTCCTGCTTGGTGTTCACTGAGCTTGTAGGATCTGTGAATTGTTATTTTTCTTCAAATTTGGAAACATTTCAGCCATTATTTCTTTAACTATTTTCTTCTACCTTAATCTTTTCCTCCTCTTATTGTAGGACTGCTTTATATATGTTAGACCATTTGATACTGTCTAATGATTATTGCTTTTTTTGTTTTCCTGTTTATTTTTCCCCTCTGTGAGCATCACTCTGGATAATTCCTATGTTTCTATCTTCAATTTCGCTGATTTTTCCTTCTGTAGTTTCTATCTGCTATTAATTCTCCCCATTGAATTTATATTTCAGAAACTATATTTCTCAGTTCCCAAATTTCTATTTCTTTTTTTTTTTTTATTGTTTCTATTTCTTTAGTAAGCTTTTCCATCAGCTTATCCAGTATGGAAATCTTTTCCTTTAAGCCCTTAAGTATATTTATAGTAGCTGTTTAAAAGTTCTTGTCTTCCATTTACAACATTTGCCATCTATGGGTCTGTTTCTATTTTCCGTTTAAAAAAAAACTGGTTGAGGGTCACATCTTTCTGATTTTTTCATGTCCAGAAATTCTCAATTTTATGTTGAACTTTGTGAATGCTAAATTATTTTTAGTGTCAGGATTTAGTTGCCTTCCTTTAAAAGATGCTCTTTTTGTAATTTTTTTTTTTTTTTAAGTAGGCTCCATGCCCAAGACAGGGCTTGAACTCACAAAGAGTCCCATGTTCTACTGACAGAGCCAGCCAGGCACCCTTGTTGTATCATCTCCTAATCAATAGTTAATTTATTGGCAGGAAAGCCTGATTCTTTTGAGGCTTATTTTTAAACTTTATTGGAGAGGCACTTAGGTGGCTCAGTTAGTTGAGTGTCTGCTTTCAGTTTGAGTCTTGGTCTTGTGGTCCTGGAATCGAGCCCTACAGTGGGTTCTCTGCTCAGCAGCAGGTTAGCTTCTACCTCAGCCTCTTCCTCTGTGATCTCTCTCACTCTCAAATAAATACATAAAATCTTTAAAAAACAACTTTGTTAGAAAGGTCTAGAATGACACATAGCTTAGGGCAAAGTACTGCTACTCCTAAAGCATGGCCTTTCTGGGTCCTCAGCTGCATGCACAGAATATTTAGGGAGGTCTCTTGACTCTGGCTAGTAGGAACTCCTATGTTGCCCAGTACTATGAGACCAAGTAGCTGTTCTCTGCCAGACTTGTGAAGTCTCACCCTGTACATTAAGTCTTTAGAATTTGCCTAAAAACTTAAGACCCATATGCAGATTTCTGAATTCTCTCTAATAGCATGACCCACAAACCCCAGCTGTCTCATGTTTCAAATGTTAAAATAAATCTCTGCTGTGTTCTGCTTAGATTCCACCTCACTACAGCACCAGAAAGTATCATCAGGCAGAAAGCCAGAGAGACAGTGGGGTCCCCTGTGTATATCTCCTTTCTCTTGGGCATCACAACCTTGCACTGCCTATTGTACAATGTCAAAAACAATAACTTCATATATTTTGTCCAGCTTTATGGTTGTTTATGGTGAGAGGGCCATACAGTGTAGAATTTCAAATGCCATATTTATGTAACTTGTTCCCTACTTTGATAGACATTTAGGTTGTTTGAAATGGTAGTGTAGCATTAATGATTAAATGTGCAGCTCTAGGTTAAATTCCTAGTTGTGCCACTACTGGCTGTTGCTCCTTGGGGGAATTTACCAGCTGATTTCCTCACTTAAAAAATGGGATATAGGGGCACCTGGGTGGCTCAGTGGGTTAAGCCTCTGCCTTCAGCTCAGGTCATGATCTCAGGGTCCTGGGATCGAGCCCCGCATCGGGCTCTCTGCTCACCAAGGAGCCTGCTTCCCCCTCTCTCTCTCTGCCTGCCTCTCTGCCTATTTTGAACTTTGTCTGTCAAATGAATAAATAAAAAATCTTTTTTAAAAAATGTGATATAATGAAAACAACCACTTCATGGAGTTATATGAGATACTATATGTGAGATGCTTAGAACAGTTCCTGGAACACAGCAAGTACTAAAAAATTATAATTAATATAGTTACATAATTAATATAAGTATATAATTAATTATAAAGTTATAATTATACCCTATTCTTACTATTACAAAAAAAAGCTACAATGAATACTCTAACATTTTATTTGCATTCTGTGCAAGTCTCTCTCTATTATTCCTAGGTCAATGGATATATGACTTCATGATTTGATAGATATTTGCCAAATGCTTTTTAAAAACATTGCACTAGGGGTGCCTGGGTGGCTCAGTAGGTTAAAGACTCTGCCTTCGGCTCAGGTCATGATCCCAGGGCCCTGGGATCGAGCCCTACATCAGGCTCTCTGCTCAGCAGGGAGCCTGCTTCCCCCTCTCTCTCTGCCTACTTGTAATCTCTCTCTATCAAATAAATTTTAAAAAATCTTAAAAAAACAACAACACTGCACTAATTTACCATCTCATGTTTTTTCAAACTCTAGCCAAGTCTTAGAGATAAGCCAAACCTCTAAGTTTTGCCAATCTGATACAAGTGCACCCCCTCTTTTAATTATGGGACAGAGTACCCTTTCATGTTTATTGGCTCTCTATACATTTTTTTTATGACCTCCTGTTGGTGTCACTCATTTTGGTTTATTATTTTCTTACTGATTTTATTCATTCACCCAACTAACTGTATTGATACATATTAGGGATACCACAGTGAGCAAGACAAAGCCTCTCCCTCATGAAGTTTATAATACAGTCAGGGAGATAGAAAATTGGCAAAAAAAGAATAAAATAATTGCAAATCTGGGAGCACCTGGGTGGCTCAGTTGGTTGAGTGTCTGACACTTGGTTTCAACTTGGGTCCTGATCTCAGGGTCATGGGATCTAGCCCCAAGCTGGGCTCCAAGATCAGCATGGAGTCTGCTTAAAGATTCTCTCCCTCTACCCTCCCTGCCCCACTTCCCCAGTTATCTCTCTCTAAAATAATGAAATAAATAAATATTTTTTAAAAATTTAAATAAATTAGGGGCACCTAGGTGGCTCAGTCAGTTAAGTGTCAGCCTTTGGCTCATGTGGTGATCCTGGGGTCCTGGGATCAAGCCCTGCTCAGCATGAAGTCTGCTTGAGATTCTCTTTCTCTTTCTCTCTGCCCTTCCCCCTCCTCTCTCAAACACTCTCTCTCTCTCTCAAATAAATAAAATCTTAAATAAATTATAAATATAGTAAATTATAAAAAATTTAAATTTTAAAATAAAAAATTTAAATAAATTATTAAAAATTTTAAGTAAAAAAATTACAAGCCCTATGAGAAGAAAATAGATGATGTTAAAATCATGAGAAAGCAGCAATAGGCAGAATGGGGAAACCACCTCCTTTAGAAAGAGTGGGAGTCATGGAAGGTGCATTCTAGAAATGAAATTGATATTGGGAACAGATGGTTGAGGAGACAAACGTGAGGAACAGTGGGGGTGTGGGGCGGGGCGGGGGGTCCCACTACAGGCAGAAGGCATAGCCATACGCAAAAGCTCTAATGAAGGAATGCACTTAGCATGTTTCAGAAAGAGAAAGGTCACTATGGCTGTAGAGTACTTGGTGAAGGAAGAAAGCCATCGGATGGGACTGGAGAGAGAGGCAGGGGCCACAGGGGTAGGAATTTTATTTCAAGGGCTATGGGAAACCAATGGCAGGTTTTAAGCAGGAAACTGACATGATCTTAAATTCTTTTTTTTTCTTTTTTTTTTTAAGATTTTATTTATCTATCTGACAGAGAGACAGAGATCACAAGAAGGCAGAGAGGCAGGCAGAGAGAGAGAGAGGGAGAAGCAGACTCCCTGCTGAGCAGAGAGCCCGATGTGGGGCTTGATCCCAGGACCCTGAGATCATGACCTGAGTTGAAGGCAGAGGCTTAACCCGCTGAGCCACCCAGGCACCCCTGATCTTAAATTCTTAAAGATCCTTCAAGCTATTCAGTGAATGGATAGGAGGGCGTCAAACGTGGATAAAGCAGGAAGGCTAGTTAGGAGACTATTATAGAAATCCAAACAAGTGACAATAGCTCGGGTAAAGTGAAGACCCTGGAGATTGAGGAAAGGGAGGAGATTTGTGATATTTCTGGAGGTACAGCAGGCAGGACTTGGGATGGATCAACCATGGGGACTCATGGGGAGTGAAGTTTCAAAAATGAGTCCCAGGTCTTTACCTTGTTCACTGAATGAAAAGAGCTTTTACAGTGATTGGAAAGACAGGTTTGGGAGGTGAAGTGGGAGATGGAAAGTTTGGGCCCAGACATCTTAATCTGGATATGATGCTATGACATCCCAGCGGAAGTGGAAAGAAGACATTGGATATATGAGTAGAAACTCTAAAAAGTACTCTGGGCTACACATATAAATTTATTTCATTTCATTTCACTTAAAAGATTTTCTTTATTTCCCAGAGACAGGGAGAGGCAGAGGGAGAAGCAGGATCTCCACTAAGCAAGAAGCCCAGTGAGGGCTCACGACCCTGGGATCATGACCTGAGTGGAAGGCAGACGCTTACCCAACAGAGCCACTCAGGTGCTGAACACATATAAATTTAATGAGAAATGCTCTCCATGGGGTGTTTGTGTGGCTCAGTCAATTGAGTGTCAGCCTTCGGCTCAGGTCATGATCCCAGAGTCTTGGGCTTGAATCCCACATCCGGCTCCCTATTCAGTAGAGAGCCTGCTTCTCCAGTCCCCTCTGCTGTTTACTCTGCTTGTGCTCTCTGGGTTTCCATAGTTAGCCTTTTTGGATGAAAGCTTTTGTTTTGGTTCAGTAAATAAAATAAAGTGTTGGGGGCACCTGGGTGGCTCAGTGGGTTAAAGCCTCTGCCTTCAGCTCAAGTGGTGATCCCAGGGTCCTGGGATCGAGACCCACATCGGGCTCTCTGTTCCACGGAGAGCCTGCTTCCTTCTCTCTCTCTCTCTGCCTGCCTCTCTGCCTATTTGTAATCTCTGTCTGTCAAATAAATAAATAAAATCTTTAAAAAAAAAAAAAGAAGTGTTGAGCACACTTTAAGCGTTCAACTCAATGACTCGCTGCTAGGATTAACATTAGAAAAAGGACCCTGGCCTGAGAGCCAGAGGTTTTGGGTTCATTTCCTTATTCCTTATACTAGTATATAAGAAAAAAAAAAAAAAAAAGAAATGTACTGGCTCACCTAGCCTGGAAGACTAGCCAGACAGGTCACAGAATTAACCAGCTCCAGAAAGCATGGCTTCTGGAGGCAGCAATTCAACGTCTCTGCTCTACTTTCCCTGTTGCCCGGATTCTCTCTCACTATAGAAAGATCTCCATGTGACAGAAAACTCGGCTGTGCCTGCGAGCAACCCTAGCAGAAAGAACGCTCCCCCACCCCCTGCTTCCATGAATTAATCCCAGGGAACGACTCTCATGAGCTGGAGGTCACATGTCCGACCCTTGGGCCAATGACTGCTGTCAGGGGAATGAGTCGGTTGGCCGGGCCTAGGTCACAGATTCAGCCCTGGACCCAGGCTGTAGAGAGCAGGCTGTGTTCCTTCCTGTGGGGAGTCACGAATCAAAAGCAACCATAGGGGCACCTGGGTGGCTCAGTGGGATAAAGCCTCTGCCTTCGGCTTGGGTCATGATCCCAGGGTCCTGGGGTCCTGGGATCAAGCCCCGCATCGGGCTCTCTGCTCAGCAGGGAGCCTGCTTTCTCCTCTCTCTCTCTCTGCCTGCCTCTCTGCCTACTTGTTTATTTATTTATAAATAAATAAAATCTTTAAAAAAAAAAAAAAGCAACCATAGTGCATGTTAGTATTTCTAGCCCATCGATTCCTTGCAGGCTGCTGGGTCTTATGGCTGTTCTGAACCACAGTTTCCTCATTGATAAAATGGAGATTTCTGTCTGATCTGCCTCATTTTATTTTATTTTATTTTACTTCTTTCTTTCTTTCCTTCTTTCTTTCTTTCTTTCAATAATGAGGCTTAGGGCAACCCTCTCGGGTCCCCTCCCTCCTCAGGAGCTTTGTACTATCACCTTGCTATTGCTCAATAAACATTGCTTTGCAGTGTTGGGCAATGGTGGGCAGCAAAGCCCTCAGAAATACATATATACATACATACATACATACATACATCAACTAATTAAAATAAAAAATAATGAGGGTCAGAGGACATATGGCGTGTAAAAATGCCATACACCTATTATCTCAGTGAACAGTATCAGTCAGGCCAAACTACTTGAACCAAGCTCACTGGATAACAATTTATTAACTTGTGGTGAGAGTCATAACTGTTTTTTAAAACATTCAGTAATTTCGACAACCAAAAATGGCAGGATGATAAGGCTGTCAGACTTAGTTGCCTTATGTGACCATCTGGGGACTCCATGTAAGAAACAGAGTTATTATCAAAGGCGTTGTCTTTAGGGGAATACCAGAGATACGGTGTCTTGAGTAAAACTTCCATCATAAAAGCCTAGACTCCTAGAGCTGGAAGGCACCTGGCTTCTTCACCTTAGACAAGGAATCTTGAGGCCGGAGTCGTTGACCTGATGACCAACATTACACAGCAGTACATGAGTAGAGGACAGGGTCCGAGGTCTTTCAAACACCAGTCTTTATCTTTTCTATTCTACTATTGCCTCCCTTCCTGGCTACATCCTATTGGAACTTGATGGATTCTTGTCTGACTCGGAAAGGCATTTAGAATAGAATTTGACTATAGTCGGGTATCACCATTATTGGGATAGATGGTGAGGGGACTGGGAGACTCCTGGGAGAGACCAGGCTTGTCATGCTGCATTCCTGTACGTGAGAAGCTCACAGAATTGGTGAGGAGGTAGCTGGTCTGAGAGCAGTTCCTTTCCTGTTCTACAGACAACAGCTGCAGCGAAACCGAAGAACACATAGTAAGTTCTCGATACATAGACTTTGATGACAAACTATCTCACAATAAAAAGGGCCTTAAAATGTTCTTTATCATTTGATCTCCTAATTGCACAGAAGTGCAATATCCTGATGCTCATAATATAAACGAATATGTTTGGTTTTTAAACAAAAGTTCATCACTGGCATATTTATACAAGCCACAACTTCTAAATTAATGTCCAACAACAGGGAAAAGATTATATATTAGGGTGTATGCATATGATGGCTTGCTACACTGACGCAAACAATCTTGTCATCATGACTCTAAGCTTAGTCTTTCTCTTTGATTTTATTTTGTTTTTTAAGATTTTATTTATTTGACAGAGAGAGAGAGAGAGAGACAGCAACAGAAGCAGCAGAGGGAGAGGGAGAAGCAGGCTCCCCGCTGAGCAGGGAGCCCGATGCGGGGCTTGATCCCAGGAACCTAGAACCATGACCTGAGCTGAAACCAAATGCTTCACCGACTGAGCCACCCAGACACCCCAAAATAGAGATCCTTTGTACTGTAAAGCATGGCATTAAAAGACTAGCAAAAAGCTGACCTAGATGCCCAGGAGCAGTGTAGACCAATTCCCTGGGGGGAATCTGAAGCTCTGGGACCTACCTTTTAGACCTGCCTTCTCCCATTTCACAAAGGCAAGCCAGAGGGCCTGTGAGGAAGAAGGCACTCCAGACAAGGAAGGACAACCCCGCTGACCCCGCCATGTCTTTTCTGAACCAGGATGGCCTTATATCAAACACATTCATTGAACCTACCATTTAGAAACTAAAGTTATAATTAGGTCTAGGGCTACATTCCAGCTCCAGATCTCCTATTTTTCTATGTGTGACTGCAGCTCTTTGGATCTCAGTAGCCTTACCTATTAAAGAGTGGGTTTAATGTATCTATCTGTCAGGTGCTTATACTCTAGACAGTCACAAGATCCATTTAGAAAATTCTACGAGTTCATCCTCCATGGGTCCCTGGCCCCCCAACCCCACTCCCATGTTCTTAGAATGCGGTAAACTGGAAGAATATTCTTTCTAGACATCCCTGTGCCTCTGATAAAAGTGTGATCTCGGGGCACCCGGGTGGCTCAGTGGGTTAAGCCTCTGCCTTCGGCTCAGGTCATGATCTCAGGGTCCTGGGATGGAGCCCCACATCGGGTTCTCTGCTCAGCAGGGAGCCAGCCTCCCCCTTTCTCTGTCTCTGCCTGCCTCTCTGCCTACTTGTGATCTCTCTCTCTGTGTCAAATAAATAAATCTTTTTTTTAAAGATTTTATTTATTTGACAGACAGAGATCACAAGTAGGCAGAGAGACAGGCAGAGAAAGAGGAGGAAGCAGGCTCCCTGCTGAGCAGAGAGCCCAATGTGGGGCTCGATCCCAGGACCCTGGGATCATGACCTGAGTCGAAGGCAGAGGCTTTAACCCACTGAGCCACCCAGGCGCCCCATAAATTAAATCTTAAAAAAAAAGAAAGTGTGATCTTAGGAATCTTTCTCTTTGGTTCAAGCACTATACATCATGAGTTTTTACTGATGTAATACTTGATATAAGTTAGCTATTACAAATGATTTTTCGTAACACAAGGACTGATTCAGTTCACTTAATTAGCATCTACTGTAAGGTATTGTTCACTGCGTTCCCCAAAATTACTTAATTTCACAGCAACCCAACCACTAAGAAGATGGTTTTCATCTTTAAAGGTCTGAGGCAATGTCAACGGACAAAAGGTTGCAGAGGAGCCAAGCACAGCTGACACACTTTCTCCTCTACTTGTTGACTTTGTGAAGGATTCAGTACATTGTCTATGACATCTGTGACTCTTGACAAAACATGGCAAAATCTGAACACACACCTTAGGCAGTTCCAATGGCCTTCGCAGTCATGTTACTGAAACATGGTCTGATGAGAACTGGCCTTAGGGCCTTCAGCTGATTTCTCTATTTCCTTAGTCATGTTAGCCTGAATGGTTAGAGGAGTACTCCCAAGTCCCAATCTGGAAATACCCATGTGATTCATTTCCTAGATAAAGCAAGTTAATGGGATCAACAGAGGCCAGGAGGCGAAGGTTTTGTCCAGTTAGCCCCTGGGTCAGGCCTGGGAATGGATTTTTTACAATCTCCATGGTCTTGTATGTAGGAGTAGGAGCACAGGGAAACGAGAGGGCAATAGGGTATCCACCTGCTGGTTTATATGCCTGTTAACCTGTTACTTTTTTTCAGGCTAAGACAATCAGTTATTTCAACAAATGTATTGATTCCACACAGAATCCCAAACTAGGGTACTTTGAATATACCAGGTAGCCTGAAACAGAATTCGTCATCCCTGCCCTGGATTAGAATCTAGTTAAAGAAGTAGCCAAAATATAGGACACTGACATCAGAACACTTGGAAAGGAAAGAAACACGAAAGCAAATCTAGATCATACAAACTTCTTAATGTTGAGAATTAGGAAAAGGAGCAATTTGCATCTATCCTCTTGACTGCTAATCCTAATTTGTCTTTCTTCTCCAGTGGCCTTAAACTAGGCATGATCTGGATGATACTGGACTTTGTATTCCCAGTGCCTGTTCAAATAACTGACAAAGAGCAGATACTCCACAAATGTTAATGAAACACGTGATGAATGGTTTTAGGAAGGTGGGTTTCATCAAAGAATCACCCTAAAAGTGGCATTTTAAAACAATAAACATTTTTTTCTGAAGGCAAAAGTAATACTTGCTCATAATAAAAAATATACAAAGTATTAAAGAAAATATCAATGACTTTGTTCCACTCATCCAGAAATAGTTACTATTATCATTTCCTACTAGTCTTTTTCTAGAGTGATGATTATCTCCTCAGTAAGTAAAATTTCATCGCATTACTTTTAATGTCTGTTTAATATTCCACTTACAGGCATATAGGTGGTTGTCATTTTTTGCTGTCATAAATACTGCTTCAATGGATATTTTTTGGTTATAAATATTTCTCCCCAAAAGATTTCCTTAAAGCAGAATCTGATCTATAAACATAGAGAGCAAACTGGTAATGACCAGAGGGAAGGAGGCTGGGGATGGGGGGTAAAATGGGTGAGGGCAACTGGGTAGACAGGCTTCCAGTTATGGAATGAATAAGTCATGGGAATAAAAGACACAGCATAAGGGAAAAATTCCCTTTGGCTATATCTCGAAACATGAAATTATTAGAAATATTTTTAAGGTTCTAAATAAAGTTACCAAACTAGTTCTCCAGAAAGTTTCATCAATTTACATTCCCACTAGAAGTATATGAGACTTCACTACAGGAATAATGGTTGTAACAGGTCTTCCTTCTTCTTCAATGAGATTAAGCAACTTTACAGAAAAACAAAGAATGTTAAATTATGAAATGTTTTCACCTTTGGCAGATTCTTCTCCTCTGTTGTTTAATACCCATGGGATTGTTACACAACTTTAATTAGTGAGTATATACTACTCCGGGTTCTGCTCTTTTCACTGCAAAGTACTTTCTACCTATAAACATAGCTTACATCATGGTCATTTTTTTTTTTAAGATTTTATTTATTTATTCAACAGAGAGAGAAAGAGAAAGAGATCACAAGTAGGCAGAGAGGCAGGCAGAGAGAGTGGGGGAAGCAGGTTCCCCGCTGAGCAGAGAGCCCGATGTGGGGCTTGACCCAAGGACCCCTATATCATGACCTGAGCCAAAGGCAGAGGCTCAACACACTGAGCCACCCAGGCGCTCTATAATTCCTCATTGTGCCGATATATCCCAGTGAGCCTGAGGGTTTTCTTTTCTTTTTTTTTTTTAAAGATTTTATTCACTTATTTGACAGAGAGAGAGATCACAAGCAGGCAGAGAAGCAGGCAGAGAAAGGGTAGGGGTGGAGGGGGAAGAGCAGGCTCCCTACTGAGCAGAGAGCCAGATTCAGGGATCTATCCCAGGACCCTGAGATCATGACCTGAGCCGAAGGCAGAGGCTTAACCCACTGAGCCACCCAGATGCCCCATGAGGGTTTTCTTACTGTCGGGATTTGTAGCTGTTTCCAATCTTTACTACTAAATTAGCAATAAACACCTTCATAGTTTCCCACTCCTCAATTTCCCAAGAGCGAAATTACTTGATTGAAGAGTACAAATCATTATATACCTCTGGTTACAAACTGCCAAGCTGCTGGGCAAAATTTGTTTTATATAAAGGAAAACTGATGAACAGAGGGGCAGCTGTCTATCATTCTAGAACAAGGTGCAGGGCTCTGGAATTTTAACCAGAAGCCAGGACATCTGAGCTTCCTCACAGGCACTTGGGAAGTCCCTTCCCCGGAAACTCAATTCTCTTATCTATAAAATGAGATATTTGGATTGAATGGATTAAGGTCCTTTTCTACCAGAAATCCAGTCATACTTTTCCCTGACTCCTGGAAGCTCAGTGCATGGGACAAGGCTCTGCTTCCTTTCTCTTGGCTGCAGAGTCCCACCAGAGACCCAAATACTAGTGTCCTCAGAGGGCAGACAGCAGAGCCTAGGGGTTCAAAGTGCAGGCTGGTTTGAATTTCTGCCCTGACACTTGCTAGCTGTGTGACAAACCACATGAGGTCTCCTGTGTCTGTAAGGTTAATACTAGTTTCTACCTCAGTGGGTTGTTTTGAGAATTACATGAAGTCTTGTTTGTAAGACACTAACAGTGCCTGGCACATAGTAAGTGATTTATAGTGTGCTTGTTGAATAAATAAGAAAAAATTTAGCAGTAAACTCTGGGTCTCTCCATACTGCAACATGGAGAATTTAGCAGTAAACTCTGGCTGCTTCCTCACTCCTTCCTAAAGCCCAGAGGTCTGAGCCCCAAATCCCTCTACTTAAAAGGGATTTTAGGAAGGTGGGTTTAATCAAAGAATCATCCTACAAGTGGCATTTTAAAACAATAAACATTTTTTTCCTGAAGGCAAATACATGCTCATAATAAAAAATTCAGAAAGTATTAAAGAAAAATGTAAATGACCTTGTTCCATGGCTCCTCCTATGGCTCTGGGGTGCCTCCAGGACAAAGTAGGGATGCCTTGGCTTGAAGACCCAGGTACTCCACACACAACCTCCCTGAAGTCAGGAGATGCTGAAGACATCCTTTTATTTAAGGATCCCAGTTAATTCAGAACAGACCAAAAATTAAAACAAAAAAGTTAAACAGAGGTACAAAAATTGTGGGGGCATTTTCAACGTTATTTTGGGCAAAATAAAGCATTAATATGCCCCAAACCCAATTAACCATAATTATAACCGCCAAGGGTTCTCACACTGTTGTTTCCGGGCCCACAACCAGGAGCGCCTTGGTGGTTTAACAGATGGACTAGCAAGGGCGCACCAGGGGCCTACGGACCAGTCCTCTGGGGCAACCTCGACAGCCCCTCCCCACCCCACCCACCCACGCGCCGCAGAGACTGTGATCCAGCCCGCGGGGCCTCCGGGAGCCATGGCCGCGAGTCGGGAAACTGAACCCCGCCGCGAAAACCCCACTGAGCCCGCGAGTGGGCGCGCCCACCCTCGTCCTCCCCCGCGGGCCCGGCGGGAAGGCGGGGGCTCGCTCCCCGCGCCACGCGGCTCGACCAATGGGAGCGCGCGCAGCAGGGCTCCGTGGTCCGCGCGGCGGGTGCTGAAAACCCAGCGCACGCAGGCGGGTCGGATCCCCGCGCACGCGAAGCCGGCGCGTGCTACCGCACCCGCCTGCAGCGCGCGCCTGACCGCCCGTGCCCGGATGGACTCTGAGACCCCTACCCAGGCGCCCGCCCAGCGCTACTTCACGTGGGACGAGGTGGCGCAGCGCTCCGGGCACGAGAAGGAGCGGTGGCTCGTGATCGACCGGAAGGTGTACAACATCAGCGAGTTCTCCCGCCGGCACCCCGGGGGCTCCCGGGTCATCAGCCACTACGCGGGACAGGATGCAACGGTGAGCGCTGCCAGACCGCGACACGGGAGTGGGCGGGGCCGGGCGGCTGCCGCCGGAGGTCCAGTGCGCGAGGCAGGAAGTTTGGCACCCAGGGACGAACTCACAACTCATTCGGGGAAGAGCCAGCAGGCGCCCAGCATACCCGTTGCCCACGACTTAGCACGGGATGCAAGGGCAGGAGAATAGCGGTGGAAACAGGCCAGAATCAGGACAGTGGGGATGGAGGCCGGCAACGTGCCCACACAAAGGACTGCGCCGCCCGCGCGCGTGCGTTCGGTCTCTGGCCGCGTCCTTGGTCGCCAGACGCAGGCAGACCCCAGAGCAGGACAAGCAGGGAGGAAAGGCAGCATGCAGGGAGCCGGGGACGGCGGCGCGGCTGAGGCCGAGGGAGGAGAGGGGTCAGTGGCAGGAAGAGGGAGTCTCGACCTGTCTCGGTGGGTGGGAAGGAAGAGCAGCGGGCGCCTAGGCTGCGCGTACCTGCTTGCGAAGGGAGGCGGGAGAGGGAAGCGTTCTCGGGGACGGGGCCGAGGCGGGAAGCCGCCAGGTGCCCGCTGCGGTGGAAACCCCCGTACAGGGTGAAGGAGGGGCCTCACCGCCCAGAGAGGACTAACCGCTGCTAGTGCCAGTGGGTCAGGGAGCGGCGTGCAGAAGGTGGGGGAGCCTACGTCAGCTTACACTTAAGAGAAAACCCGAATCATGGTGGAAGGTCACTCGGCCGCAGGCCAGCGGGGTCTCCAGCTATTCGCCGCAGCGGACAGCTGTTTGCACTCCCGGGCTGTGGTTCGCATCCTTTCTGGCCTCACTATGGGGGTCAGCGCGCCATCCAGACCCCGTCTTGCTCTTCCCTTTCTAGACCACCTGCTCTCGGACGTAAGGCAACTGGCTCCTCCTGTCGTGGTTGGAGAGCAGGCGATCACCTCGTGGGACCCTGTAGAGACTTTGCTCCGCCGCGTCCCCTCCCCCTACATCGTTCCCCAGCCCAGCGGCATGACCACTTCCGCTGTCCCTACCCTCTGCCTTTGCCATCCGGGAGGGTGCCTGGGCCCACAAGAGTCCCCGTTGTGTCGCAACGGAGCATAGACGTATTGGCCTGAGGGCCCGCAAACCTCCCTGCGAGGCGGCCGGGCGGGGGCGGGGGGCGGGCAACGCCAGAGCTTATAGTGATCACCCCGAGGGACCGACCACTCGGAAGCCGGGACTGCCGAGTGGAGCGAGGACGTGGGCTAACGCATGCGCAAATGAGGGAGGCACCGACGCGGGGTCCTCACGCCGTGTGATTTGGGGCCGGGACTGGGGCCGGCCGCAACGGGGATAGCGATTGGTCCAGATGTGTGGTGCCACCGGCCGCCGGCTCCGCCCCGGCTCCGGTCTCTAGTGCAGCCTACGCGTTTCTAAGGCCTGGGGCCGCCTGACCTAGCCCACCTCACAGAACCAAAATGAGCCACTCTGGGGCAGGGGGTGGTCGGAGTCTTAGGGGAAATATGGAACCCTACAAGGTACAGGGGCAGAGAGAAAGAGGAGAAATGCAGAAAGTCCCAGTTCGGAGGTAGGGAGTCTTCCTAATCACATTTTATGAAGAACTCTGGCTCAGAGAAGGTCTGTTAAAAGTCCCATAGGTAAAAACAGAAGTCCAGCCCCACCCATCCCTTTTAGTTATTTCTCACCTAGATCTTAAAATCTTGTACAAAAGCTGTTCATAGACACTCCTAGAGGACGGGACAGCCCAGAGAGGTCTTTCTGTGGTCCCCCTACCCACACTTCCTATTCCTTGCTGTGGTGCCCTTTTCACTAGAACACATGCTGGGTGTTCCTGAGCTGTGCACACCTGGGAAAGATCTTAAGCACCCTCCAGCCAGCTGTGAGGGAAGTGCTGTCTCTTTGAACCTGGATACAGCCTCCTTGCTAAATTAAGAGGATGGCCTCTGGTGTGAGCCCTCCAGGATCCCCGGGAGCCCCGGGCCGGCTTCCTAACCGCTGTGTCTTCTATCTTTGCAGGATCCCTTTGTGGCATTCCACATCAACAAAGGCCTTGTGAGGAAGTATATGAACGCTCTCCTGATTGGAGAACTGTCTCCAGAGCAGCCCACCTTTGAGCCCACTAAAAATGTGAGACTCTGCTGTTTGGAGACACTTTGGTTGTTGAAGGGTAGTGGGGAGAAGGGAGGCCTAGATAAGATCACAGTTGATCACAGTCTGTAGTGTTGTTTTGTTTTGTTTTTTAAGATTTATTTTATTTGAGAGAGAGAGCAGGAGTGGGATGAGGGGCAGAGAGAGGAGATTCCCCACTGAGCAGGGAGCCTGATGCAGGGCCCGATCCTGGGACTCAGGAACCATAACCTGAGCTGAAGGTGGATGCTTAACCTCCTGAACCACCCAGGCACCCCCACAGTCAGCAGTTCTTATGAAATTTTGAGGTACCTGCTTCTCCCAGTCACTGGGACATAGGTCTAAGGGAGCAGGGCTTTGAAATGCGTGGCTCTCACGAGGCTACCACCACTACCCTCATCAAGACCCATCAAACACTTAACTCCATATCTGCTGTAACCCCATATAACCCGCACACATTTACAGATGAGAAAAACTGGGGCTCAGGGAGGGTGAGCCATGCGGCCAAAAATCACAGTGTGAGTAAATGGAGGAGCAGGGATCTGAAGCAAGTCTTTAACTCCAAAGACCACGCGCTCTTAGACCTGACCCCACGGCACCTGTCCTCTTTCCTCAGTGTCCTGGTAGCTTTACCTAGGATTATGGACTTGCCATAGCTCTCTGAGGGTAGGGGGTGCTGGAGCCAAAGAGGCCCCTTGTCTCCAGCGGTGCTGGGTTACAGCTGGAAAGAATTACAGCCCCTCCCTCTCTACTCTTCTGCAGAAAGAGCTGATTGATGAGTTCCGAGAGCTACGGTCCACAGTGGAGCGGATGGGGCTCATGAAGGCCAACCATGTCTTCTTCCTGTTGTACCTCTTGCACATCCTGCTGCTGGATGTAGCTGCCTGGCTCATTCTTTGGGTCTTTGGGACATCCCTGGTGCCCTTCCTCCTCTGTGCAGTGCTGCTCAGCGTAGTTCAAGTGAGAGCTCTTGGCTCGTCAAGAGCACAGCTGTGCTCAGCATCCTTGGGGAAAGGAAGCTCCTTGTGTGCCTCAGAAGGCCGAGGAGCCCAGCCCTGTGACCAGAGCAGCTGAGGATGTGGGGGAGAGTTAGTGCACAAAGACGTCTTATCATCTGTGCCTTTTATTCATTCCTTGGCCACATGTGCGCCCTCGTTTTGCTCACCCAAGGGTAGCCCAAGAGTGCCAAGAATCAAAATTCTGA
The DNA here is from genome assembly GCF_902655055.1 of Lutra lutra. NCBI lineage: Eukaryota > Metazoa > Chordata > Mammalia > Carnivora > Mustelidae > Lutra > Lutra lutra. The sequence continues at coordinate 105,038,146 of NC_062287.1, read as the reverse complement.
TTTTTCAAAAATCTTGGCTTTTTCCTCACTACTACATTGCCCAACACACTCATAAAACTTGGGCCCTAATTATCAGAACCCATTTGCCAAGCCTGCCACTCGCCTCTGAATTTGTCACTCTGTCCTTTTTTGTAGTCTGGGTATTCACTCCCTCATAAGTCCTAGAACTCCAGAGAGTTCTATGGGAATTCTTCTAGGGAAACTGAAGAATAGGGAAAGGATAGTGATTTACCCCATCTCTCGCATGAGTTAGTGGCAGAGCTAGAGTTAGGACCCAGGCTTCCTGACTCCTTTCCCGACATGCTTGAGGTACTGTGGCAATCACAGGGCTAAGGCGGACAGAGGAAGGGGATGAGGTAGAGGAACCACTGAGGTCTTTGAGAGGGAGCCTGGGCTAGTGGGCTGCTCTCAGCGCTAACCTTTCTCACTCAGGCCCAGGCCGGCTGGCTACAGCATGACTTTGGGCACCTGTCTGTCTTCAGCACCTCTACCTGGAACCACCTGCTACATCATTTCGTGATTGGCCACCTGAAGGTCAATGGGCTAGGGAGGGGCTCTTGAAACTCCAGTCAATGAAGGGTTACCTTGGGGGGATGGGGGAATGCTAGGCATTCATACTCCTGTCCCTGCTGTCCTGTAGGGGGCCCCTGCCAGTTGGTGGAACCACATGCACTTCCAGCACCACGCCAAGCCCAACTGTTTCGGCAAAGACCCGGACATCAGCATGCACCCCTTCTTCTTTGCCCTGGGGAAGATCCTGTCTGTGGAGGTGAGCAGAAATATCAGTGGGAAGGTCTTGGGAGAATGGCAGCCAGCCAGAAGAGAGGGCTCTGGGGAAATGCTCACAATGCTGTCGGTGGGGGTGAGACGCTGGGGCCACGCTGGCTCCCAGGCATTTGTGGGAAGCAGCAGGTAGTAAATTAGCCGCCCAGGACAGGGTCATCTGTCCTCCCTGGTGAGTGCAAGCCAACGGTTATTGCATAAAAGCACCTCACGCTGCAAAGGATCCAAACGATGATCAGATTACTGTGCAAATCTCTTGCCAGTCGAATGGGTGGTCCTCCTTGGGGATGATTTTTAGGCGCTCCTATCCAGGGTAGTCACCCCCACCCCTCCACCCCTGCCCTTTGCAACTTTGATATCCTACTGTGTGCAGTCTTCCCCATCAAGGGCTGGACCCACCGTCTTACTCTTCTTTGACGCCCAGTGCCTGGAACATTCATTCACTCAGTAATTCTTCCCACCCATCTGACCCCAGCCTGACTTGCAGGGTGGTCAGTGTCGGGTCTGAGTTATCCCCTGGGGTTATGAGCAAAAACTGCAGTGCAGCTACTTAAGGATGAATGCCTGAGGGTTAGAGAGCTGGAGAGCTTTCCATGAACAGAAGGCAACAGGAGGCTTTGAATGGCCAGCAGAGTTGTTGGTAAAGTTACTTTAAAAGCCTTTGCACACAGGCTCTAGGCTGCGGTCCGAGTCCCACCAGGTCCCGCTCCCCCACTGTATGAGACTTCAGCGTTCCTAGAATTCAGCTGTTCAGGACTGCTCCATTCCAGGCACGAGTGAGTGCAGGGTGGGCTGGCTGTCCTCCCCCTCTGGCCAGGAGAAGGACTCTGTGGAAAGGCTTTTACAGCATTGGCTGTCCTGGCACCAGGAGCCCCCTATTTGAGGCTTATGCCCCACCTGTCCATAATGTCCTAATGGTCCTACCTTCTAAGCAAGGACTTGATTTGTACACGTCCGACACTGTGTTATGGTCAACAAGTGCAAGGCTGGTCAGCCAGCCCTGGACCCACCTGTGTAGGGAATTTGTTAGGGCGTCAGCTCTTGGAGCACTGCTACTGTCACTCTACAGGGTTTAAAAAAAAAAAAAAAAGTGGGAATTGAAGTGGAAGAGAACCTTCTCACACTACTGCCTTTATTGCTTCAAGGTTTTCAAGATACTCCCATTTGCAGACACTAAATACATAAAGTGATGTAGGATCAACAGACATTTTTCTGTCTAGTTCTGAGCCTGAGGATGGGCTGCCTATTAGTAAGTGCCTTGGCTGCAGGCTTCCTGACCTTTGCTTTGGCCCTCCGGATGCTGATCCCCAGGCTGGCCCCAGGGCATCCAGTGCCTCCCGAGTGCCTCCCTAGTCTCTGGAGGAACAAGAAAACACAGGGGACACCTCACCCTAAGCACAAACTTTCTGGCTCTGAGAGTTGAAACACGACAGGGCAGTTATCAGGATCATAACAGCATCTGACTGACTGTCAAGGAGGCAGCAGGGGACAGGACTCCCTTCCATAACAGTTCCAAAACAGGCTAGTGTTCTTCCCACTCACCCCCACAAACAAGACAGGGGCTCCTCTTCTAGTTTTCCCCTTAGGGGATGGGGTGAACCTCACCCCAACATCCAGATTATCAGCAAGCCTTGTTAATACCGTCTCCAAAACACACCAAGTGCACTGACTTCTCCCAGCTCCATGGCTTCCCATCTCCCCGCTGTCCATTTTGGAGCCTGATTCCTGTTCTAGCCTCTTCATTGCTCTCCCTGCAACTCTACCTCCCCCCTACAGTTCATTCTCGGCTCCCACAGGCAGAGTGAGCCCTTCGAAGTGCAAAGCCAATAATGCTACAGCTGTCGAAAGCCCTCCAGTGGCTTCCCATCACCACGGGACTAAAACCCAGGCTCGTTACCAAGGTCTTCCCAGGGCTTTCTAAGGTCCATCGGAAAGTGGCCTTCCCTCGTTTTCCAGCCTTACCAGTCCTTCTCCCCTGTTGCTTACTGTTTGCAGCCACACTGCCCCTCTTGTCCCTTAAACCTCCCATGCTTTTGTGCTAGCTGTTCCGCCTGCATTGAATGCTCTTGCCCTGAATTTCTGCTTTGCCGGCCCCTTATCGTTCAGGTGTCAGTTCCGATGGCAACACCTCAGAGAGACCATATCTGACCAGCAGAGCCAGGACGCCGCTCCCTCACTTTGTCCTGTCTTCCTGTTTGTAATCTGTAATTACCTTGAGTTCTGTTCACACGCTGGTCACCAGCTTCCTCTCCTCAAATCACAAGCTCCATGAGAGTAAGAACGTTCACGTTGTTCACCTCTGTATCTTCAGCACTAGAACAGGGCCTGGAACAAAATAGGTGCTCAGTAAATACTTGTTGCATTCAATCAGTTAATACAGAGAGAATGCTTCATCTAGCCCAAGGGCCTTGTGCAGAAGAAAGAGGAGCTGGCATTGCACTCGGGAGTACGGGGCCTCCTGTGCTCTGGGTCATCCGGTTGCCAGAACTTACTGGAACAAGAGGGGCAGAAGGAGCCATCAAGTGAGAGAGCAGAGCTTTGCTGTCATGATTTTGTGCGCCCATGCTAGGCATTCAGGCTGACTGAGTTGACTGCACCAGCTCGTCTCTACAGCAGCTAGGCTTGCAAGAAATCACTACCTTTTGGGAAAAGCCTTGCCAGAACCTTCAGATTGTCAAGTTCTGTTCCTTTCCACAAATATTTGCCGAACTTGGCTTAGCAATCAAGGGATTTTATAAAGTTCACATTGTAGTCAAGAGACCACAAGAGTGTCTGGATGGATGGATGTAGAGGGAATACTGGCCTGTGTAGTGTTATAAATGGTTGTCTATGGTCAGCTCAGTTGGCCGAGTGTCCAACTCTTGATTTTGGCTCAGGTCATGATCTCAGGGTCCTGGGATCAAGCCCCCAGTCAGGCTCTGTGCTCGGTGGGGAGTCTGCTTGGGATTCTCTCCCTGTCCCCGCTCCCCACTCACTCTCTAAGTAAACAAATCTTTAAAAAAAAAAAAAGAAAGAAAGTACTAGATGGGGGAAGGGGGAGGATGTGGAGAGGCCTGGAAACCTTATGACGTAAGTCTCTTTCAATGAACACGAGGTGTCCTGAGGACCTGCAGACTGCTGTGCTCGTGCCTCGTGTGGGCAGCAGCCACGGAGTTGTAGGCCATGGTGGGTGCACCTGGCCCATCCCAGCCAGGGCCTCCCTGCACTGGGCGCTGGGGCAAGGCCCGGCCTGCTGGAGCAGTCGAACAGCAGCCACAAGCTCACCCTGGAGTAGGCCAAACTCCTGAGCAGGGAAAAGCCAGGCTCACAGCGGGAGAGGAATGGGGTGACTGGTCTGCGGGTACTGATTTCTTTGCGCTTTTCCTCACAGCTTGGGAAGCAGAAGAGAAAGTACATGCCATACAACCACCAGCACAAGTACTTCTTCCTGAGTGAGTGCTTCTTCCTGAGTGCGCATCCGGCACAGGGGACTCTCGGGATGGGGTCGCTGAAGGGATGTGAGGAAGAAATGACTTTCTGAAGGATTATGGTATTTCCAGTAAAGACTGGAGGAAGCACCCTGTCTCTGACTGGGTTCCTCTCTGCATGGGAGCAGATTACCATCTCAGTTGAGCAAAGTTTCCAGGCTGATGTTGGGTCAAGACTCATGTGTAGCCAGGGCCAAGGAGTTCTTCCACAGGAACACTGTGTGGTCCGGGGCAGTCATCTTGAGTAAACCTTAGACGCTGAGAAACAGACTTGGGCCAAGACGACTCCGTGGAGCAGTCCGGCACCCAGGGGGATAAAGGCAGACATGGCTGTGGGAGGACTGGCCTCAAAAAGGAAGTGGAGAGGCTGTTAGAGCTGAAAAGGAGGACATTTCTGTGGTTGTCTTAAGCTCTCTCTGAAGAATGCTCTATATTCCTTGCTTTTAGCAATAGGTTTTTTGTTTTTTGTTTTTTTTTTTTTAAGATTATTTATTTATTTATTTGACAGGCAGAGATTACAAGTAGGCAGAGAGGCAGGCAGAGAGAGAGAGGAGGAAGCAGGCTCCCTGCTGAGCAGAGAGCCTGATGCGGGACTTGATCCCAGGACCCTGGGATCATGACCTGAGCCAAAGGCAAAGGCTTCAACCCACTGAGCCACCCAGGCACCCCTATTCCTTGCTTTTAAAAGTCTTCATCATGCCTAAAATTTGAGTGTTCTATTTCCCATAAAAATTCAAATTTTTAAAGGAAGGGAAAGGATGATTCCACTGACCCCATTTTAGTTCAAAGGAATTTATCCTAACTGCCTGGAGAAAGGGGGATGGGGTAGAAGGGTAGAGCTGAAACGTCTGGAAGAATTTTAGAATCCGTGGCCCATCAGGAGAGAGGAGCCGTAGGTGAGCACGGTCCTGCGGTGGTTATAGGGAGCGTGAGGACCCTGCAGAGAAGGGATACAGAAAAGGAAATGGCACAGCATTAGTAGGGGACGCCTTCTTCGACTCCCAGCGTTCTGAGAAGCCCGGCTGCCCCTTCCCAGGCCTGCCCTCCAGGGCTTCGGGTTGGGCGGTGCCAGCTCATTTTCCTAGTCCGAAGAAGTAAGCTTTCAGCCCATGAAGCCTCAGCAGGGCCCCCTGCTCGCCTCCCTTCACCTGCTCTGCAGAGCAGCGGGGAACACAGGGCGGGTGAGCGCGAGGACAGGCAGCAGGACGGGTTCTGTGTGTGGAGTTTCCCCAGCTGCCTTGTTCCCCTGGAAGAGAATATCACTCCCACCTTCACTCCCCTGGCATCCTCTTGGGAGGTCTTGCCTTCTTCAGACTTGCATTCATGCCCACCTTCCGGGCCTGCCGGTTGCCGTGGAGTCAGGAAAGCCAAGGCAGCTGGAAGGGGCTACAGGAAGAGGTGGCAGGGGGCAGCCCCAGGCCAGAGGCCACCCCTCCTGCGCGGAACTGCCCTCATGCTGCTCACACCCCCTCCCTGTCTCCATTTCCTTCCCAGTTGGGCCCCCAGCCTTGCTGCCTCTCTACTTCCAGTGGTATATTTTCTATTTTGTTATCCAGCGGAAGAAGTGGGTGGTGAGTATCCATGGCCCCCAAGTTCCACATCCTTTGTCTTCAGGATCCTGAGGGGGAGGGAATGGGGGTTCTCCAGAGGAAAGCTCACGGAAATGTACTCCAGGCCTAATTTAGAGCAAAGTTAATAGAACCGAACACAGACCTTCCTTGTCTCTAGGTGGATGACCTGGACTCAGCAGACAGCTTAACTCCCAAACCCCTATTTCTTTTTTTTTTTTTTTTTTAAGATTTTAGTGATTCATTCATGAGAGAGAGAGCACACACAGGCAGGGGAAAGGGCAGAGGGAGAGGGAGATGATCTCCCAAGTAGATTTGGTGCTAAGCACGGAGCACCAGGCTCAGGCCCATGACCCTGAGATCATGAGCTGGGCAGAAACCAAGAGTCGGGTACTCAGCTGACTGAGCCCCACAGGCGCAGCCCACGCAACCCCATGGCCTGTTTCATTCAGCTGGTACCTCCTGAGGTTCTTGTGCTTGGCATAAAGCCAGGAGCCAGGCTTTCAGGTGGGGAAGAGGTAAATGCAGAAGGTTCTGGGATTCTAAAATGGCCCTGCCCGCTCCTGGCTAGATGAGAGGCATCAGCAAAGGCTTCGCGAAGTCACTTCTGTAGCTGGCCTTGGAGGGTAGGCAGAGGTGGGGTGGGGGGAGGATGGACTCTGAGCAGAGAAGCTGGGAAGTGCGGGGCAATTTTGGCCACTTGGGCGTGTTGTGGACTCGTGTCAGGGGAGAGCTGTGATGCCGAAGGAGTGCTGGAGCCGGGCACCGGCACAGACCGAGCCGCCATCCGGGGAGGCTGATTTGGCATCTCGATGAAGGGATAAAGAACGTTGACAGGCTGGGAGGAGCTGGAGGCCGGGAGAGCCCGGAGGCCTTGGCACCTGGAAAGGAAACAGGCAAAGAGGACTGGGGGCCGCCGCAAAGAATGGAAGGAAGGCGTGGCGGCACGAGATATTGCAGGACTGGGTCGGTGAAGAGAAGCCGCCGGTGACAGCGCTCCAGTCTGGGTCCCTGGCAGAGTGGCTGTACCAGGCAAACGGGTGAAACGAAAGGGAGAGGAGGAAGTGCTTTGTGCCAGTCATCGCGCTGTCTGCCTCTCGATGCAGGACTTGGCCTGGATGATCACCTTCTACGCCCGCCTCTTCCTGACCTACGGCCCGTTGCTGGGACTGAAAGGCGTTCTGGGCCTTTTCTTCGTGGTCAGGTACTATCTGCTGGGGAAGGAGCCATGGCAAAGAAAAGCCGATCTGTGGGAGAAACGAGTCTGGTCTGGGGGCTGCGCTGGGGCTTTAGGCACCAGGGGTGTCTCGGGTGTTGGCTTGGGAAGATGGCCAGGCCAGAGCTGTTACCTGAGGGAAAAGAAGTCTAACTTGTACTGTCTTTGTCTGTGTGCCCTATCCACCAGGTTCCTGGAGAGCCACTGGTTTGTGTGGGTCACACAGATGAACCACATCCCCATGCACATTGATCACGACCGGAACATGGACTGGGTCTCCATCCAGGTAAGGGACGGTCACTTGGAAGACCTGGGGATGACATAACTCATGAAAAGCGTGGGTGGGCTCCGATGCAGGCAAGGGGCTGGGGAAGTTAACAACAAAAGTCCCCAGACAGCGCTGCCTCATTGGCTGGAAGCTTCACTCCTGCCACCATGTGGCGTGACCAGGGACGGTCCCACACTCCCTCCTCTCAGCCAGCTTTGCCTGGAGAAGGTCGCGTTGGCCTTTCCATCTGGTTCCCAGAGCCACACTCTCCCCTGCCCTCTTCCTCCAGCTCCGGGCAACATGTAATGTCCACAAGTCTGCCTTCAATGACTGGTTCAGTGGCCATCTCAACTTCCAGATAGAGCACCAGTAAGTAGGGAGACCTGAGAAGCAGGGTCCTTGGGAGGGTCCCTGTGGGGAAAGTGGGGAGGTTGAGAGAGTGGAGTAAAGCCACTGACTGTCCCGTTCTCCCTGAAGTCTTTTCCCCACAATGCCTCGACACAATTACCATAAAGTGGCTCCCCTGGTGCAGTCCCTGTGTGCCAAGCATGGCATAGAGTACCAGTCCAAGCCCCTGCTCTCAGCCTTCGCCGACATTATCTAGTGAGTACCTGAGCCTGGGAAGATGGCTGGTAGGGTGGAAAGAGGGCAGGCAATGGGCTGGGTGATGTGTGTGGTGGGAGCAACAGGCAGGTTTCCCAGTCTTCTGGAATGGACGCCACCAAGACAAAGGCAGGATGCTCTGTTGGTCCTGTGGCCAAGGCAAGCCTTTGTTCCCAGTGCCATGGCCCAAGCTACTTCTCAGAAGCAAAGGGGAGGAAAGAGGCCATATGCCATGGAGATCGGCCTCCATTCCCCTGTAAGAGCCTCACTACTCCATGTTTTAGGGTGGTTTGTTTGGCTTTCGGCCCTGGCTCTGCTCTCTTTCACCTCCTGCTCCCATCTTGCCCCCACAGCTCACTGAAGGAGTCTGGGCAGCTCTGGCTAGATGCCTATCTTCACCAGTAAAACAGCTGCTCCATCTGGAAGCGATGCCTGTCTTCAATGATAATACCAGCCCATCTGGGAGATGATTTTTCTGGCACCAAGGCAGAGGGGAGCTTGAGGGAAAATGCCACTGTAATTATAATATTCAGAGGGGGTGGGTTTGAGGAGATAAAGGCTCAACTCAAACCCCTCCCCTTTATCTTCCAGGCACAGACGTAAGACCCAAAGACATGCATGGCCCCTGGAGGGAGGGGTGGAGCTATTGGGGCAGAGATGTAAGTTTCCTTTCCTTTTTCTAGTTTGGCAGATGCTTGGTGAGCAAAGAGGGAGTCTGAGGGTGTTGGAAGAATAGGGGGGACCTACCAAGCCCAAAAATCAGTAAGAGATTTAGCACTAAAATTCCAGCCAGGAAAGGGACGAGCCCATCTCACTGGTCTGCTTCTCAGTGCCTTCCCCACCCGCTACTGTCTGAGAAGACAGAGCGGGTGAACCTTCTGAGCAAGACTTATATTTGAGGCCTGGTGTAGTGCTCTGCCTGGGAGGCTCAGCTCACTCTACAGCTAGGTGGGACCTAGGTCTGCCTCAGGCTCCTGGAGAAGCAATTTTCCCACTTCTAGAAGCAGGCAGAGCAAAGCCAGGACTGTGTTGCTGGAGACCTCTGACTTTGAAGGCTCCTGGCATTATTGATTTTTGAGCTTATGTTCCACCCGGGGAGCATTAGGTCCTAGGTCTTGCCAAAATAGCAAGGAGAGTTACTGGTCATTCAAAATCCCCTCCACCTTGGGATCACCTCTTATAATCACCACCCAAGGAGCAACACACTTCTAGGATGGAGAGTCTACTTCTTGATTCTTATCCACAAACAACCAAACAGACGGGACAACTTCATCTCCTCCCTAGAAACAAATGGAGGTTCCCAGTGGTTTCCCTTTGTCTTCCTACCTGTAAGTCCAAGTTTAATAAAGTAGTCAGCACAAGTGACCACATTGGGAGACCCTAAATTATCAGTCAGGAGGAAAACACAAAATTCAGTCCTAAAGAATATAGGGGTTGCTAAGAAATTTTCTAAATTTCTTAATTAGAAATTAAGAAGCAATTTCTTTTTAATTTCTTAGAAATTTCTCAGAAGAAGCAATGTATTGCTTCTGAGTAGGAACAGTGAATTAAATATAATCACTTCACAGTCCTAAACCAGAGATAGGAAGATAAAAACAGTTTGTGAACTATGAACTCTTCAAGCGTCTTCTCAGCTAGACACCAGGTAGGAATTTAAGATAATCTCTTAAAAAGCCTCCCCGCCTAATACTGAAATACAGTTTTTTACAAAATCTTCTGGTTCTTAAAAGGTAAAGATTTAACCCGTGTCTAAAGCAAACAAACAAAAGAACATGCCCAATCGTCTTTGCCTTAAGCCCCAGGGCTTGTCCTCTGCATTCACAGCCTCTGCTCTGCCCCACGGCCACAGCTTTCCCTTGTAGGTGAGGGCGTGATTTAGTGATTGACCTGTTCCACAGCACCTACTCTAAGCATATTGCTCATTTTGGATCCGGAAAGGAGGAAACTCAAACTAGAAGGAAAAAGCAGAGCCATAGTTTAGTTGAGCCTGCGTTTAGTTGTGGGAGAGAACAAAGGTCATCTGAAAGTGAGCTGCAGTGGGGTTAGAACACCCCCGTGGAAAGGCTGCAGGGATGACTTTAGCGGTTTGTCAAAACACAGATTAAAGAGACAACACGAGGGCAGGACAGGTTGCAGAAGAGTTCAGCTCTTCTCCATTTGCGCAGGACTTGGTTTGAAACAACCTGGATAGAAAGACTAGAAGCAGGACTGAGAAGTTCTACTTTCATTGGCTTCCTCCCACCAGAACAGGTGCTGGTCCTGCCCCATCCCTCTGGTCCCTACTCCCCAAGGTTTAGGGAGTCCTGTCACCAGCCTGTCCAGCCACCTGGCTGCCAGTCGGAGCAAACCCAGCATGGCTTACTGAGCCAAGCCCAGGTCCTCAACGCGTTTCAACCACTGTGGCCTTCTCTCCTTAACCTAGACTAGTGTGGTCTCACACGGCCACAGAGGAACACACCAGCGACAGAAAGCCTCAGACTGTTTTAACAGTGTGATGAGTGATCTCAAATCCAAGCAATGACATGAGAAAACAAGCTTAAAGAGGACAAGTCACCTCCAGTCACAGATTGTGGCAAAACTAACATCTGAACTCAGTGTTTTAGAATTCCAACTACACGTTTATCTTTGTTATTCTCATCTTCCCACCACGTTCCTGGAAGCACTTTCTTTAACTGGCCCCCACATCTGCATTCTTTTTGTGTGTGCTAATTTTGTTACCACATCCAGATGAGGTAAAGCTGAAAAATAAAGTTAATTTTGACCAAATGAAGGCTATTCTATTCACTTGTCGTAATCCACGATCTTCCTCTGCGCATGTCAATGGGACTCCCTGTGCCTGTGCTGTAAGTTACTACCTACCTCTATGGCTGGAACTTTCTGACCAGGAGTTCCCAAACGGAATCTCCTTTGCACGAGGCCTTTGGGCAGAGGAGCAGCAGGACCCTCCGAAGGGACACCAAGGCACAGGTAGACCATGGCAAGGAGAAAGCAAGCCAGCCCCTTCTCAGGACCCCCCTATGATCAAGTGTTCTCTCCCCACAAACACTAGCTGGGGCGCATGCGTCTCCTTTCATGAGGCAACACCCTCACTCTTTTGCCCGTTTCTAGTCTCAATACAGGGGGTCCCTAAAAGTCTCTTGTTTTGCCTGAATCTTTCTCTGCAGGCGCAGTGCTTCAGAGCTGGACTACAAGGCCTTTTTAACCTCAGTCTTGCTAGAACTGCTCCCTTTGAGCAAGAACATTAGAACATGCTAAGCAAAAATTTGCAGAACTGGTCTTGCCTGTAGTGTGCAGTAGTTAATCAACTAGAAAAGACCAGACAACTCAACTTGACAAAACAAAAGGAGGGGCATCTGGGTGGTTTGGTTGGTCAAACTTCTGCCTTTGGCTCAGGTCATGATCACAGCGTCCTGGGATGAACACCCCCTACCGCCCCCCATCAGGTTCCCTGCTCAGTGAACAGTCTGCTTCTCCCTCTGGCCCTCCCCTACCCTGCTCATGCACACATGTGCTCTGTCTGAAATAAATCCTTTTTTTAAAGCAGATTTTATTTATTTGAGAGACAGAGCATGAGAGAAGAGAAGGTCAGAAGGAGAAGCAGACTCCCCGTGGAGCTGGGATGGGAGCCCGATGCAGGATTCGATCCTGAGACTCTGGCATCATGACCTGAGCCAAAGGCAGTCGTTTAACCAACTGAGCCACCCTGGTGCCCTGAAATAAATCTTTTAAAAAAGAAAACACCATGGGGCACTTGGGTGGCTCAGTCTGTTAAGCGTCTACCTTTGGCTCATGTCATGATGGAGTCCCACATCCGGCTCCCTGCTCAGTGGGGAGCCTGCTTCTCCCTCTGCTTCTACGGCTTCCCCTGATTGTGCTCCTTCTCTCTCTCTCAAATAAATAAATAAAAATCTTAAAAAACAAAAAAAACTGAAAAAGAAGAAAGGAAAACCACTCTACATGTCTAACTACCACAGGGTACAAGCCCTTAACTAAAGCTACAGCACTGAGGCCATCACTCACTCCCTAAGGAAGTTTTTCCACCCCTGGGCCCCATCATCATTACCACAGACTTAGATTACTTGGTGCTCCGAAAAGTTGCGTGGCTTGTTCCAGTCAGAAAACCCATTCCATCCAACGATGGATACAGCAGTAACCAAAACCAAGATCCCTGCCCTCAGAATAGAACTTTCTGTCTACACCAGTGGTTTGGGAGTCCCCTAGTTATGAGAGTACTGCTGGGGAGACTATGTCCCACTCCTCCTTCAACCAGAGAAGCTCGTATCCTAAGGTTCCGCTTAAGATTGCACTCGAAAAATATGTTGCCCCGTGAGAAATTTTGAAGACCACCAGTCTTTAGTCTTCTACCTGTTTAATCTGTTAGAATATTGGCAGTTTAAATTTCAGATTGCTTAAGTGTGCCTGTTAACTTCAAATGGCAGTGACAGGAATGCTAAAAAATTAGAAACTCCCCACCAAGTTTTGTCAGGATTATAAAACTGTTAAAACATTCCATCTCCATGGGAAACAGCAGCCTGAATTTGATGTCACAAAAGAAACACAAAAGTAATCTCTGTAGTTTTTTCACAATTTATAAACTGGTAAGGAAAATGCTTAGATGCTATGAAGTAGCTGATCAAAACTGTGAGGCTTTCTCAAAGGTGCTCCTTTCCCCCACACAGTAGGTGGGAAACTAGAAACCCATTCAATTTATTCAAATTTCTTTCCTGGTTGAGTTAAACTAGGCCTTTCTCCAAAAGGCTTAAGTACAGCCAAAGCAGCCTTAGCCATTCTGTGGGGTGTGGCGCCACCTTGTGGCCACCCTCAAACCTCTTGTAACGGTACACTTCCCGAGTGTTCTCTTCAGCGCGAAAAGAACGTTATACTGCCTGAAGCCTGGGGGCACTCGAGATGTTTTCAAAGTTGTCAGAGAACATGACATTCTGGTTTGTTTTTATAATTTTATTGACTCTTTTCTCGTATCTTTAAAACAAAAACAAATATAGCACATGAAAATAGTATCTTATCCCGAAGTCTCGACTCTGCTGACTGCCTCGGAGAGGACATTAGAATTTCGCCATCTTACGCCTCTAAATAACCACTGTGAAGACCCAAGTTACATAGCAAGTTCAAGTGTCAGCCCCCACCCCAGGACACACAGTAATCGGACCCTTCTTGCCAACCCCAGGGACTCCAGCTCTCCCTGCCCTGTTAGTTCTCCGCAGCTCTCCCCAACTGTTAGGGCTCATTCTTCCTGACGGCTGTCCCACAGGGTGGGTCAAGGCTGAACCAGAGATGAGTGCAGGCTGGTGCCACCACGCACTCCTGTCAGCCACCAGGTGGCCAGCCAGGAAATCATTTTTGTCCAGTCGGCGTCTCTACGGTTTATCTCCCACTCCCTCTTCATTAACAATAGATTCAGTGTCCCTTAAATTGCCTGAGAGCGGTTTTGAGCGGGACATACTCTCCTGAGCTAAAAAAGAAGAAAACAAAGTAGCTCTGTGGCGTTCCTGCCATCATCAAGTACAAAAGGGAAAAGCACTACGGAGAAGGCTAGAGCTAGAGAAGCAATGCAATCCCCTCCCCGCCCCCAGCGGTTTCTCTAGCGCTAGCTCCCGAGGGTACGAGAAGGCAGACATTCTGGGGTCAAGGCACTAGGAGGGGAAACGCATTTATTTTCCCCTTTTGAGCTTCCCTGCTGCCCCAGTCTTTGCCTTCTTCTTAGCAGATCCCTTGGGCTCTGGCTCCTTGCGCTTAGCTGAAGAGAGCGAGCCGGTCACCTTGAAGAAATCATCCAGGCGACCCTGGGTGCTGCCTTGGCGGCTCTTGCTCAGCCGCCGGACGCCACTGCGGATTCGCTCCTCAGAGAACTGCTTTTCGCCACACATGAACTTGACGAGCTCCTCTTCGTTTGGCTCGCTCCACTTCAGCTCCACAGACTCTGGGTCAAGCACCTCGGGCTCCAGGAAGAGCTGCTGGGCCTCCTTGTGGAGCCAGTTTTCCGGCACCGGGTACTTGCTGGGGTCAAGCTGCCGCACAATCTCCTTGATGCTCTTGTGCTTCTGGATGAGGCCCACGGCCCGCCTGGGCCCAATGCCCCGAATGCTCTCGCAGTAGTCGCTGCCCAGCAGGATGCACAGATCTACAAACTGCTCCTGGCTCAGGCCCAGCTCCTGCAGAATCCGGCTCAGGTGGAATTCCTGGATGGGCAGCTTCTTGGCCTCGCTGGCGGTCAGGTGCCGCATTAGCACGGGGCTGCCAAAGGTCAGGCAATCCATGTCCTCCGTGGCCGCGGCATAGACTTTGCCAGCCTTCACGAGGGCGGCACAGCTGGCCTCAGCCTCACTGGGCGCATCAAGGTACGGGACGCCCATGAGGCTCAGCAGATGCTTGCACTCGTCATTGTGCTGCTTGGTGACCTTTACCAGCCTCTTAGTAAACTTTTCCACCTCCTCCTCGGCCCCCGCGGCCTGAGCCTGCTGCAGCTGCTTCTCCGCCTCCGCCCGCCGCTCGCCGCGCTTGGCCAGCTCGCCCGACTTGAGCTGCGGTGGCTTGCCGTCGAAGACATACACGGGCTTGATGCCGTTCTCCATCATGCGGATGGTGCGGTAGAACATGCCCATCAGGTGGCTGGTGGTCTCCCCCTCCTCGTTGTGCAGCACGTCCCCACCCTGGCGAACAGCAATCAGGAACTGATAAATGCTCATAGAGGCATCAATAGCCACCTTGCGGCCAAAGTAGCTCTTGATGTCATTCTCCCGGATGGCACTAGGGGCCACATCAGCAATCAGTTTGGCCAGGCCTTGAATTCCCATAGCAATACAGAGGAGGGGCAGCTGAAAAAGAAAGGAGTAAAGTGAGAAGAGGAGGAACTTAAAGGATGCAAAGGATCACGGTGCTATCCCACCAACTTCATGCCTTTGACCGAACAAACGGAGCACGACAAGAAGGACGCCCATATGGGACCACAGAAGACGAAAAGATGAACGAAACAAGGTCGCCATTAGCAAAAAAAACTTACCCTCTAGCAAGTGAGGCCACTCAATTAATACTAAGGCTTCCTGGGTATCGGAGGAAAAAACTGGGTGTTAAGAGGAATAAGATCCTGCTGGTGTTGAGGGACTTAAGGTTTCATGGATAAGGCAGCAATAGGGCTCGCACACAGTAAGGGCTACCACTGGCGAGGGCATCGAGGACCCCACGAGTCCAGAGGACAGTGCCTACCCTGGCCCGAGGAGCCCAGCGACCATAATGACAGAACCAAGCCCTGAAGGACAAGCAAATACTGGCTAAACAGAGATGACACGAGTACAAAAGCAACCATAATACAAAGCGGAATGTGTACAGCGGCCAAGTAAACACGAGTTATCTATCTTCTTGCCAACTCACTGACAACTCATACATTCCTCCTCTGTACCTTTATGCCAGTCACTCAACACCCCCAACTCATTCCTCTGGCTCCCCGCCTCTTAGCAGGGGTGCCGGTTAGTTTTATGAGCCCACTTGGCTAGGCTGCGGCGCCCGGTTATTTACTCTAATGCCAATCCAGGTGTCGTTGTGAAGGTAATTTTGTGACATCATCAGTTAGCTTTAAGCAAAGGAGATTATCCTCCATCGCATGGGTGGGCCTCATCCAATCGGCCGTAAGGCCTTGGCGGCAATAACGGTTTCCCAAAGAAATTCTGCCTGAGGACTGCACCATCCACTCCTGCATGAGTTTCCAGCGCGCGTGCCAGCCCGATCATTTTCAACCTTGCCAACCTCTTAATTCCTTAAAATAATTCCTTAAAATATTCCTTAAAACAATTCCTTAACATAAATCTCCTTACATCTGTCCATATCCTATACCTTATTGTTTCTCTGGAGAATCCTGATACAGCAGCCCTGAGGACTGGCAAAGAACATACGTGAATAAGAGTTATGTGGCTTTCTCACACACTGCGGCTCAAGTCTCCCTTCAGTGCCCCCTCAGCACCGCACCTGGTTTCTACTCCTACCACGATGTTGCTAGAAATTTTAACTCTTTCCCTTTGTATTTTCTCCCCACCACTAAGTCTGAAGCGTGAACTCCATGGCTCCTACCTGACCCTAGGTCCTGACCTAGGAAGCTGGCAAGCTGGAGTTGCTTATTCCCACATGGCACTTCTGTGGTTCAGGCCCCTTTACAAGTATTTCCTAGGGCAGTGCTTCCCGAACTTCGGCCAGACCCAAACCACCCTCACAGATTTTTTTCGCCACTCCCATCTAAAACCTGTACTTTCATCCACATAATATTTTCTTTAAAGGGACACCATTGTTTTAAAAACGAAGGTAAGTTGAAAAAGAGAACTCCCCTTAAGCAGTAATGCCTGTGTCGTATCAGTTATATTTTAATGTGTCAAATGTGTAACTGCTAAAAAGGATTTTTTGGATGCCATTTAAAGTCATCGTGTGGGGCGTCTGAGTGGCTCAGTTGGTTAAGCGAATGCCTTCAGCTCAGGTCATGATCCCAGAGTCCCCGGACAGAGCCAGCAGGGACTCTGTTTCTCCCTCTGACCCTCTCCCCTCTCACACTCTCTCTCTCAAATAAATAAATAAAATCCTAATAAATAAATAAAGCCATCGTGTGTCCACTGGTGGCATGCGTCCAACACTCCAAGAAAGATGACACTAGACCTTTTCGCTGCTCTCACTTTGCAGGATTCTTTCTAAAGCATCACAGAGCTACAATCCTCGCTTCTACTGAAGTCCTAACACCTCAACCTGGTGTCAAGATCCTCCGTGCTCTGCTTCCCAACCTACCTTCACAGTCCGGGAGAAGCCCCGCCCTTTCTCACCGGGGCTCAGCCGTGCCCTCCTCCCGCCATCCTCCGGCTCCTGCCATACACGGGGTGCCCGGAACCGTTCCTCCCGCAGAAGCCACTCGATCGTCGGGTCCCGCCTCAGGCCGGCGGCTTGGCTAGAAGGCTTACCGAGGGGTCGTGCCTGCCGGCCGGCTAGCCCCCGCAACCCCCAACAGCGGCAGGCGGGAAAGGGGTCTAAACCAGTGAAGTCTCCAAAATGTTTCTCATCCAGGATCTTGGTCAAAATACCCAACGGCCCCAGAGGGTGCAAGCTATCTCCCGCCTTCCACAAATGAAGGGAGGTTAGGCGACCGGTCAGAGTCGCAGAGAGGGAAGGTGGCGGGCCCGCGCTCGGGCCTCCGCCCCGCGCGCGGCAGACGGCCCCCGGCCTCCCGCCCCCCGCCCCAACACCCAGAGTGAGGTGGACCCCGCCGCCCTCGGACACGCTTCCTACGGGGTCTCACCTGGCCTTTGGAGCGCGAGGCCTCGACAGTAGCGCTGGGTCGGGTGCTGCCCAGGACGCTGCTCAGCCCCGCACCCTCCTCAGCTCCGCCGCGGATCCCGTCGCGCTCCGCTGTCTTCCAAAGCCCGCGCTCCCGTCACGTGACCGCCGCCGCGCACAGCCTCCTGGGAAGTGTGGGGTCGGGCCCGACCCCCCCGGCCAGTTTCCCGTGGGCCAAACAGTCCCGCCGGGAAGAGCGAACCCTCTCAGCGGCTCTGCGGTACCCTTGCCCCAGCTCCACAGCAGGCGCCTACAGGGCGCAGCCCCCTCTACACCCTAACCCACAGGCCTACAAATCCCACAATGCCACTCGCGCGGGGGGGGCACTTCCTCTTCCGTAGAACAGTGCGCCTGCCCCTGCCGACGTGTTATTCCGGTGGCGGAGCGGTGGATAACCCCGTGCCTGGCAAAATGGTGAGGGGGTTGAGGGGCGCTCTGGACGGGACTGTGAGGACCCCTTGGGGCCCGTTCCACACTCGGTTTCTCTGGTTTCTCTCGCGAAGGCCTCAGACGCCCGAGATCCAGACAGCCGGAGGCTCCTGTATCCTCCGGCTTGGGCTTAGGGGCGGGAAGGGAAGCCCCTTGCCTGGGTCTCGTTAGGCTGAGGTTTTGATCTCTTGACTTTTAAGGGGTGAGGCGTGTGAGGTGCGTTTTTAATACCTTGAGTTTTTATCTCTGTTACCTGTGATTAAGCTGTTATCTCTGTGTGGGAACTTTTTTCTCCTGTTGAACTCCTACTCATCCTACGAGGCCCAGGGCAGATGTTCAACCTTCTTGGTGGTGGACGGCCGACTTGGCCGCTCTCTCCTGGGAGCTCCCACAACCTCCGTACAGACCTCTTGCCACATGTCATGGACTTCTTTGTTATCTGCCACGCCTCCTAGTGACCACCATCTGACGTGCCTCTAGCTCTGGGATGTTGTCTATTCATCTTTGTATTCCCAGTGCCAAACACAGGGCCTGCAATTGGAGGCCTAATGAATGGCAGCCGTTGTCTTTATCATTTTTGGGGGGAGGGGGGCCCATAAATGTTTACTGAATTGAATTCCAGTGTCTCCTAGAACAATGGGGTCAGTTTCTCTCTCTAGAGTTGTTATGTTCTGGACATTAGGAGCGTTGGCTGGTGAGTGACAATGGAAGTCAACATTTGTACAGAACTTCACCGTTTACAGCCCTCCTTCACAAGCATTATCTCATAATCTTCCCTGTAAGCTTGGGAAGGAAACAAACACTTTTTGAACGACTACTCTATGCCAAGAAGTGAGCTAGTTGCTTTGACGTTTGTCATCTTTCTTAAATCATACATCAACTCTGTGAGTGGTGTTATTATAACTGTTTTACTGAGACTCGTGCTATTCAGTAGAGCCAGATTATTAACTGAAGTCTTTCCTAGTAGAGCCTGAGATTCCATTAATAGCGTAGTGGGAAGAATACAGGTGTAGACGTTGAGATTGGGTCCCAGCCCAGGCTCTGAATTACAGCAGAATTCTGAGCTTGGTGTCTACAGACACGGGTCCGTAGAGTTTCTAAAGTTTACAGGCATACTTTTTCTTGCTTGTGGTTTACCCTGGGTGGGGTCCATACTTTTTATCACATTTTTTTCATGGTCATCAGTGGTCTCAAAAAATGTTAGGGACCACTGATGGATAGCCAATCAGTCACCTTCTGTGTCAGCCTCTGACTCTCAGCTGCCGTTCCTCTCTCATATTGAAAAAGCAAAAGTTCCACCTTTAGTTCAAGATACCATTGATATCATTTCCAAATGGAATTGCTTGATGTTGGTTCTGGAGGACTTCTATATTTCCCAGGCGGAAACAGACCTTTAACAGTCCTAGAAGGAGGAGGCTCCTTGATGACCTCATACTCCCCCCTCAGATTGAAGTCCTGGGATTCTTTGATAGCTCTGATCTCATGCCGTCCCCTAGGAGCTCGAGGCCATGAGCAGATACACCAGCCCAGTGAACCCTGCTGTCTTCCCTCATCTGACCGTGGTGCTGTTGGCAATTGGCATGTTCTTTACGGCCTGGTTCTTCGTGTATCCTTTTATTGAGCAGCCAGTGAGGCCAGAATTAGCAATGTGGGGAAACTGAGGGAGAAACTGTGCTGGGTACATGCACGCTGCCGGTTTTGCTCTGGTGTGGGGATGGGGGAAGGTAAGGAGGTTGGAGAAAAGCTGTTGATGTCCAAGGTCAGGTGCTGGCCTTATTTCCCAAGTTCAGGGGAGCTTAGTTTGCTCTTCGGATTTCCAGGATAGTGAACAGAAGACCTGGCTGGGCTGGAGGTTGGGGATAGGGGGTCTGAAGTTGGAAAAGCGGCAAAAGAAGGGAATGCTCAGGCGGCAAGAGATCTGTGGACTAGTGTCAGGTCCACTGTCCGCTAGCTGTGTGACCTGGGGCAAGTGACCTAACTAACCCCTCTGGGCCTGATTTTCTTCATGGCTGGTTGAGGGCTGGTATGAAGCAACAGAGTCCAGGTCATCTCTCAGGCCCCACTTCCTGGCTGTCCTGAGCCAGGCAAGCCTTCTGGAAGGCTCACTGTGTACCTTTTTCCTGGCGCTGCACTGGCCAGGCTTCCTGTCCTACCCAGTCCATCCCTTTGCTTCTCCTTAATCACCCTGTCAGTTATGAGGTTACCTCCACCAAATACACTCGGGATATCTACAAAGAGCTCCTCATCTCCTTGGTGGCCTCGCTCTTCATGGGTTTTGGAGTCCTCTTCCTGCTGCTCTGGGTTGGCATCTACGTATGAGCTCCCAAGGGTAAGAGCTGTGACAGGGTGGGCACTAGAGAAGTTTCCCACATCCCCGTTAGCGGGGTCCTCGGGCCTGTGCGACACTTTGGTTAATGGTGACAGACTGCAGAGTGGAGAGGGACACCAGGCATGTGCCTCTTTCCCTGTCCCAAATGAGGATCTGTGTCCTGTGTTGTGATTCTAAGTTCTGCACACTGCCCAGGGCCTTGATCGGGCTTTGGGATATTCTTTGTAGGGCTGTGGGCGCAGTCTTCCCATGTTAGACATTTGCCTCCTTATATATCATACACCATTGACCTGGTGAGGCTGCTTGGGAATGGATTAAAGGGGGGTCAGAATCTGGCTGCAAGGAGTATCATTGTGGTTAGTTTGAATGTTTTCAGTCATTAAAATAAATCTTGACTAAGTGATTTAAAAAAAAAACCCAAAACCCTTGCTGTAGATAATCCACCGAACAGGTCACTGAGAATCGGCTTTGGTGGCCCAGCTTCAGAGCAGTGGGCCTGTGAGCCCTTGCCCCAGGAGCACAGGGCCCAGTGAGAAGAGGAGGTGGAAAGAAAGGTCATCGGTCCCATTTTGATACCGCCTTCTCCTCTTTCAGGTTCCAGCCAGGCGGCTTCACTGAATTCCTGCTTTTGTAAATTAATTTTTTTACTGTTGCTGAAAGTGTCCCACCCGCTGCTCCCAATAAAGGCAGATGTGTAATCGCCCCGTCTGGTGCCCATTCCGCAGAGTTGGGAGGCAGTGGAGTGGTGCCAGGCCCCAGGTGACTTCCCTGGTCCCACCCCTTCCTGTTTTTCTTCTGCCTTTCAGTTGGTTCCTGCTGCTGGGAAGCCCTGCTTTCTCTACCTGTGAGGGGTGAGGCGGGTATGCGAGGGGTGTCTGTCCTTGGAATTTAAAGCTCCGTGGATAGGAAGGGGCCAGGCCTATCCTTCTGCTGTTTTTAGAGCAGACTTCTCTGGGAACTCACACCAATCAAGTCTGCCCTGAGCCAATCCCATCCTCTAAATATAGCCACCCTTCTGTGTGCTGGGGACCTTCCCAAGGCTCAGCTTGTCCCCAGAGGAGTGTTACCCTCGGATGGCTCCTTTAACCCAGGTGGGGTGGCGGGGGGGGGGGGGGGGTGCGGCTGAGTCCTGTTCCCAAGCCTAGCATGAAGCTAAGGATAACGGGATACAAGGCATCCGTCTGGCCCAGGAACCCCAGAGACTCCAGCTGGTCTGAGCCCCACAGATGACTCCGTCTCCTAACACAACAGTCTCAAGAAGAGAAGGGGAGGCAAGGTCAGATACAAAGCCATATTTTTACATTTATTTATATACGTATATTTACTTCGGAAGAAAAGAACAGGAGCAGGAAGAAAGCAGGCCCAGGGCTGCTTCCCTCTGCCCACTGCAGAGTCAGAGTTGGTACACGATAAATAGAGGAGTCAGCACTCAGGGACGGGGGCTGGGGGTTAACCGGGAGGGAGGGGCGCTCTATGCACATGCAGGCCTTCGTGGAGGGAGAGGATACGATATGGGCAGAGAGACTCGTGCATTGAGAGGCCCTATGTACAGCTTGAAGCTTGGGGGAGATTAGCCCAGTGGCTACAGGAATAAATGCCAAGGGGGAGCGAGGAAGGGAGGGTTGGCTGCTGGACCCCACATAGGGAAGGGAGCCAAGACTCCCACTTACCAGTGCCAGCTGGGCAGCTGTCAGCCTCCAGCAGGTGACCCACTCCCCTTCCCTGAAGCCCTTTTACCTTCATGGGCTTAAGGCAACTTTGGTCCAAGGTTGACCCCCCCCCCCCACCTCCCAAGCAGCTTGGAGCCCCAGCTTGGCCCCAATCCTTGCACTGAGGATCCCTCCTCAGGCATGGAAACAGCCAGCTGCTAACCAGATTGGGGCTGTGCTGTGTCCAGAAGGGCTCCAGGGGCAGTGGAGGGTCACTTTCCAGTTAAGGACTGAGGGGCCACAGTCCACAGACAGGCACCCTCACTAAGGAAGCCCCAGAATCCTATTACAAAGGGTGGGGCTCACCAGTTTTAAGGCATTTCAGGAGGGTCACCCCCCGCCGCCCAGTGCGGGTGGATGGAGAACAGAGTAGTCCTAAGTAAGGCCCGGCCCCTGCATGGTGTGGGGAGCCATGTAATTCCTATGTCAATGAGGGAGCTGGGAGCTGGGGTGTCCCTATCCCCCAATTCCCCTGAGGATAAGTGCTTTGAGACCCGTGGCCGAAGAGGGCCTGCGCCTCACAGGCTTCTCAAAGATTTCCACTCCCCACAGAAAGGTCTCCCATTCAGAGCTGAGAATGAGAGGTCGGAGAGGGGTAAGGCCTGGTTCCCAAAGAGGTGGCAGAATACCGAGGGGCAGGGGTGGCGATTCCTCTTCCCCTTACTGGACCCGTGTAGGTGTGGCTAAATGCTTCCCACACTCTTTCGGTGAGCCTGGCTTTGACCTCAGAACGCTCCAGGCTCCCACTAAGGACGGTTCCTGTAACACTGGCACTTGAGTTAAGACTTCAGCAACACAAGCCCACTGCTCCACCTCCAGGGGGAGAGGGCGGAGATGGAGTCTCCTGCCAGCCGTGGGCTAGTTGAGCCCAACATGGGAGCCTCGATCTGGGGAGACAAAGTCGCCAGCAGACAAGAGAGGAGGGAGAAGCCAGAATCGCGGTGGTCGGGAGCAGGATGGGTGTCTGAAGCCTCCCTGGGACGGACCAGAGCCAGGGCCCTGTCTGGTGAAGTGTCTCCCGAGAGCTCTGTACTTCTCCAGCCTTTCCTTCTCCATCCTTCCACTCCTGCCCCGGCTTAAGTGCATTTTAGTAATTACTTCATCAATAACAGCAAAAGCTGTTTGACTCCACGTACCAGCCAAGACCAGCCCGCTGCCTTGCAGGGATTCCCGCTCCTCTGCTCAGAGATAATGATGGGTCCCAGCTGTGACTATAAGCTCTGGAAGCTCCTAGGAGCCCAGGCCGTGGGGCTGCAACACTCACTGGGGGCAGGGGAGGATCACGGGGAACTTCTCTTCCAGGATACTCCAGGTTTCAAGGGTCCAAGGCTAACCGGGCCCCCTGGCCCCCTGCACTGGTTCAGCCAGGCACTAAGTATACGTAAGGCACATGGTCAGTCTTTCCAGCCCATCCAGGGCTGGCTTCAGTTGCCCTGGGAGCTCTCGGGAGCCAGTGCTCCCAGGGAGAAGAGACCTCCTGGGCCACACTTAAAGCTTCAAAGTCCCAAGTCCAGCGTAACAGTCAAACCCCAAAAAGTCCACCACCTCGCCACCCCCCAGGGAGCAGCTTCGAGGGTAAGAGCTATATATTCTCCGCGGACTCACGGATCCAGCCAAGTCTTTTAGGGCTCCAGCCAAGTCAAAGGCAGCAGGTCCCCCACTCCAGAAGAGGGGCAGCTCACAGTCTCAAGAGGGGAGAGTAGGCGGGTAGGCTCTGGACAGTCACAGGCTTACCCTTGCCTCCAAGGCCCCTGCAGCCACTCCTCCAACCACCGGAGCTGGACAGACACAGACAAACTGGTCCTGTCCCGGCCCCAGGAGGTCTCCCTGGCTCCCCATGCAGCGCGTGAGGGGCGACCAGCAGGAACAGCAACTCCAGTGTGAGGACTTCCAGTTTCCCCAGTCGTGGGGAGGGCCAAGCCCAGATCAGTCTCCAAGGGATGTGCCAGTGAGCAGCAGAGAGCTGGGCGGGTGGCAGGCTCCAGGGTAACGCAGCCGCGTCCAGTGCGGAAGGGGCACACGGTGCCCCGGCCTGGCTGTGGTGCCGCCTCGGGGACGGCAGCTCAATCACACAGGCGGTAGAAATGGAAGTAGTAGTCTGTGGCTGGCCGGACCGGGGCCTCTGCGCTGCAGTTGGCCTGACCCTGGGTGAGAGGGCAGCAGGAACAGGTGAGGTAGCTCTGGGGGCGTGGGGCAGGAAGCACTCCCCTGCCCCCCCCCGCCATATCACCTGTCACCGTGCCCCAAGTCTTGCCATGTGCTCCGGGAATCCTCATGTCCTTTTCCGGAGCCCCACACTTGAGATGCAGGAGCCCGGACCTCTGGGGGCAGAGGGCATGCCTGTACTCACCAGCAGTGCCACCCGGAAGTGGTAGGTGAATTCTCGGAAAGACAGGATCGTTACTGGCCACTGGTGGGAGGTGCCCTGGAGAGAGGAGAGAGGGAGGGGTGAAGACAGCCCCGTGGCCCTATCCCGACCAGCAGCCCTGAGTGTGGTCATTGCAGCCCTGGGCGCCAAGGCAAGTGTTAGGGAGGCTGGAGTCAGAGCTAGGGAGCGGAGGCAGCCCCCCTTTATGCAGACTCTGCGGGGCACCTGCAGGTACACATCAGCCCTCCCCCAGCCCCGCCTCTTCTCTTGCCTCCCCTCCCCGTTGTACTGCAGGCGCGTCAAAGTATTTCACGAACCCCATGCTCATTCCAACCCGGGAAGATGACGCGGCGTACAGATGAGGACGCTGAGCTATTGCTTGAAATCACATGCACTGCGTGGCAGAGTGGGGACTGACACACGGGTCCCCGCGCTGTCGTGCTCTCTCCCTTTCATGGGATCCTGAGGCTTGCCTGTGTTCCAGCTGAGATTTTGGCGTGGCCTCCCCATAGGTGGACTTAGGCTTGAGCTCCACATGGTGTGAGCGGCTGGCTGGGCTTGACCGCCTGCGCCTCTTGGGACGCTCTCACCGCCCCCCCCCCCGCCCCCAGCCTCTCCTCAGGTTACTTTCTGCACATCTTTTCTCCCCAGCTAGGGAGTGCATTCTTCCAAGGCAAGGCCTGGGTCCACCCCTGCCTCCCGCTGTGTCCCCAAAGCTGGGCCCAGCACAGGGCCTGGGACAGAGGGACCCCAACACATTTTCGTTGAACCAACATAAACTGGTGAGGAGACATTCCCTTCCCTTGCGCGGAGAGTCACAACTTTAGGTCCCATGGGGGTCATGTGGCCAGTGAGGAGCTGGACAAAGGAAGGGTCACAGGCATTTGGTTCTCAGAGCAGGAGGCAGGCCTCCACAAGGTAGCCTGAGGGGTCTTCAGGACGGGAGGACTGAACCATGCCGCTGCCCAGCCTGAGCTTGTGGACCGGGCTCCTGTTTTCCGGCTCCTAGTGGGACAGGCTGCCATGTGTCCACCTCTGCCAGAAGGCCACACTCTCCCGGGCCTCCCCACCTCTGCACGTGCCCTTCTCCTCCTGTGACACTGGCCTCTTTTCTTTCTCCAGCTGACCCCAATGACCTCATGCTGCAGATATCGTCTTCATTAAACATGACTTTTGGGGCGGCTCCTCTGACCCTGAGCACAGACAAGGTTAGCTCTCCCTGCCAAGGACCTCTAGAATACCCTCCCCATTGCCACCACTGCGTTCATCCCAGGTTAGTCCTGGTGGAACTGGTTTCTTCCCGGGGGCTCTGGTCAGGGCAGGGCAGGGAGTGGGAGATGCTCCGCTCGCGAGGCCCATGGCCTAAAGGGTCCCTTGTGGAGATGCCATCACTCTGCCTCCCGGCCCCTTCTCTTCAGCTGATTGGGAGCCCAGTTGTGCCAGGGACAATGCAGCTCTGGGGCCTGCCTGGCCCACAGCTTCCCAGGTGCCTCCTACCTGGGTGTCCTGGTGGGTGTGCAGGCTCTGTGGGAAGCCCCCCTCCTCGCACGGCTCCTCCTTCGACATCAGGCTGCACAGCGCCACAGACACGGGAGACGAAGAGCTGGGGGAAGGCCAGTTAGCAGGGAAGTGGGGTTCCAAGTTCCTCAACCTGCCCTTCCCCCAGCCAGCCCTCCCACGCCACCTTCCCCTGCTCTGCCGAAACAAGCCACTGAGTCCTCACACAGCTTGAAAATGAGCCCTACCGGTCAGGCCCTAGACCGCCCTTTCCCATCTACCATCCCACACGGCCTTCACACCCATGCGCAACAGCAGTTTCTAGATGAGGAGCCCAGGGACTTCCAGGGTCGCACAGCCAGAGCAAGGGATAAAGTCAGCATCCCTCCTCAGACCCCTTCCCTGGGCCGCCAAGGCCCCAAGCTGGCACTCACTTCATCTGCAGAGTCAGGCTGAGGTGTAGCGGGGTGCTGCTGCTGACGGGGATGCGGTACGTGAAGTTTCCAGGCCTGCAGGGGCAAACATGGCTCCTGAGACCAAGGCTACCCTGCTGGAGCCCCTTGCCTGGATACCCCAGCCCCCGGTCTGTACTGGAGCCCATGGAAAGGGGCTGCCCCACCTTGGGGCAGAGTGGGGGAGGGGGAACAGGAGGGGGGCAAGACGGGGAGGACATCCGGGCCTCCGCACTGCCTGGGCTCAGGTCACCTGAGGGAATCTGTCCTTGGGGTGAAGGGAGGGAGCCAAGCCCACCTGCAGGCATCCCCTGGAGCGCAGTACTGGGAAGTGATGGGCATTGAAGTCTCCAGCACCTGGATGGAGGTCAGGGAGGGCACTGCGTCTGCAAGGAGAGAGGCTGCGGGGGCAGGGAGGAGGGTGACAAGGTGGCATACAAACGAGCAGCAGCCAAGCCGTTCCTTGCCAGGCTCGCATTCAGTCACTCACACCTTAGCATAAATAAGTTTCAGGTTATTCTTTCCAGACCCCCCACAAAGGCCAGGGTCACGCCACCCTTTTCCCTGGCAGCACTACGAAGAGCCCCTTCCCATGAGCCTGAGGTCTGCCTCCTTGGCAGAACCCAAACCTCAGGAGCAGGAATGGGTCTTCACATCCCTTGCCAGAGGCGTACAGGAGCCCGTGCACAGCCCAAACACGTCTCTCCACGTTCAGTTCGGCGGCATGAAGTTGGTGGCCGGAAGTTAGCCGTGGGGGGAGTATTCACCACAAATCAGGACTCTTTCCCCAAGAGCCAAGTGTTAAACACCTCCCAGTGCCCCACTCGTGAGGGCTTGTGGCCTTCTGTGGATGAACCCCCCCACAGATGGTGGGCTGGGCCGGTGGTTCTGAGGTGTGACATGGCAGGTGAGGGAGACAAGGCTTCCTTGGTCATCTACGGGCTGGCTGCTGCCTGACCTGCCCCCCACCCCCAACCTAGGAAGGGGAAGCTGGGCCCACAGAAAATCTGCTGGACCTGACACATTTTCAGCTTCCTGAGGCACAACCCAGGCACGCAAAGACCCCCACCCCAGGGATCCAGTATGCCCTTGGGGTCATGGACAGATACCAGATAAAGAAAGGATGGAAGGTACCCTTCTCATTTCTCTTCTGGGCAAACTCCTGTGGTCCTTCAGAGACTCAGCTCCAATGTCACCTCCTCCAGGGAGGCCTTCCTGATCACCTCCCCACCTCAGCCCGGACGAAGTGCCCTCCCCAGTCACCAAGCTGCTAGCACATCCCCTCAGTACCCCGTCACGCTAGTACTACTGTGTTCTCAGGTGTCTGAGCCATCTGAGGTCAGGGCATGTCTGTCTTCATCACCCCGAGCACCCTGTACAGAGCCAGCCACAGAGCAGCGGCCCCGGAAATGGCTGGCCCGGTGAGCGGCCCCCGGTGGGGTTTACCTATCACTTTGTACTTTAATCTCAGCAAGTCCCAGTTTCAAAGCTTTTTTTTCTTTAAGCCACAAAAACCACCAGATGAAAGCTGATAAGGAGGCCCATTACCAAGAGCAGAGCCGCCGGGCTGAAGCCTGGGAGGCCCCTGGCCTCCTCTGTGACGTCCAGGGCCCTGGCATCAGGCAGACGTGGGATGGGAGTCCAGGTCTGCTGCTGCCCGGCCACACGACCCGGTTCCAGTTTCCCCATCTGACCTACGGGGATGATCCCTTCCTTACGGGGATGCGTGAGCCCTGAATGAGGAGAGCTACATGGGCTCCTGGCCTGACGGCAGGACTTTGCAATGCCCAGCAGACGTCTGTGGACAGTCCTGCGCCGGGCCTTCCGCTGACCAGGCTGAGATGCGCCCCAGACCAGTGAGCTTTGCTGGCTGAGCTGAGATGGTGGGGGTGGCGGGGGGACGGGTAGGGCAAGTACCTGGCTGGCCCCGGGGCTGAGTGGGCTGAGCAGGGCTCAGGCCAGGTTGGGGGACCCCTCGGCGGGTCCGGCCATGGAGGCCAAGGCTGGGGCTGTTCTTGGCTTTGCCCTGCCCTCCAGGGAAGGGGACCGCAGGGCTGGCCAGAGGCTCTGAGCTCTTTGGACGCTTGGAGTGGCCAATACCATTGGCTGACAGGCTCCACGACTTGGCTCTGATGTTGGTGACTGGCAGCAACGCCATCTGGCTGGGGCCTGTGGGGAGAATGAGGGATAAGCTGAGAAGAGGGACCTGGCTGCCTCCTGTCTGGCTTTCTCTAGGACTTCACCAGATTCTGGGTGACTCCCATCTGTCTCTTTATCCCTTCAGGGAGACCCACCGACCTTGCTCCAGAGCCTCATTCTGGGCTCCAGGATACCCTCCCCACAATGAATCTTTGGGGCCTTTCTCTGGACTCATATAAAATCCCTTCAGCGCAAACCCTGGAGCCGAGAGAGCCATACCTGAGCTGTTGGTGGAGGGGCTGGGACTGGGGCTGAGGCCGTGGCCAGGTTTAAAGCTGGGGCCAAGACTAGGGGCTGCGGTAGGGCTAGGAGTGGCTGAGGAGCAGCAGACGACCGGGCAGGGGTGGCTGGAGCACAGGTCCAAGGTGGGGATGACCGGACCCGGGGCCGAGCTGGTCAGGCCAGTGGTAACTGAGAAAGCCAGAGGCTGTATGAGGCAGAGGTGGGCAGCTGAGCCCCCTCCCAGAACACAGCTCCCTGCCGCCATCCCCACCCTGCAGACCCACCGCAGGCACGCACCCAGCAGCAAAGAGGGTGGTGTGCCTGGCACCCCAGTGGTCACAGGGGACTGTCGGAGCTGGGTGGTCCCGAAGCTCTGGCTGGACCTGCTGGGGGAGGGGGGTGGGCTGAGCTCAGAGGGACTGCAAGAGCCTTGACAGGGAGGCCTAGGAGTCCCAGAGAGGTGGACAGGGATGGCGGAAAAGAGGCAGGGAGTCAGGAGCCAGGGGTGAGGAGGGAGGGGACTTGGTCCAGACACGTACCATGGGCACATGGCCTCACTCCCCCCAGGGTGCTGGGGCCGGAGCAGGGCCAGAAGACAGGAAGTGGACACGGCAAAAGAGCTAAGGGGCGGCAGAGAGGAAAAAGAGGGGGACAGGTGCAGGGGAGGAGAGAGAAAAGACACGGTCAGAGAGAGCCCTGGAGCTGAGGTGGAAGTGGGCAGACAGAGCCCAGGGTCCCACCCTGGCCTTCCGTCCCCGCCGACTCCCCGCTTCCAACCCGGGCCCCTCAGATGCCCCCTGACTCGCAGAGGCCCAGCTACCTTGAGGAGCACTGAGTAGAAACGTTGGCTTCAGCGGGGACCATGGCTGCCCCTCCTCCAGGGAGACCTTCCCACCCACCCCTGCAAGCCCCAGCAGGCTGAGAGCCAAGGCGCCGTCCCTATCAGAGAAGACAGCTTCCACGGCTCCTCTGCGCCCGGTCTGCCCACCAAAGCCCTCCTGTCCTGGCAACTTGGCCGGCAGCCAGGCCTCCAGCTAGGCCTCCAGGGACATACCCATCGGTTTCTACCAGGTCCTCCTCGGTGCGCAGGCTCAGCACGTACAGTGTGGACATGGACACCACGCTGGGAGCCACAGAAAAGAGCCACGGTTAGAGCTGGAGCCACGGTCCCGGCCCTCTCCCTCGGGCAGGGTCTGTGGTCCTTGGCTCCAGGGGCTGGGCTCGGGAATGAGTGATGTCTCTCCACGGGTCTCCCCAGTCCCAGGGCCACAGGACAGAAAGAGGCAACCCTCTTCCCTCCCTGAGACCTCAGGCAGGTCTCATCTCCCAGCCACATCTTCCTCTTCCTCCAGGCCTGGCCCCAAGGGCAGCTCAAGTCCCCCAGCCAGCCACCCCTGGAGCCCAGGGCACAAGTCACCTGAAGGCCATGACCACCACCAGGGCGATGATGGTTCCCTGCAGAAAGCGCTGACTGATGCAGGCCTGGTCTGGGACCACAGAAGATGGCTGAGGACCGAGAGGAAAAGGGGAAGAAGCAGAAAAGGCCCAGACTTAGGGAGCCCATGATGTCACTTGGTGTGGGCTCTGCTGGAGGTGGGGGTGCTAAGGCCTATGATTCCTATGGGGGAGGGGTGGGGGCTGGGGAGAGGAAGGGAGAGGAAGGAGAGATGGAGATGGGGCCAGAGAGCTGGAGAGCTGGGAGAAGAGAGGAGCCCTCGCGGTGGGCAAGCCTGGAGAGGGAGGGCCCAGCCCAACCTGCCTCCCACCTACACCCAGCCTCACCTTGCTAGCCACCTTGGGGGGCCTCTTCTTGTGGGGGACACTGCCCGCTCGGCTGAACTGACTCCCCGCATGGCTGCAGCAAGAGGGCCAGGGTCAGAGGTGCCTCCGGGAAGGGGGTGTCCCCCTGCCTGGCCCACGCCCGCACCTGAACGCGCCCGAGCTGCCGGTGGACTTGAGGCTGTCCAGCCGCCGCAGTCTGGCCAGCCTGTGGCTCCAGCGCTCCAGCTCGTCAATGCGCGTCTCCAGGTTGTCCGTGAGCTTGCACAGCTCCTTCACAGCCCCCACGTTCTCCATGAAGATGCGCTCCTGCCGCGGGCCACGGGCAAGGTCAGCCCCCGGGAGCCCTGGGCAACGGGGAGTTTCCTCCACGCTTCCCTACCCAGGCCAGCCCCAGTGCCCCAACCTCCCCGTGCCTGCCTCCAAGCGGCACCCCCACCTCTGCCCCGTTGCTTGGGCCATCTGTCTGGCCCACCAGAACTGCGCTTCCCACCCCTAACCCCCGTCAGAACACTGTCTCTCGGAGGTGCCGGCCTCTCCGATCTCATGAACGTGGGGTCTCAGGCTTGGGCTCCTCACTATTCAGCCGAGGCCAAAGCACAGGACTTCATCCTCACCATAAGCCACGTTTAAGCTTTGCGAGAGCCACCTGGGAAGCTCTAGGCAGTGACTATCTTTAGTCTCCTGTCCAAGGGGAGGAAAATAACCCCCCAGGGACCTTCCTCTTGCTGTGGACCACACAAGCAGAGTGTCGCCAGTCCCCGGGCCCTGGAATGCTCACCCCCTTCCGTAAGGGGTGGGGAGGGGGCTCTGGACACACCGTGAGAGAAGACCGGGCTGCCCTCACCCTCCGCGCAGGAGTTGAACGGAGCAGGAGTTGAACGCCCTCCAGCTGGCCCAGCCCTGCCCTTGGGCCCCCGGATCCTCCCACCCACCCCCGCACACCTTGTTCACCACCAAGAAGTTCTCTATGGTTTTCCCATTGGCAAAGACAACGTCTCCAGTGTCCTTCACGGCCTCCGGCAGGATCTCCTTCACTTCCTGGGCGATGACACCTGGGGGGTTTGGGGGGGGGGTAGGGTGGAGAACACCCACAGAACCAGCATGTGAGGAGGGGGCCCAGTTTGAGGGGGGCCAAAGATTTGGGATCCAAGGTGCTCTGGAGCACCGTTCCCCAGCTCTGGTGTAGGGTTCCCCGGACTGGAGCAAGGGTGGACTCCTGGGAGGAAGGATCCCAGTGGAAGTGGACAGAGATGAAGTCAGGATTCACCTAAGGAGCCCAGGATCCTGGGACTAGGATTCTGAAACTTCCGGTGTCAAGGGGGGTAGCCACCCGGAGCGGGAGGGAGGGGGCGGAGAGCCCGATTTTCCAAGGGCTGAGGGCCGGGTTTCTAGAGGGCAGGATTCCCTGGGTAGGAATTCCAGGGAGTCAGGGGGAGGGGTTCCTGGGAGTGGGGTCTCCAGCGGACTGGGACAGGGGGCGGGGTGACTGGGGACCGAGGTTGCCGGGTCCGGGACCCCAGCCCCAGTCCGCGCAGGCCGGTCCCTACCCGTCTCTGGCGCTGTGCCCTCGATGCCAGCCGTGGCGGCGAACTCCGGCTTGTATCTGTAGTGCACCAGCCGCATGCGCGAGATCCTCTTTAGCTGCTCGGTGGTGTCCACCTGCGCGGGAACCAGGACCGAGACTGAAGCCCTCCCCAGCCAATGTGGGCCCTGGAGCTCAAGACCGAAGCAGCCTCGGCTCCACGGTGCGGCGGAGACCTTGCAGCACCAGAGTCCAGTGACGCAGAAATCTAGGGCCTGCCTCCCTCACCAACTTGCCAGGCACCGGGCCCTTCCACCTGGCCCCGCCCCTCCATGGGCCCCGCCCCGACAAGCCATCCGCCCCGCCCACGGGAACACAGCTCTCCCTGCCCAACGGTCCCACGCCTCGTCCACAGCCCCGCCCCCACCTCCTGCACGTGCTCCTTGGCTCGCAGGTCCGACGGGTGCATGAGAGAGCCCATGACCTTGACGTTGCCGTGCACGACCAGCGCCTCGTCAGGCCTGTCCGTGTTGATGCCCACACGACCATGGTGGAAGACAGTGTCGGGCACCTGCGCCCGCTGCCACAGCACGTCGCTGTCACTCTCAAACTGGCCGGGGTTGGAGGCCTACCACAAGTTGGGGTTGGGGGTTGGATCAGTCCCAGGGGACGGGGACCTGCAGTGACCTGGCAAAAGGGGAAACCGTGCAGCCACCCCTCTAGCTCCAGGCCTGGATCCTCACCCCACCACACCCAAATTAAACTGCCCCTAGCACTGTGGCACTTTTCAGTCCCTTGCAAGATCTCAGAAGGCTACCCAGGCCTTGTCCACCTCCACCCTTGTAAAGGAGACACTGTGGCTCAAAGGATGGGAACTTGCCCAAAGTCACCCAGCTAGGGCCCAGCAGGATCAGCACTCTAGCTCCTGACTCCCCAGAACCCCAGTATTTTTCCTGGGTGCTGCTTTTCCCAGCTCTTGATCCCTTGGGAGGAGGGAGCCCTCACCCTCACGATGATGCGTTCTGAGATCTGGGCAGCCAGCGTGTAGTTCTGGTTCTGTGCGTGGGCCTGGAGGGCCACCACCAGCATGAAGTACCTGGGGTGCACAAGGGTTTAGAGGCACCCAGGGTCCTGCCCCACCTGCCCCCATCCCATGTCTGGGGTACAGTGCCTAGGCTCCCAGCATCCCCCGCAGGAAGAGGGCGTTAACACCTTAGCCTCCAGTGGAGGAACCCGAGTCTCCACTAGGGGCAGAAACTCCCCAAGGCCCGCTGCTAGGACTCCAGGGAGCTGCTAAGTCCATTAGCCTTAGGTGTGAGGCTCAGGTGTCTCTTCTGTACAATGGGTCTGTACAATGCGACAGTGGGCAGTGTCTTCCTGCCCCTCCTGCTTAGACCTAGAGGGCCTGGCAGGGCCGGGGCGCAGCCCGCTCACCTCTGGTCGGGGTTGGGTTTGCCCTTCTTGCGCATGTTGTTGGCAGTGGTCTCGCTGAAGTGCAGGCGCCCCACGGTCACCTTCGTGACCTGCTCAGGGGGCAGGTTGACCCTGCAGAGGAGTGGCGGGGACTCAGGAGGCGGGGAGGGGGCTTCGAAGAGCCAGGCCCGAAGTCAGGAATGCGTAGGAGGCAGGTACCATGGCCCCCTGGGCTCCCAGGCCAGCTCCAGGGCTGGCCAGCCCAGCTAGAACCACCGCCCGACCCCCAAGGTCAGACACTCACGTCACAGGGTTAAAGGGCCGCTTGCTCCGGTCCGACTGGGACTGCTCAATATTGATGGACTGGTTCAGGGCCTCCAGCTGCGGGAGAAGCCGAGGCCGGTGACCCATCAGGGCCAGGGTCCCTGCCTGGTTCTGCCTCCCTTTAGCCGCTCAGCCCAGGCTTGGCCCAGCCGGAGCTCCCCCAGAAGTGGAGGCATGGCCCTCCCGTTAGTGAGGGCACAGACAGTCACACTGCTCTCCTAGCTCCGCACGCACCCACTCTCGCCTTCCACGGACACACGGCCCCCACCTCCACACACGTCCCCCAAGCTGACCTCCATAAATACCGGCTCCCACCCAAACCCCCGCACTCCCCAGACCCTCTCCCACACCCACGTCCCTGCAGCCCCTCCATGAGTGATGGCTGAGCTGCGCCAAGGCCAGGTCGGGCCGGTTCCCTGCCCTGAAGGAAACACAGGCAGCCGTGTGCCCCCAGGGAGCTCACCGGCTCCAAATAAACCACTCCTGGGGGGGGGGGGGCGCTAGAGAGACCCCAGGGAAGGAGCCTCAGGACAGTTGTCCCCAAGGACTAAGGACTGCAGCAGAGGGAACGGAAAGGCCAAGGAGCAGTCTGCCAGGAAAGGAGGGATGGAATGGGCATTCTCCGTGTGTCCCAGAGAAGGGGAGCTGCCTCAGGAGAGCAGGGGCTGTGAATGGGCACAACAGGTCTGGGGCACAAGCGATGGCAGGGCTGCAGGGAAGGGCTGGTCCCAAAGGCCTTTGTGGACTAAGCTCAGAAGTCAGGGCTTTGCTGGGAAGGCAGCAGGTGCTCTAAAAGAATGGCAAGTGTCGGGGCGCCTGGGGGGGCTCAGTGGGTTAAAGCCTCTGCCTTCGGCTCAGGTCATGATCCCGGGGTCTGGGCTGGGGGTGTAGCCTTGGGATCACTGGGCAGAGAAGGAATCAGGAAGCATAGCTGGGAAGGGGGCTTTGCTTTGGGGTCTTTCAACTCCCCCAAGGACTCCTGGCTCCCTTCTACTCCCCTCCCATCCTCGCTGAGCCCCCAAACCTGCCTTCACTCCGTGCAGTTTCAGGTAGAAGCAGTCAAGGGGCTTGAGGCCTTCGGGCGTCTTGACGTACTTGGGCTCGCCCAGCAGGCCGATGTACACCGTGACCTGGAAGTGGTTCTTCTTCTGGCACACGAACGCGTCATCGCCCACCGAGAAGTTGAAGCCCTTGTCGGCGTCTACACGGTAGGTGAGCATGGGCCTAGGGGCAGGGGAGGGTACTTGCCAGAGGCTCCCCCCGCCAAAGCAAGGCGTGGAATGTCCTTCTCCACTGTCTGCCTTCCAAAGCAGTTTCCGATCCGGTAGCCACCCCCCGGATCCTCAGACCAGGCATGGGGCTGCCCCCCACCTCTCAGAAGTGGAAACTGAGTCCCCGGAAGGATCTGAGCTCAGGTTTGCCAACTCTTAGGCCAATATTCTTTCCTCTGTGTGGCTGAGCCCAGCCCCCACCCTGGTGATGGGGCACATGAGGCAAGACCCCTGAGGCCCACCCAAGGGGAGTGAACTCCTGAGGAGGGGGCTCCGCGGCCCCTCATCACACTTGGCTCCTTCCCAGAATGCTGCCTGAAGCCCTCTCCCTCGCAGGAGACCGGGTGGGAGGGGACGGTCTGCAGAGCTTCACGGGCCTGACAGCTGGTTGCCATGGAAACGGTGGGACCAGGCGCCAGCTCGGCACTGGCCCAGCCCCAGCCCACTGGCTTGCCCAAGCCCCCGAAGTCCTCATCCTGACTTCTCCAGCTGCCCAGGTGAGGACAGGGGCACTCTGGGCAACACAGACTCAGCTTCAGTCTACCCATCTGTCGCCAGGCAAGGATTCCAAGCACCTCCAGGTGGCAGGAAAGGGGGCAACTCTTGGCCCGTCCTCACCCAGGTCCCTAGGCACAAGCAGTGCTCCTGATGCCCAAGTCCCCCGGAAGGAAGATGGGCAGAGAACGATTCCAAACTCGGGGGAAGAGGATTGGGGGCCTGGCTAACATCTGCAGAAGGCCTGGGGCTCCACCCACATGCCGGCCTGGGGGGACACCCAGGAAGTACACTGGGGCCCCCAGCTGCCAGCTTCCTGGCCTTAGGGCCTGAGATGGCAGGGCTGGCCTGGAAAGCATGGTAGGAAGAGTGGGGGGATGCTCCCCAGGCCATAAGGGTGGGATCCCCGAAGACCTCTCCCCACATCCTGACAGAACCTCAAGGGACCCTTCAACCACGACAGCAGCTGGATCCCCCACCCAGCCCCAAGGGCTTCTGGCTCCTTGCCCACACAGCCTGGAGCACCCAGCTCCAGGAGGCTGCTCTCAGCCACCCTGCCCAGGCCTGGCAGTGTCCAGAGGGCCTCGCCCTCACCCGCACCGGACCTCTGCAGCAGTGAGGGGAGTGGTCCCACAGTGCTGCTGGCCTGGTCCCAGAAAGCTGAATCCAACATGGGTGGGTACAGAGGGAGAGCTCGGAATGCCCGCCCGGACAGCCTGTCCTCCCCCACCCGCTCCGCCCTCTGTCCCAGGGAGGGGGCTGCTGGGAGGGCCCTGCCAACACAGCTTCCTGCTACCTTCCTGGAATGCAGAAGGAGTGGGGGAGGAGGAGCCAGAAAACACCCATCCACCCCCTTCTCCCTCCCTAGGCTCCCACTGGCCCCTCCCTGACAGACACCACCTCCTTAAGGAGGCCCACAAGTCCAAAATCCCGAGGGCCTGTCCTAGTTCTGCCCTGAGCCTGCTGCTCTCCTGTAACTGGGGCCCATGTGGTGCCCAGTGTGCTCCCAGGCCCTGTCTGGGGCCTTGACGCTGGGGGGTGGGGGGTGTGGAATGTCCCTGATGTGGTGGCAGGAGGGGGGCGGGGCACTCACAGCTCCTTGTAGTTTGCGTCATACAGCGTGGCCCACTTGTTCTGCTGATGCGGTTGCCACTTGATGGACTGGTAATTGGGGTCCAGGTAGGAGCCACTGAGGCTATCACTGTCCTGCAGGAGACCTGGAGGGAGGGAGCAACCACGTGGGCCCTGCGCCCCACGCCCCCACCTCAAGGGGTGCTGGCCCACTGTGAGCTCCGGCAGGCCAGGCACATACCTGGTGAGGGTGCCCCTGGCGGGTGCCAAGGCGGTGTCTGGACCCGGGCGATGCTGAGGGGCAAGGAGCCGGGCCCTGGTGAGAGGGGGCCCTGGGGAGGCCAGGGTGGGGATGGGGCTCGAGCTGGGTGTGGGGGCAGCGTCGCTGCGGTCCCGGGCTCCTGTTTGATCATTCCATTCAGCATCTGGGCATTGAGGGTGTTGGAAGGTGATTCGGAGTGCTTCCTCTTCTTGGAGGGGTGTGCGGGGAGCCTGGGGGCGACACAGAGGCATGCCATGGGGGGCTGGCTCGTTCCCGAGCCCCTTCCCCTCCCCCAGGCAGTAACCCCCTTCCCCTCTTCACCCCATTTCAGCAAGATATGCCCAATCCAGAGGACACCCCTCCAAAAAAAGCCCCTGGGCTTTACCTCCTCAGTGCTCCTGCATCGCTCTGTAAGGTCATTCCATGCTTCTGTCACTCCTCTCTACCCCCTGGATCATGGAACCAGGAGGGCAGAAGCCACACCTGACTAGTCTGTGTGTCCCTGTCAGGCCCAGCTGTGGGCATGGTGCACAGAGTCCCCCGATAGTTTGTGGAATGAACAAGCCAGTCCCTTCCCTGGGGTGTCATCCTCAGGGCCACCCTTGAGAGTGGGGACTCCACAGAGAGCAGCCTCCGAGGCTGGAAACAAGTCCCAGAGGGCGCAGGCCGCCAAGGCTGGGAAGGAGAGTTTCTTGGGGGAGGAGGCTGTGGAGCCTTGTCCTGAACTAAACCTTCCATGACATCTGAATGTGTCAAACAAACAGATAAAAGGACAATTTCACTGTTTGGGGTCAGAGCAGGAGCCCCCAGACTCCCTGAGAAGGCTGGAAAGTCACTGGTGTCTGGGGAAAGGCACAGCCCAAGATTCATCCCGGCTCTGTCCCATCCTAGTTCTGTGCCCCTGACAAGCATTTCCTCCCCCTGGGAGCCTCAGTTTACCTATCTGCAATGGGGGTGGCCACGCTCACCAAATAAGGTCGTCAGAAGCATCTGGCCATAGCTATAGAGCTGCTGAGTGGGCACCTCCATAGGCACACGCTTACCCCCATCTCGTGGGGGCAGAGCTCACCCCAGGCCCCAGCGCCATCTCTGCCCCGCCCGGGTCCCCACCCCCCAAACCCACCTGCCCCAGGCTTACTCAGCTCCGTGCTGCTGCAGCAGCTGGTGTAGCATCTGGGACTGCTGAGTGTGGTGCAGATCGCTGGGCACAAGCCCCTGCCCCATGGCAGCATAGGTGGGCATAGGGGGCTCGGCCTTCATGTACAGGTCCCGCGGCAGGACTGGGTAGTGAGGTGGGGGGGGCGGGGGCGGCGGGGGGCCTGGGAGGTGGGCCGGAGGTGGAGGTGGGTGCTCCAGGCGAGGAGGCACGCCCACGTGGCACAGGGTCTCAGGGGTTATGGTGCGCAGGAGATGGGAGTCTGCAGGAGAGATGGTGAAGGGTGGGCATCAGAGACCTACGTCACTCAGGTCCCTGGGCACAGGGTTTCCTGCCTTCTCCTGAGACCAGCCCCAGGAGGGAGGCGGGCTAGGCAGCCAGAGGCTGGCCACTAGAGGCCCCGGCAGGGAGACAAGCCCCTGTCCAGGAGCGGGATGGGCAGCTTTAGCTTCTGCCCACCCCGCCCCCCCGCCGTCCCCGGCCGTCCTAACTGGCTCCTTCCCCGCAAGCCTGGCTGCCCAGCGTCCTCCCCTGGCCCCTCTCAGTCCCGATCCTCCTCTGGGCCTCAGGAAGGAGTCTCGGGGGGCCCCCCAGCACAGTCCTGCAGCAGCCCTCCTCCATCCGGCAGCCCCTCTAGCGGGCTCCCAGGGGCCAGCCCCCCAGCTCCCTTTGTTCCCCAGGAGGCATTCCAGAAATGTTTTTGGTAAGATAAACAGAACTCTTGACCCCTTTCTGGGCTGTGGGGAGATGGCTGCCCGAGATCCTTCTGCTTTTGGCCACCTGGGGGCCGCAGCACCCCTGGCACCCTCCCCCACCAGGGGAGGTGGGTCCAGGAGGTCAGCCAGGCCTGTACTCGGGCTGTACCCACGGCCTTCCCCGGCCGTCCACTTACCACCGAAGGGTGCGTCCATGATGGCGCAGGCGGGCAGACGGGTGGCATTGCCGGCAGGGACAGGTTCTCAGAGGCCGGGCCAGGCCCCCCACCCGCCAGTGGGGAGACAATAGCCAGCGCCGGGGAGTATTTGACCAGCGATAATCTGGGCCTGTTGGGCAGCCGCTGGCCCCCTCCCTCCCTAGCTCCCTCCCTCCCCGATAAGGCCGCCCCAACCACTTGCCCAAACCCCAGAGGGGGAGGGCGGTGCCCGCTGGACTCACCATTCACCTGCTGGGGGGAGTAGGCCTCGGAGCCCGAGTCTGGGGGAGAATCCGGCAGCGTGCTGCAGGGGGAGGAGGGCGCCGTTGGGCAGGGTCCCCGAGACCCCAGAAGCTGGAGGCCTGAGGTCCCCTCACTGCCCACCCCCAGGGGAATTTTTCTGCATGAGCCATCTTGGGGTGCCAGGCAGGGTCTGGGGCAGGGTCTTTGGGCTCCTGACCTGTATCCCCTCAGATCTCCCGGGCACTTGGGGACCAGGAACCAGTGTCCCTGATGATGGAACAGGATTCAAGGACACAAGGACGGCACAGGGATTCAAGGAGCAAGGGTCAGGCCCGCTGCTCCCTTCCCACACCCACTGAAGCCCCACTTTCTAGAAACTCTAGGGGAGAGCTCTCTGGGGCTCTAAGGAGCTGGGCCGCCCCCCCACCCCCAGGGGCAGGTACAGGCTGGGCAGGGAGCCAGCCTCACCAGGTCTGGGTGTATTTTTTTCTTGCAGGTTTTATCAGCGGTTCAGGCGAAAGAAAAACTCAACCGTGAGAGATTAACACCCTGCGTTCGCCGGTGAGGGGAGGCTGCGGCCCGGCGGGGACCCCACTCTCTGGCGGTCCTGGTTGCACGTCTGGAGAGACTGCCCGCCTCCAGGCCCAGGCAGCCGCACCCTCGCCGACACACCCCTGGGCTGATTCCAGGACCCTCACGCCCCCCTGGATGAGCCATGGGCCCAGCCCCTTGGGCTGTGCGAGAATGACAGAAAAGGAACCCCCCAAGGGCTGCCTGGGGCCTCTGCCCTGCACCCAGCATCTCCTGTCTGCTCCCTGCACAGTGGCCATCGGGTTTTCCGGTGTGGAAATGTCCCTGCTGCGAAACGTCTCAAGTTGGTGGGACCTCGTGTCCCTTCCCCACAACTCCTCGTGCTGCTCAATCGTCCTCGATGTGGTGATTTATTGATTAATAAGTCCCTCCCCAACCAGCCTGCACGATCCTCTGCAGAAGGGACAGACCCTAGCAGGTGCAGGGGTGGTGCAGGGCCTTGGGTCCCTCCCAGAGGGCACACACACGGTCTCCGCGCAGTTGTGGGCAAACCCCTTCTGTCCCTTAGAAATGGCCTCAGTGTGCCGCTGGGATCCTGCCGGGGGGCAGCACAGCCTCACTCACAGGCCAGCTGGTTCCGGAGTCCCCCCAGGAGCTGGTTACTTGAGAGGCTCAATGAGCTTACACAAACAGAGCCACAGCGGGGACAGCAGTAGGGGACAGTGGGGACAGCAGTAGGGGACAGTGGGGACAGCAGTAGGCATCCAGCAGGTGTTCCTCACGCGTTCATTCTCTTCCCTCCTATCTTTGCCCTTCGGGGTCTGGGCTCAGGGACAGCCCCTTGGCTGGATGTCTGCCCTGTGCAGCAAAAGCTCACCCCTAACACCCCAGCTCACCTCCACAGCCCTCCCCCAGCAAGCCAGGGGTGACAGGTCCGGTGCCCCCCGCCCCTCCGGCACTTGCTCTGGGCTTCCTCCCCTTATTTCCACAATCCTGGAGGGGAAGCACTTTGATCAGTCCCCTGATCCTGCCCCATGCTGGGGAACCCAGAACCCTCTTCGAGCCCCCCTGCAGAACCCAGCAGACCCATGTTCCTGCTTGTCCTCACGAGCACAGGTCTGTGGGAGGGCCTGGCGTCTGGCTGGGCTGCTGACCGCCACCATCCTGTGGTCACAGCCGGGTCCCCAGTGTGGACTCCTCGGAGAGAGGACAGAAAGGGCCTGGGAGGCTGACTCGGGCAGGGGGAGCTTTAGGTACCACACCTGTGCCGTCGGGCCGGTCCCCGCAGCCCCAGCAAATAGTAGCTAGACGCAGGAGCGGGTGGCCCGGGGCAGTGAGGGGACCTTGCGTGCCCTGTGTGTGTGCACATGTGCGTGCCTGCGTGTATCCGTGTAGGTAAGCAGCCGTGTCTCTAGGCTTGCCTCCTCCCATCCCC
Organism: Lutra lutra; assembly: GCF_902655055.1. Taxonomy (NCBI): domain Eukaryota; kingdom Metazoa; phylum Chordata; class Mammalia; order Carnivora; family Mustelidae; genus Lutra; species Lutra lutra. The sequence goes on along the minus strand of NC_062287.1, from coordinate 104,997,297 downwards.
TTTAAACAGCTGTCAGAGAATTTTCGAGTGCTTACATCAGCCCTCATCACTCCCCTGCTCCGAATCCTCTGGGGCTGCCCACAGCCTCAGAACAAAGCCACGAGCCCCTCCCCAGCCACCCCTACCTACCCACAAGGCAGCCAGGTCACCACAGCTGGCCGGGGCACCGCCAGCACCTCCTCAGCCCCCTCCCGTCACACACCTGCCTCCCACCCTCCCCACCCTCACTCACCCTGGGGCATAGGGAGCCTTGGGCTCTGCCTTGATGGGGGGCCCAGAGCCCCCCAGGAAGGGCTTGGGAGCGCTAGCCATAGCATTGTTGTTGCAGTTGAGCGGGGCGCTGTAGCTCGGGGCGGGGAGGGAGCCGTGGCGTCCCGGGGACGGTCCGCCCCCAGGGGGGCTCAGGTGGTGGCCCCCGCTGGAGCCAGGGATCGTAGGCGGCCCGTGGGGGTAGGAGGCTGCACTGGCTGGAGCAGAGATGTCAGGGAAACAGCTGTGGAGAAAGGAAGCAGCTCAGTGCCAGCCAGGACCCTAGTAGCTTGCGGACCCAGGGCCGGAGCAAGTCCCCCAGGTGAAGGGCGGAGGCCGAGGGGCATGGGGGCGGGGCCACTCACAGGTCAGAGGCATCCTCCTTGCTGATGTACTCCTCCAGGATGCTGGTGTCTATGTTGGAGGGCTCCAGGGCCCCATTGATGTCGTGGCCTGCAGGGGAGGGCCAGATGTGAGCACCCCTAGGTCTCTGGGCCCTGACCTATAGCTCTCCCCAGGCCGGCTCCTCCAGCACATATGCCCCCAGTTTCCTCCCCACCTGCACATCCGTGTCCAGGGAGAGTCCGGCACTGCCCATCACCTGACGCCCTCCAGGAGGCATCGCAAGGATGCTTCCCTGGCCCCCAGCCTGCCCAGTGTCTCTGAGGAGGGGAGGAACCCAGAGCACAGATCGGGGACAGACAGGCCATTTCCTGTGACGTGAGCAAGTTCTCCCTCTTGTCTGTAAAATGGGGTCATTATTCCCAAGTCTTACGGAGAGCCGCGAGGAGCAACTGAGGTACTTTATGGAACTGAGTGCCCGGCAGTTGTGCACCACCCTTGAAGGCTGGACCCAGACTCAGTGACTCTGTCCCGCCCTGCCTCCTTCCAGAGGGCCCAGCTGCCAGGTCCCCAGGAACATGACGCCAGGCTGGCCTGAATCACACGTCCTACGGGGAGGAGGGGCATACGGCCAGGGAGCCTCCTGCACCCCAGGCCCCAAATGCAGATGGAGAGGGAGTGGGGACTAGAACCAGAAGTGTCTGGCTCAGCCTCCGGCAGAGCTCGTCACCCCCATAACAGGGCCTAGGGTGTCCAGCCCTGGTATTCCAGAGGAGGAAACGGGCCCAGAGAGGTAAAGGCTTTGCCTGGCTTCACAGCAAGGGACGATGGTGGCCAGAGCTCCGCTCCTCCACCGCCCTCTCCTGGGCCCTCCCTGCTGGCCCCAGCCCCACGAAGGGGCGGGACTCACAGAAAAGGCGCCCAGGACTCTTGGGCATAAGCAGAGGAGGAGAGGGGGAGGTGCTGGCCTTTCCCCTCCCAGGGTCACCTTGCAGGGGGGAGCAGGAGGGCGGGGTGATAAGGGGGCTGACGTAGGAGATGCGTCAGCCCCGATAATGGAGGACGGCCCCACCCACACTGCTGACCTGGGCTGACCAGCCCCACTGAGGCAGGAGATACCCCTCCCACAGGCCCCTGGAGCCATGAGCCCGGGGTCTGCACCTCATGCCTTCTCCTGGGAGAGCCCTGGGAACAGCTCAGGAAGATCCAGGAACAAATCCTGGGTTGTGTCCTCCCTGCTGTGTGACCTTAAGCTGGTCACATACCCTCTCTGAGCCTCAGTCTCCTCTTTAGTAAAATGGGGACATGGAGAGCTAATACTTTACAGGGCTGTTTGTGAAACAAGTGAAGGTATGTAAGGTGCCCGGCGCACAATGGGTGCTCAGCAAACAGAATGCCTGTCCTCACTTCACAGACCCAGAGACCTGGGGTCCCCACAAGCCCCTGGCCCAGGCCCCTCCCTGGCCCCAGCCGGCATTTCAAGAATGCTGAGCCCCGCTTAGGTGATTAATGAGTGGCTAAGCCCTCCTAGGAGTCACGCGCTGCCCGGGATAGGCCCTCCCGCTGGCCCCCACCCCTGGCTCACCCAGCCAGGAACCAGGGACACCCACCGAGCACTGCCAGTGGCCGTCCAGGGCGCAGCGTGGCCTGGGCAAGAGAAGCTTCTCAAGCTGGGAATGACCAGTCTGCTCATCAAGGTTCTAGGATTCCCGTCTACACTGTGGTCCCCATCCCATCCTTCCCTGTTACCGGAAGATCCCGTTGACTAAATGCCTACTGTATGCCAGGCACTTTGGGAGCCAAAGACATTAACAACCATAGGAGTTTATTACACGCAAGGCATCCCGTGGGTTCTTCATGTGCAGTGTGACACTTAATCCTCCCGGTCCTGAACGGTATTGATGATAAGAGGACACCGATAGTGACAGCGGGTCTGTCTGCAGGACTCCTGCAGACTAAGCGAGCGACTGAGTGCCGGTGTACCAGGTCCCGGCACTATTCTCAGTGCTTTACATCATCAACACCATCCCTTTTATTCAGAGAGATCAAGGCTCTTGCCCGAGGCAACACAGCCAGGAGGATTCAAACCCAGGCACAGGAGCCTGACTCCAAGGCTGACGGATGGGGTGGTTGGTGGTGGATGAGACTTCCTGGCCATTCTGGGCTCCCCCACGTTATGGGCTGGTGGGGGTGGGCGGTTCCCTCAGGGGCTAGGGAAGGAGGGAGCACTGGAGCATTACCCCCGCCCTGGCTGCTGAAGCTGCAGGTTTTCGAGACTGAACTTGGAATCTACAGTGAATGATGGGGTGACAGAATCATGGTGTTGCTATTTATAATATGCCAGGCCCCCTCCTCCCCTCCTCCCCCTCCTCTGGCCAGGAGCGCTCCTAATCACCCCTAATCCTCCTGCCCACCTCCCTTGGGATGGGGGGGCCTCAGACAGAGGCATCCTGGGAGACCCTAACGAGAACCAGATGTGGTTGAGGGGAGGAGAGACCCTCCCGTGCCAGGGGCCGGGAGGACGGGAGGACAAAAGAGGGAGGAGAAAACCACTGGGGCCGGGTGGGGGGGAAGTCTCAGGTTTGGGGAGTTGGTGGGCCTCCTGAGGAACACTGAGCCCACATCTTGTCGTTCTCTGGGACCCCACAAGGCCTGCCTAATGTTCTCCCCACACAGCTCAGCCTAAAGGATCTGGCCCCCAGGCTACCCCAAAAACCATACTGGAAACTTCTAATCAGACATTTGGGAGGGCAGGGTGAGGGTGGGGGCTTGCTGGAACCCAGAGGTTCCTGAGTCGGGGCAGAGCCCCCAGAAACCCAGGAGGAAGGCATCAGCACACTTTTGGGGGTCCCCTGTCCTTGACTGCTCCCGTTAAGAGCTCTGGAACATTCTGGAGCCAACAACAGATACCTGCCAGGCAGGAAGCTAAGTGTGGCTCCTGCTGAGCCTCAAGATCTCCCTGGGAGGTGGGGAGGCTGCCCAAGGTCCCACAGTCAGAAAGTGGCACCACCAGGTCACAAATCGGCTTCCCAGCCCACCCCCTCCTCAAACCCTTCCACAAATTTCCACTGCTCAGGATAACAAGAGCCCTCCCGGAGGTCCACAGTGGCCTCCTGCCTGCCCCCTCCAGCCTCCTTTCCTAACCAGTTTCCTGCAACTCTCCCTGTCCTGGGGCCTTTGCACATGCTGTTTCCTCTGCTGGAGGAAGCCCGTTCCCATTCACTGAGCTTGAATATAAGTTTCTCTGAGAGGCGCCCTCTGACTCCCATTCTCGTGACTGGCGGCCTCCTTCTCATCCGGCTCCTCACTCGGCTGCTAGCACAGACCTCACAGGAGGGTGGAGGGTCTGTCCACCGCTCACCCGCTGCCCACAGCTCACTCTCCAAGTAGCCACTCTGTGCCGACACTCTACATGGCTCATATTTCACTCCTATAACAACCCTCCAGGAGAGGTGGTTTTCTTGCTCTCTTTTGTAGAGGACGAAGCAGGCTCAGAATGGATACGGGCGTTGCCCAAATTTTACAGGTGTGGGACCTGGGATATGAGGCCAGCCCTGTTCTGCCTCTCTGGGGTATAAGCATCTAAGCATACAGTAGGCACGCAATAAGTGTTCATGGAATGAATGAGCAAAGTGGCACACGGGACACTAGAACCAGGCCTTCCTGGGTCCGGGGACCTCCAGCCAGCCATGTTACGGACAGAGCCCGGGGCTAGGCCGGGCCCCTCCAGGTACCGCCCCGTCCTGTTGAGCTCTGCGCCCCAGCTGCTCCTCGAGGATTAATTAGGGCCTCTATTACCTGCTTTTAACAGGAGCCAGACACTGCCCTGTCCCAGACAGGATGGGATAGGGGCTATGGAGAGGAAGCCCCCTCCCCTCTTCTCTCCTCCTCGCTTTAAGTCCACCCAGCTGGGCAGGAGGAGAACCGAAGGGATATAAGCCAGGCGCAGGATGAAGGCGGGTGGGGGCCCAGGTGGTCCTCCACCCTGGACCCCTCCCTTCCCCCTCCTCATGCTCATGACCACCCCCCCACCAGCTGTGGCCACTGGCTGAGTCTGGGCCATTGTCCCAGGGAACGGGGGAGGGTGGGGACCCGGCACAGTGGGAGGCTTGTGCCCTGCCCACACCTCCCCCCCAACCCGTCAATGGGTCACTTGTCAATTCATGTCCCAAACATGGCGGAAATCCCGTCGGCCACGTGGCTGTGGGCAGGGGAGGCCAGGGCCGAAGGATGCTGGCCAGGCCTAGCTGATCAGAACCTGGGGCTGACGGGGCTCAGGGCCCAAGTCTGTCCCCCTATTCGGCCCTGAGTGTCCACCCCAGGCATCTGAATCTGAGGGCACCCTGGCTCCAGGCCACGGCTGGGAGCCAGGATGGTGGGGGTCAGGGGACAGCCCACCCTAGCACCCCCCATGATGCCCTCAGGTATCCCTAGGGTCAAAGAGGCCAAGCTGCTAATGTGGGCCCTGCTTCATTGCTGTGCAACCCTTGGCAAGTGACCTGACCTCTCTGTGCCTCAGCTTTCTTCTCTGTCAAGTGCAGCAGGAATCCCTGCTTCACGGAGTGGTCCTGAGTCTTCAACGCCAGGGCAGGAAAGCTCTTCACCCCCAGAGGCCATCCCTCAAATAACAGTCATCGCTGTTTTCATCCTCTTGGGGCTCCCCTCCCCTCTCCTGCCCAGGCTGTACCCTTCTTTCCCATGCCTCTCCACCTGACTGCAGATCTGCCCCAGAGAGACTCTGAGGGGGAGGGCGGGGGGGCTCCGACCTTCTCCTGAGTCCCTCTGACGCATGACTGGTACCGTGTTATTTTTCTGGCACATTCACAGCAAAGTCCAGCCTCCAAGCCCTGGCTGTAGCCCCCCACTCCCTACCCCGGTGGGTAAGCCCTTGACTGCCGCCTCCCTGCTCTGGCAGCCCCTCCTTGATCCCCTCAATCACAGCGGGTCCCCAGTGCTGTCACTTATTTCCCAGTGTGGCCTGAGCTAACTGACGTGCTCCAAACTAGTTCACTCTGGGACAGAGCACAGTGGGCTCTCACCTCCTTTGGCTTGAACTTCCTATCTTTATTAATATGATTTGTGATTAATGTAATAACTGCTAGCCGTGCCCTCTTCAGGCTTCGACTTGTGACCAGACTTCCCACTCAAAATGCCTTCCGGTCAGATGCTTGACTTTGCAAGTTGTCCTTTGCATCTCTGCATCATGTCCCCAGTTAGCTGGGGGCTGAATGACAAGGATATGGCTCCTTAGTCATTGCCATCAGGTCCTTAAATCTGAGCCATGGTTGCCTTTATTTGCCAAAAATGCAAAAGTACCCCATCTCCTCCACGGGACCTGGAATCTTCGGCCACCCCTGGGCTACAGCTCTGTCCTCCCCTAGACCCCACACAGCTACCAGCCTGTCCTCAGGTCGACACAAGGCTGAAGTTAGAGCCCCAAGAGGCTCCCAAGCCAGAACTGAGCCCAGAAGCTGCAACGTGTTCTGTGGGGACCCACATTGGTCCCTAGGGATCTTCAGTTTGCTCTGGGGGGCCCCCAGCCCTGATGCTACAGGGCCAAGCGAGCTCCCACCCAATGGCCCCATCCCTCTCACACAAGCTGGGGAAGGCCTCTGCACAGGGGAGGAGTACAGACCCTGCAGCTTAGGGCGCGGGCACGTCTCTATGGGTTACCCATGTGCCTCTGGATTCACACACCAGCATGTCCCCCACAGACGTGTGTACACAGGGGCATACTCCCCCTGACCCACACATGATCATGTACACATCCACACACACACAGTGGCATACCCTTCCCACACTGACACACACGTGTGCCCCTTCATTCATTCATTCAAACAATTACTGAGCATATGCTATGCGTCGGGCATGGTGCTTGGCTCTGGAGCTATGGTAATGAACAAAACAAACTTCTGGCCCATGAGGAGCCGATGTTCTGGAAGCAGAGTCAGATGACAAGACTGGCAGGTAAAATTCCATAGCATTTCAGAAGGTAACAAATACTATGGAGAAAATCAAGCAGAGAGTGGGGGCAGGTGGGGCAGGAGAGCCGGGAAGAGATGCAGCTTTCAACAGGACAGTCGGGGAGGGCCTCCTGATATCCCACGGGGATATCTGGGAAAAGCATTCCAGGCAGTGGGAGGCAGTGCAAAGGCCCTGCGGCTTGAGCGTCTCTGTGCTTATTCTCATGTTGGTGCACCTCCCAGACTCGAACGCTCATGCACACAAATGCTCACTGGCCCAGTGGCAGGCCCAGGCCAACAGCACTCCAGATCGGAGTCAACTCAGCGTCGCAGACCCTTGGCTACCCCTACTCCAGGCTGCAGACCCTACAAGGAAGAACCACAGAGGGAGAAGAGAGCCCAGGGGCTGAGATGGTCAAGAGGAGAGTGAGGGAAGGCCCCAAGGGAGCAAGGGTCCCCAAACTCCTCAGAGGGGCTGAGCCTGTCATAGTACCTTATGAGGGCTGGAGGGACCCAGGTCAGACGCAGACAGTGCTCTCCCACTGATGTGGCCTGGAGACAGGCAGAGGACAGGATGCCCTGGGGCTTCCGCAGGTCAGGCCAGTGGAGGCTCTGGACCCAACCACCCCCCAAAGCCGGGGTTTTGCCCTTCCCTCCCCTCCCACTCAGGCCTTGGCACTCCAGGGGTCTCAGGACTCAGCATCACACAGCACGCAGCCTTGACCCTCTGACTGAGGGCTCTGAGGTCCAGAGAGGTCAAGGGGCTGAACGGAAGTCACCCAGTCCAGCCATCCGTGGTGGATCAGGACCCCTCAGCGCTCGAGGAGAGGCCCCCTCCCTGCCCAGCTCTAGGCAGACACGCACTTGTGACAGGAGCCCCTCCGCCTTCGTCTGGGACCTCAGCACTTCTCTCCTGGAAATGAGACACCACCTGGCCTCCCACGGAGTCCCGGGACTCCCGGGAGGCAACTTATGCAAAAACCTCTGGCAAACAAGGCAAAGAAGACAAAGGACCGTCAGCCCAGTCCCCCTGCTGCCAGCCTGGCCCCAGCTCCCCACCCGAGCCCCACGCGGCTGAGGGGCAGGGTGGGGCCCCAGCTGGAGGCATCAGGAGCCAGCATCGGGGCGCACAGGGCAAGACTTGCAGGAACCCCGCGCCCTGCCTGCAGAGTGCATCCCATAAGGCTGCTGGTTCCCCCCAATCCTTGGCCCGAACAGCCCAGAGAGGGTGAGGGAATTTCCCAAAGCACACAGCACCAGCCACAGGCCCCAGCCCAGGGTGGGGCACTGACCTACCCCGAGGATCGATACATCCTCAAAGTAGGGGGCAGGCCCCGGGGACAGTAATCACCGTCCAGGCTGACATTTCTGGGGCATTACCGCACCGGGCACTTACCAGGCCTCAGAACACCCAGTTCACCCAACCCCCACAGAAGCCCTGAGAAGCAGGTACAGGGGCTATCGCTGTATTCCCATTTTAAGGATGAGGAAGTAGAGGCACAAAGAAGTGCAGAGATCGGCCCAGCAGAGGGACTGTTGGCAGCATTCCAGGGAGTAAGTACATAAGGCCATGACTTACCTGATCCCCAGCCCAGGGGCTACCCACACCCAGCAGGGGCGGCAGACTTTCACAGGGGAGAGGAACCCCCCCATACACACAGCCAGGCTGTGAGGGAAACTGAGGCCCAAAAGCAGGCCGGGGGGGGCGGTGTGGGTTGTGAGGAGGAAGAAGGCGGGAAGGAAGGGCAGGCAGCCTGGGTAGGGCAGGGCCAACTCCCCGTTAATGATCCAGTTAATGATTTCTGCTCCCCGTTCTTATCAGAGGGCAAAGTCCAAGGGCAGTAGCCAATCAGCAGCTGCCAGGGCCCCCCCAGTCCTGTAAGCCCTTGAGAATCAGAGAGTGGGGGCCAGGTCCCCAGGAGTAGGCCAGACTGCCAAGAGCAACCCACCTGTCTCTCCCCCAAATACCCTGCTTGGCCCTGCCTAAGACCCCAGGGGCACCCTGCTAAGACCCCCAGACTCAGGAGAGGCCTCTCGGCAAGCAGGTTGGAGACAGACAGCCTGCTCCTCTCCCCCACCCCGCACTGACCCCAGGCCCTCCCAGAGAATTGGCTTTCTCAGGTGAACCCCCCACCCCGCCTTTGTTCACATAGCCATTTTTGCCTCTGCTGACCCTGCAAACGTTTCCTGCACGCCCCCAGCCCCATGCCGCCCTGTGCCCTGGGCTAGGTGTTCAGGACATAGGGATGAGTCAGACCCCTCACTACTATTTCCCCTCCAGTTGGACTCAGGACCCAGGGAGGACGGGCTGGGACAGGACTCCTCCCGAAGGCACCCCATCTCATCTTCTCGACAGTCAGGGGTCCAGCTGCCTCCCCTATCCACCTACTCCTTGGGGCACCACAGACAGACAGACAGGATGATGTAGGGCACCGTGCCATGCGATCACACACCCGAACTCAGCCCCAGACTCCTGTCCAGGGTAGGACATCCTCTCCCCAAAATCATCAGGTGCCCTCCCCCTGCGGCCTCCTCCTGCTCTCTGGAGGCAACAGGCTGGTCCCCACCGAAGGCCACCCTTCCTCCCCCAAGGCCCTGGTGGCGGAAGAGAGCTGGGGGCTTGGGGGTAGCTCCGGCTAATGCTGGCTAACTCCTCCCTTCTCTTGGAGTCTTGGCCCCCTGGGAAAGGGGGTCAGTGCCAGCCCCTCCATCAGTGGCTTTCAAATCAGGATGCCGGGGCTCTGGGGGCTGTGGGGAGCCCTGCCGTCCACACCCCCTGTGTATTAGGAGGCCACGAGTTTCCCTTTCTTTGGTGGCTAAAAAGAACCTCATTGGAAGCCCCTGGTCTGGTCCCAACCTCCTGCCTATCCCCAGGAGGGGAGATGAGGCCAAAGTAGGGAAGTCACCATCAGGTCTGGAAGGAGTGGATGCCCTGGTGGGGCATGAGGCCAAGTGGAGGTCCCCCACCTCTCAGTGGCCTTTTTAGCTCCTGCTAGAAGCCCCATTCTCCTAGGTCTCCAAGTCTTCCTCCACAGCACCTGCCTTCTGAGGGGCAGGGCGCTGCTCACCCAGGCCCCAGGTGCCCCTGGAACCAGGGGTCAGCACCCTCCACCTTCCATGTTCTAACACGGCCCTCCTTCCCAGGGCTGGGAGACGAGGCTTATCATATCCGAAGGCATCATCAAGACCTTCTTTGTCACCCCCTCCTGTCTTGCAGGTAAGGGAAAGGGGTCCAGAGAGGGTGGGAGCTCAGCACAGGGTCACAAAGCTCTCAGCAGCAGGGCCCGAGCCCTCACCAGAACGTCTAAGCTTCTGTAGGGCTCCTCTGATGCCGTCTTGCCCCTGTCCCTGACCCGGCTCCGGGAATCCAAGGCCCCAGCCAGTCAGGATGCTGAGGAGTCTACCAGCCACCATGACCCTATTACCTGCTGGGAGCCAGTGCATCGCGCCTGGAGGGTCCCCTCTCTGCAGGCCCTGTGCCCGCCGATCCGGGCGGCAGGAGTCTCCTTCTAGGGGATTAGCAGGGTGATCACGGGGGCCCGGCTGTACCAGCCTCGAGGGGGCCGCCCTGTCCCAGCCTCCCACCCGAGGCCCAAAGCGCCTTAGCCCCCAGCCCACCACCCCTGGGTCGGGCACAGTCTGGCCCACTGCACGGGACAGGACCCAGGACACAGGCCTGGGGTTCCAAGAGAGTGCGCCATGGCAGACAAGGGGTCTGGTTCGGCCCCTGCCCTTCAGCAAAGCGTTTTTCCGTCTCCAGCCCAGAGCTGAAAGCACAGACCCTGCCCCTGTCCCCACTGTCCACGGGGAGTGACCAAGGTCGAGTGAGGACCAGAATGAGAACTCAGGTCCCAGCCCCAAGGGCGAGAGTTCTGGAACAACATACCCACACTCACAACATTCACTGGCTTTCACACTAACAGTCCTGAGGACACCAAGGCCTGGCCCGGAGGCCCCCCCACACCACGGCAGACCTGCTCCCTGCCAGCCGCCCCCCACCCCAAATGGCCCCAGAGACTCCTAGAGCCCCAGCACCAGCCCACCCTCCCGCTCATCTCGGGCTCTGGGAACACTTCTTCAGCCCCCGGCTCCCTCCACCCGCCTCAGCGGGCAGCCCCACACCCCCGCCCTGCTCCCCACAGACATTCTTGAGTCTCCTCTTATCTCTCTGGAGGGAGCCGCACAGCCTCCCCGCCAGGCCAGCCGCATGGCTGAGCTGTGGCGTCAGCGCCCACCCCCCACCCACGGCCAGGAGGGAAAGTTTGGCTCAGGAGATGGGGAGCTTGAGCTCTGCCTGGTTCCAGGGTCCTGGGGCAGGCCGCATGGGGACAGCTGCAGGAAGCAAGGGGGCCTGGCCCATGACCGTCCTGGGAATCTAGTGGGCTCAGGACACCCCCAAAACAGCACCCATTCCCTCCTTCTCAGGGGCTCCCAGCCCCCACAAGGCCCCTTGAGGGTTCATAAAGGATGAACAGTGTCTAGGGAGAACCAGAGCCCTTGGGACTGATGGGGGGAGGGGCAGCCTAGAACCCTCAAATGGCCCAACTGCTCCAGGATCAACCATTTAATCGAGTCCAAGGCTGATTTCTTGGGTCTGGGTTTGCTGGGCTGTCCAGAATCCTGAAGTGAGGAGGCCTGAAGCTAGGAGATGGCCTTACCTATTCCGCAACCAGAAGTGGACAAAGTGCCCCAACCAAGGCACAAAAAGGGAGCCACTGAGGCAAAGGAAGGCCTTCCTCTCTCCCTCCTGGACTCGTATTTGGGTCCTAGGCTGGAAACGGGCTGTGATCCACCGCCCTGCAGCTTAACAGCCCCAGCACAGCTGTGTCCCCGTGGACCACCCCATCCCTGGGGGCAGGTGCACACTGAGGACTAGGCTGTGGGCTTAGGGACTGGGGAGAGAGGGTGAGGACAGAGGCTTGGCTACCCAAGTTGGTGGAGAGGAGCCCAAGAAGGGCCGGAGATGTTCCAGGGAGGGTCTGAGAAGCCAAGTGGGCTGGGACACGGCAGCCTGGTTCTCTGCCTCCCTTTCTCACATTCTGTCCCATTCCTCCAGGGTCCAGCACCCCGAAGGAAGAGGAAAGACCTAGAGGAGGGGCAGAGGCTACCCAGGTAAAGGGGACAAGAGTCTGGGTAGATGTAGGAGCTGACCTCCAAAACCACAGTGTGTGTGTGTGTGTGTGTGTGTGTGTGTGTGTATGTGTGTTGGAGGGTTGGGGGGACAGGGGTAGAAGAAAACATTGTAGATTGTGTGTAGATGTTTAGATCCCAGTCCTGGCGAGGGTCCTATCCAGATCGAGGTGAGGGGGTGAGGTCACTCCTGGGATGGGGGTATCAGCCAGAAGAAGCTTAGTTCCAGGGACTTGTATGGGTAGAACAGCCCCAAGCAGCCTCAGAAGGCTGGCAGGAGGCAGTTCACCACTTTGGGAGGGTCTCAGAATGTGGAGGTGGCTGGCAGCGGGGATGCTGACTTTGAGAAGGTTCTAGCCCAGGGAAAGCATTTCAGGGTTGGGGGGAATCCAGCCCAGGGAGGAATGCTGGGGAGGGGTTCCAAGCCCAGAGTAAGGGAGGGATGGCTGCTTCAAGGGGAATTTCAGTCTTGGGGGAGGGAGAAGCCTTGCAGAAGGTGGGTAACGGGCTTGGAGGGGGTCCTCCTCTCAGGCAAGCACAGTGGGGAGGTCTCAGCTCCTAGAAGTCAGGCTGTGCCCACCTGAAAAGGGCACAGGGGCCTGAGTTTTTAGGCAGGGGGCCCGACCTCTGGAAGGCATGCTGGGGAGCTGCCGGGCCAGCCTAAAAGGCATGGAAGATCATAGAAGGCATGCTGGGGTCCGAGCCTGAAAGGGGGTCTGGGAGTCTGGGTCCGTATGAGGTTCAGGGAAGCACAGTGGAGGGTCCCCAAACGCGGGAAGTGCACTAGGGGTGGGAGGCGTCAGGTTTTAGGGGGCACTGTAGGTCCTGGAAGGCATGAAGAAGGACCAAGCATGGGAGGGGACACGGATCCTAGGAAGCTGCGTGCTGGGGGGACCGGGAGGGGGTGCCCAACTTTAGCGGAGGTGAGCAGTAACCTCCCGGGGACTCCCAGCCCTGGGAGCCAGTCCCGCAGGCAGCCGCCAGCCCGGAGCGCCCCAGCCCAGAGGAAGCATTCTGGGGAGTCCCAAAGTGGTCGAAGCAGAGTTGGGGGTCCCAGTCCCCGGGGAGCTCGGCTGGCGGTTCCCAGCACGAGGAGGGTCACCGTCCTCCACCCCCTCCCTGGCCGGCCCGCGGTCCCTCACCTTCGAAGAAGCGCTGCAGCGCCTCGGTCTCGTCCACCACCTCCATGGCCGGCCTGCTCGGCGCGCGCTCGGCCGCGGCCCCGCTACAGCCCGGCCCGGGGGCGCGGCATCGCCGGCGCGGCCCGCGCGACAGTCCCGGCTCAGCTCCGGCCACGGTCCCGCCCGGCCCGCCGCCGCGCTCGCCCCTCGCGCGGCCCTGGCCCGGCCCCCGCCCGCCCCCCGCCCCTCAACAACCCGCGCCCCGCCCGCCGCGCCCAGCGCCCCCTGGCGGCCAGGCCGGCGCCGCGGCCCCCGGAGGGCAGGACACGCGCGGCTCCCCCAGGCGGCGCTGGGCGCGGGGTGGCCGGGGTAGGGGTCCGCGGCCGCGCCCCCGCCCCGCAGTCCTCGCTCTCCCCTTGGACACGGGAGGGTAGCAGGCTTCTGACTCTTAGCTTCTCAGAAGACGCCCGTGATTTCCTCCCCTGGCCCCCGACCCCACACATCTGGTGAGCAGACCGCTGGCAGGTCTCCCACCCAGGACATACTATTGCGTGCATTTTGCCGACGAGGAAACGGGCTTGGGCTCAGGAATGAGCAGTCCTGTGCTGTCCGGTAGGACTCTTCCTGATGATGGGAATGTTTCTCTGGGTGACCGGCTGATCCAGCAGGGCCGCACTAGCCGCATGTGGTGATCGAGCACTTGAAATGTGGCTGGTAAGACGGAGGAACTGGCTTTTCAATTGTATTTAATTTTCAGTAGCTCAAGAGTAAATAGCCAAGGGCAGCTACGGTGTTGGACTTGGATGGCATGGGTCCGAGGCTTTTAAGGTAATTGGAGTCAAAGCGTGCATTCGGAGCCAGATCTTGGCCAAACCTGGAAAGACTGCCTCTTGGTCACAGTTTCCCTGTGTGGTAGTGGGAGACCCACAGGTTCTACCTCCTATCCTAGTGTGCCCAGGATAAACCCACCATCCCCTGTCCATCTGTCCCCACCTCTCGAGCGCCTCCTCATATCTGTTTGGCCCTTCTGCACCGCCTCTGTCCTCAGTGATGGCCTCTAGAACCTCCCAAATCACTCTTTTTTTTAAAAAAAGATTTTATTTATTTGAGAGAGAGAGCACGAGCTGAAGAAAGAGACAGAAGGAAAGGGAGAAGCATACTCCCTTCTGAGCAGGGAGCCCAATGTGGGGCTCGACCCCAGACCCTGAGATCATGACCTGAGCTGAAGGCGGATACTTAACCAGCTGTCACTCAGGCACCCCTCAAATCACTCTTTTTAAAATGTCAATCAGATCACATCATTCCTTTGCTAAATCCAGTAATTTCCTGTCGTGTTCAAAACAATATTTAAACCTCTTGTCCTGGTTTCTGAGGCCTTTTATGCTCTGCCCCTGCCCTAACGCACCACTGGCCTCAGCTCCTCCTTTTCTCTCCATTGCTAAGTCACAGCCCCCAAGGCCTCCCTGCCCTCACTCAAACATGCCAGACGCACGTCTGCCACATGCTGTTCCATCTGTCTACAATGCTTGTCCCCGCATGACTGGCTCCTTCTCACTCATCACCTCTCGGAAGCAATTCCCCCTACCTGCCCTTTTTTCTCACCACATAAAAGATTTTTACGCAGTTCTTGTGATTATCTTTCTGGCTTTAGATTGGAAGCTCTGGGAGGGTAAGAGGTTTTTCGGGCTTGGTCATTGCCATGGCTTCAACGCCACGACCACCAGTTGGAGCACGGTTTATTCTAAGTAAATACACATGAAAGGAATGGACAATGGTGTCTTCACACCGCAGAATCCTAGATCTCTGAAACTTTGGAAGCAGAGAATTCTGGAATCTCGGACCCAGCGAATCATCTCACTGCGGAGCGGTGCTGCTACAGCCTCCCAGGCCCCTCGGATAAGCAAGTCAGAGCTGGAAAACTGATCCCACCCGACCACTGTTTGACAGACGACAGGACTAGGACTGAAACCGCAAGGCCCAGAGGGGCGGGAGGACCCCCAGCTGACCGAGATAGCAGCCCTGGCAGGCAGGAGGGGGCCACACTGCCCAGCCGGTACCCCCCCACCCCAGAGGAGCATGGGGGGCAAGCCGGGCTGCTCAGTGGGCACGGGGATGAGAGCCTGTGAAGCTGCTCCCACCCAGGCAGCCCTCCCCTTCCTCAGCGGCCAGCCCTGGGGGAGGGGCGGCCGGTGCCTGAGCCCCAGATGTGGCCCAGTCAGCAGGCGGGTGGTGGCCCACTGAGGAGGGTCAATGCCACAACAGTTCTGGGGCTGGGGGAGGGGGCGCCCAGGCCGGCGGGCACCTCACAATGAGGTTCTGTCCCTCCAAGGGCCGCTCTCGGAGCTGTTGCTCCTCCATATATAGAATGGGATTTTGCTGGAGGCCCCAGCTGTGTGTGCTGACGGTCCCCCCCCCCACCGCAGGGGCCGGGTCGAGAAGGGGGGAGAGGGCCACACTGAGACGCCTATTCTCTTCCCGCTGATACACCCCAGAGGTTTTTTCGCCCTCCGCAGCCTCCCTTAAGACAATTGTTATTCTCTGCTCTGCCCCCTCCCCCACCCGGTCAGGCCTGCCAGTGGACAAAGTAGACACCCGCCTACGCCATGTGATTTTTTTTTTTTTTTTTAATGAATTTATTTTAGGAGTTGCCCGGAACCAGCTGGAAAACGAGCTCCTTTATAAGCCTTCACCTACCCACAGGTCTTTCCACCATGGTTCCACACGGTGCTGAAATGCCCACCATTTGAGGGCCATGGTGATGAGTAAAGCATTGCCCCTGTGTGGATCATCAAAGGAGTGGGACATGCATATTTTGTCCCCAACACCCCAACTCCTCAAGTTGGATCATTAGGCCTCTGGGGTGGCCTTGAACTTGGATGGGGTGGGACGGAGCTTCCTGTTCATCCGGTGGGAGCTGGCCCGGCTAAGGATGTTCTGGCCCTACCATCTCCCCTGATTCCACTAGGCCATTGAGCAAAGGAGGGTCTCCCCAGGGGTTCCCATCTCTGGGTTGGGGGAGAGGAGTGGCTAAAGTCCCAGACTCTGGGCCTCAGCCAGAAGCTGAGGTTGCCACCCTCAAAGTCCAGAAGGAAGCCTGCCTGGGACAGGGCGGCAGCTAGGGCTGGTAAGGGAGCCTAAAGGAACTGTGCATAACCAGGACTTTGAGGGAGCCATCCACAGAGAGGAGCCCCATCTACACCCTGTCCCCACCAAGCCATAAGGAGTGAACAACCAAGACTTCCTTCCTGGCCGAGCAGGGCCAGCTGTCCTGCGGTCATCTCAGCCATCCTCCAGGGCCTGCCCTCCCGTCCTCGGAGGGCTCCTCTGTAAGTCAGCCTATTAATCCCGCCTCTCTGCGAAGGTAAAATGGCAGGGAAGTGATCAGTAAGTGCTGCTCTTCTATCCCAGGACAGTTCCTGGCACTCAGCAGGGCCAGCAGGAGGCAGCACTGGGGAGAGGGAGGCAGGGACTGAGGGTAACTGGAGGCACAGAGTACCCGGCTGGAGGCCAGGCCAGGAGAGGGTGGGGTTCATCAGCTAGCCGGATGGTCAGGCCTCCCTGTTGTGGGATCCCTGACCCCCCATGGGCTCCTATAGCCCTGGCACCTGCCCCTTTTGCAGAGGAAGGGAGGAAGGCCCATGGGGTGCTGAGTGGGAACCCAGTGGCAGTGAGGCGGGACCGGGGGGGTGGGGAGCGGGGTGCTGCTTCTCTGGACCTGGGTGAGAGGGCTGGGGGGAGCCCTGCAGGATAAGCCCCCTCCTACCTCCCTCCCAGCTGAGGTGGACAGGCCCGTCCACAGGGCCTGCGTGGGGTTGGGAGGCACAGCACTGCTCCAGCCCTTTCCAGAATTGCCCTCGTGAGAGCCTTTTCCCACACATTCTGGGCAAGTCACAACCTCTCTGGCCCTCGCTTTCTTCAGCTTCTGATCCACGAATTGGACCGGACAACTCGGTGAGACTGAGTTTCTGAGGAAGAACCTCGGAAAACCATCAGGCCAGAGTCTTCAGCCAGGCAGCCCGGATTCTAGTCCTGCAGCTGTCCCCACAGCCTGAGTCACCTTAAGCAGGTCTTTGGCCTCTTTGAGCCTCTTCTGTTCAAAGAGGCTGGGGATGAAGCCAGGCACTGTTCTGTCGCCTTCCCCTTGCCACCAAGTAGGGTCCCTCGGGACTCTCGAGGGGTAAGAGGGTGGGCAGTGTGAGGAAGGGGAAGGTCAAGGTCAAGTCAAAACTTGGCTGGCTCAGGGTCTGGGCCCACCGCTGCCATCTCCCGGGGCTGGAGGAACAGCGCCACCTGCTGCC
The DNA here is from genome assembly GCF_902655055.1 of Lutra lutra. Classification (NCBI taxonomy): domain Eukaryota; kingdom Metazoa; phylum Chordata; class Mammalia; order Carnivora; family Mustelidae; genus Lutra; species Lutra lutra. The sequence continues at coordinate 104,980,194 of NC_062287.1, read as the reverse complement.
TGAAGGAGCCCAAAAAGCTCCCCGCCCACCCAAGGCCTGCAGCAGCCCCCTGGGCCTCACTGTCCTGGAGCCTGCACGCGCTGGGGTCCCTGGGGTGCCCTGAGTGGGCCTGGTCAAGCCTTGTGCACCCTTCTAAAGAAGCACTCAGCAAAGGTTTCCAGTGGCCCCCGCCTTTCAGGGCTACCCTGCTCGGGGGTGTTAGGGGAGTCCTTGCTCCTCTGCTCTGGTTCTCGGTATTGGCTGGGGGGAAGGGTGGGAACTGTCAGATCAGCGCCCCACATGCTGGCTCTGTGGTCTTGGGCAGCTTACTTGCCCTCTCTGTGCCCCAGACCCCTCAGGGAGGAGAAAGGGACTAACAAGTCCCATCTTTCAAGGCCATCATGGGGTCATGAACATGGATCTTCCGGTACACCTTCCACATGGGCAAGGTTCAACAAGGGACTGCCCCCATTTGGGTGGGGCTCTGAGGGTCTTCTGGTTCTTCACTGCGGCTCAGAGTGTGGTCCTAGACCAGGGCATCGACAGCAGCACGAGAGCCAGTCTCAGGGGGCCCCTCCCACCCCTGAGCTCAGCAGCAGGCCCCCCAACCCGTGCCCCCTGAGCTGGGAAGAGAGGTCACTCAAGGCAGCCAGCGTGCTTCTACACGCAGTTTATACACAGCTCTATACAATATACAGAAACCTTTATATACAGATATATTTATAGAATAAGCTATATTAATTTGTCTCTCCTTTTTACAGCAATATTAGTGTGGATCTTTCATACAGTAAGTACAAAAAGTTGCGGGAGAATGGCACGGACAGTGCCTGAGTGTCTGGGGCCCAGTTGCTCGCTACCGATTGCATATGGAGGTCACCCAGACCCCGGGGAGAACAGGCCAGCTCACGGCTGGGAGTTTGTGCTGCGTTCTGGGAGCAGACTGGGGGGTGGGGGTCTGAGCCACCCTAGGCTCAGAGGCCCCCAAGTGTGGCATGGGGAGGAAGGGAGAGGGGCGCAGCAGGCCCATTCTTTCAGGGGGTGTGGCGGGGAGAGGGCTGGTTCCAGGTGGGCTGACCCTGCGGCATCCAGGGCTGAGTCCAAGCCTGCCCCAGCCCCAGGTCTGGAACCGTGTGTGGCTGCAGCCGTGGGGGTGGGGAGTCTGTCCCTGATGGCTCAGTCCTGGACATGGGCGGCTACCACGCCCCCTTAGAGGTCCCGGGGGCCACCCTGGCAGAGGAGGAGTTAAAAGGCCAGACACCAAGTCTGTCCCTGCGATTGGCTGAGGTGCTGTTGGAACTTTACTCTGATTTACAATTTGTTTTTTTCTAAACTCTAAGAGCCACTGATTCCATCCTGCTTCTGCTGGGCCCAGGCTCTGCTGGCAGCGGGCCCCTCAGCAGGGGCATCCTGAAGTCTTGTGAACGGGGGTGTCAGAGAGGGAGGGAGGCCCAGCTCCCCGGACTCTGGCTCCATCTGTCACGGTGGGGAGGGGGTCCCAGAGCAGCATCCAGGCCAGTCCCAGCTCTGTGGGATGGAGGTCAGGACACAGGCCCCCGATACCAGTGATCATGAGATTGGGGGGGGGGGGTGTGGATCTTGGTCAGGGGAGTCTAGCAGCTCCAGAGAGGCCATGGGGTGGGCAGCATGGGGGAGTCTGCCCCCGGGGAGACGAAGGCGCACGCAGGCGGTCAGCGCCAGGGCACACACCAGTTTCCCAAACCCGGGGTCCAAGAAGCAGTGGGACACGGGGGATGGCAACGTATGAAACTGAGCTCGTCCTGTGCATCCCCCCTCCCCCACCACCGCCCAGGCCCCCACCCTGGTCTACGTTCTTGGTGGGCTGGGAGCCCCCGCGGCCCCCTCCTCAGGAGCGGTTCACATGCACATGCACACACACACATGCCCCCTGGCATGCGCCACCTCCCCCTTGCTTCCCCAGCCCAGCAGGAGGCCTCCAGCTAAGGGGGGAAAGCCCCGGAGCCCCTGGCCCTCCTGCTCCCCCTTTAGCTAGATCCTGAAACACCCTCCTCTTGGCTCCACTTCCTGCCAACAGGACGGATGTGGAGGGTTGGGGGGAAGAGAGCTCCACTGGGGGAGCGCTCAGGCCAGTGAGGAGGGGGAACTGAGGGCAGCGGGGACATGTCTGGCTTCAGACCCCAGGGCCTGAGGCTGCCTAGGTGCAGGGGCGAGGTGATACAGAGGGGTTACATGGGGCCCTCCAAGGAAGGGGGACTTGGGTGTCCTCCTTCTGCCCAGGGCACTGACTCTGAAGCCAGCGGTGGTCATGCCTGTGCCTTCTGCCCTTTGAGCGGCCAGGACCCCTGGGGTAGAAGGCAAGACAGGAAGTAATGGGCAGGTGGGGCAGGCCCGGGTGCCCAGGACCCACTGCCAGAGGGATCGGCATGAGGGGCACCAAGCAGAAAAGGGGTAGTCTTGACCCCACCCTCCTCCAGGCCCCTCCAGGCCCGGTGGCTGCCTTGGGCTCCGTGGGGACGGGCCCCCTCCCCTCCCTACTCAGAACCCATGATAGGGTGGGGCTGGGGGGGCACTTGCAAGCCCAGGAAACCTCCTGAGTCCGGCCCAGCAACATCTGTAAACATACACAGCACTGCGGGCCACCTTGGCGTGGGGTCACCCCAGGGGGCTGGCCAGCAGGCACCAGATCTGGGGGGTGGCCAGGGCAGACACCAGCCTGGACCACAGATATGAGGATGTGGGGAGAGGGCTGCTCTCCATCTTGGCCCTGGGAGGGCAGCCAGAGGGCAGTGATGGGGAGTCAGCATGCCCACTGCTCGTCCTGTGGGGGACAGGCAGGTTGAGAGGGCCGAGGGCTGCCCAGCCCACCCGGCAGGCCACCCCAGGCTCCTCCCTGCTTCACATCCCTCCCCCATCTAAAGGACCCTTATCCCGGACACCCGGTGGTCCTAAGCTGAGGTAGGGCTGCAGACCCCCAGCTCAGCAGCAGCGCCCCGTGCCTGAGGCTAAACTGGCCCTTGGGGGGGGGCCTCTCCTCAAAGCGGCCTGGCCCTGGGGGCAGCCACCAGGAGCCTGAGGGGCCCCCTGCTCAGCCCGGGGTCTCAGCTGGCAGCCACGCCGGGGGTGCTAGCGCGCCGAGATGACCATGTCGTCCTGCTTGGCGGGGCTGGCCCCATGGCTGGTGGGGGTCGAAGTCCGGATCTTGTCCATGGCCAGGCACTCCTGGCTGCTGAGCCCTGTGGGCGTCAAGTCCATGAGCTCGCCAGAGGAGCTGAGTGGGAAGGAGGGTGAGAGTGAGATGCCTGAGGAGGGGTCTGCGGAGCCAGCGAAGAGCCTCGGGGGCTTGGGCACCAGGTTGGGCTCAAACTGGGCACGGAGCAGGATCTCTTGCTGGCTGGGGGACTTGGGGCCCTCGGCATAGTCGCTGGTGGGGCTCTCAGGCACCACCATGCAGTAGAGGTCCTGGAAGGAGCTGCTCTTACTGTCGAGGTTGAAGAGGCTGTCGATGAACTCAGCGAACTCCAGCACCTGAGGGCTGGGCGAGTCCCCTAGGCGCCCGTTGTGCAGAGCCAGCTCTCCCCCAGGGGCCGCCCCTCCGCCGCCCCTCTCCTCCTCATCCTCATTGGCCGCCGCGCTGGGGGGCCGCTCGGGGGTGACGCCCCCGCTGCCCAGGGCCGCCTCCAGGGGCTGCGTGTCCTGGGAGTGCTTGGACAGGCTGTCGGCCGCCAGCAGCTCAGTGCGCGAGCTCAGGGACGGGTTCTCCTCCGGGATGGCGGGGTCGATGTAGAAGAGGTGACCCTCGTCGCGCTCCAGCACGGCATGGAGGCTGGGCGAACCGCGGATGCTGCGGAAGCCAGACGAGCGGCGGGAGTCGAAGCTGTACAGGGACTCGGTGTCCGACAGGCTCTCCATGGTGGCCAGGGGCGCCCGCCGGGCCTGCAGCTCCGCCGCCAGCCGCTCCTGGGTGGACAGCAGCAGCAGCTCCACGGGGTCCTGGCGGGCCGCCGCCGCCGCCGCCACCGGCGCCACTGGGGACAGCAGCCGCCCCTCTGAAAAGCCCTCCAGGCTCATCTCGGACTGGGACTTGCTCCTACGGAGGGCAGGGCTGGGCTGTGACACTCAGGAGGGCAGAGACCCTCGGGGTTGGGGGGGCCCTTCCACTCCCGGGCTGCAGGGAGCTTGGGGAAGGGAGGAGGTTAATTTATCAGTTGTTCAACAGTGTGATGCTTGTTTTATAAAACAGCTCACAAGAGCCCAAGACAGAAGGCAAAAGGGCTGATGCTGTGGGTGGGGGCACTGAAGGCCTAAGGCCCGGCTGAGAGCCCTAGAGCTCCGGAGCCCTGCTGCGACACTCTGCGCTCATGGGAGCCTGGGGCCCAGACTGGCTGCCCCAGGTCACTACCAGGCGTTGGTGGAAGGGGAGAGAGAGGAAGGGGGAGGGAGAAAGGGAGAAAGCACTGCCTAGAGCTGCCCCCACTGGTTCTCACACCCTTAGGGCCAGTGCCCCTTGATGTGTCTTGGAGGGGGCACGGGTGGCCCAGATCACTTCCTTACATGGACGTTCCTCCTGCCTCTGCCATGGGTTAGTGCCCTCTGCTGGACGGACAGGGAAGTGAAGGGGGCGGGGGCAGGGGAGGAGGATGCCACACCTTGGAGCAGACATGGTCAAACCATGACCACAGGAAATATACAAATGGTAGGGAGAGATGTCCAGGTGTCCCCACCAAGGGCCTGGAGGTGGTGACCACCCTTTGGAGCAGCCTCCCAGCCATATCTGTGACCTGGCCTGGAAAGGTCCCCGCAGGGGGTAGGCCAGGAAGATTCCCAACCTCAGAGCCAGCCCCATCAGAGCACATGCAGGTCCAGAAGCAGGCACGTGGGGCCCGGTGTTACGTGTGTAGCGTGCAGGTGTCTGTCTGTGTCCATGTGGTGTGGTTTGGGCACAGGTGCAGTCCCCTGCTCACGTGCATGGCTGCCCACCCTAGTGGCCCTTTGGTCTGTGTAGCTCGGCCTCTACTTGTATGTCCTCTACATGAGCACGTGTGTGGGGGGCTCCGTGTGCTCAGAGCTACGGTTTCTGAACACGTATGTGTATGCAGGTGTGAGCATCACCACGAACACACCTCTGTGCGTGTGTGTAAGTCCATGGGTGTCCACCTGTGTGGGCTGGATGGCTGTGAGTGCGTCTGTGTGCTGTGGCCCCAGCTCTGTGCATCCCCAGGCAACCACACTCCCCTGGGGGCTTCAGTGATGGCAAGTAGGGGGCCGTGGGAGCAGCCCAGGGGCTCCTGAGCAGAGGGTCAAGTTGAACCTTCCCGCGCCTGTGCGCAGAGCTTCGTAGACACCTGTCGGCCCAGGGCGGGTGCGGGATCCACATGCGCACAAGCTTTTGTGCCCTGGACACCCCTGGGGCGTGCGTACCCTCGGGGCAGGCTGGGGCGGAGCAGGCAGGACTCACCTGACGCTGTTTCGGTGGTCTGCAGCGGGCGGCTCCAGGGCGAGGCCAGCAGGCATGGGTGGCCCCGTTGGCAGCGGCTGCTGCTGGAAGATGAGCTCAGGAGTCAAGTCCACCTCAGTGGGGCTCACCATGACCTTAGCAGCGGAGAGCAGGGCCGTCTTCCCTTTGTTGTAGTTCTCCAGCACCTGGGGACAGGTCGGGCAAGCTGGTGGCGGTGGTGGAGGGGTGACAATCATGTGGGGGAGGGGCAGCAGGCCAGGCCTCTCAGGCCAGAGCCTCGTGGGGTCGGCTGGGCCCCGCTCCTGCCCCCCTCCAGCCCAGGTCCCTGCTCCACCAGGAAGGCCTGGGCCTGGCCCCACAACCACACTAGGCACCACAGCTGGCGTTCTCCTTCACTACAGTCACCCTTCCGTGGCCAGGTGATGGCGGAGGGCACCCCTGCTCAGCTGTGAGTGTGTCAGGCCAGGTCCCTGGGAGTCTCCCCGACCCCTTCCCACCACAGGGCCTACACAGCCATGGGGACAGCAGGGGTGCAGAGACCAGAGGACGAGTTCTGGCTCGCTTCTCTGAGCATCCGCATCCTTGCCTGTCGTTCCGGGACGGCCCAGGTGCTCTGGGCCGCAGAGCACAGCGGGGCTCTGAGGAGGTGTCACTGCCCAGGCTGCCCGGGGGCTCACCTTGTTGAGCCCCTCCATGACCACATAGGGGAGGTGCTCGTGCAGCATGGCCGGCGAGATGATCACTTCATTGAAGGCTTTGTTGTCGCCCCAGATGGCAAAGTACGTGGGCTCCTCCTGCTCACAGCAGCTGGGGCGGGCACAGGGGCCGGAGAGAGGCTGAGAGTGGGTGGCAGCCTGGCTTCGGCCCCCAGGTCCCTGGGCTCCCTGTTCGGCCTCACCAGGACCTCAGCCACAGTCCCTACATAGCCTACCACCTGCTGGAGGCCTGGGCCACACCTGCCCAGCCCTGGGCAAGGCCTGGCTCACAAGCCTTCAGCCGCTGGGAGGGAGGAGTCAGGCCCCGCCCTCTGCAGGAGCAGGAAGAGGGAGAAGTCGGCTAGGGCTGGCCCATTCCCCTCTCCCCTCTCATCCCCACCCCTGCTCAGGAGTGCGGCCAACTAACCCCAGAGGGGATGGCGCACAACCGAGGTGGGAGCTGGCTGGGGCCTCAGGGTGACCTCCCCAAGGGCATCCGCTTTTACATGGGTCATAAGTGGGGAGAACTGCCCTGGGGGACACCAGGAGATGGCGGAGAGCGCTGAGGACAAAGGGTGGGATCCTGCTCTGGGTGGGTCTTTTGTTTCACCTGCAGAGCCCAAGGCTAACGCAATGCAGGCCAAGAGCGTCCTGGGCCATCATCGCCCCACTCTGCCCCCAGTCCCCGAGGGGTGGGGGAGTCACTAAGCAAGGCCAGCTGTGTCCCCCATGCCCCTGGCCAGGGTCACAAGCAGCACCTACCAGCACTGCTCTGCTGGGTGGTTGTGGACCACGTGGATGATACGGCCAGGAGGGTAGAGAGGGGTGCTGGCAGACAGGGCGATGGTCAGGTCGCTGGGGTGGGTCCAGAGCCGTGTGCTGGCGAGGGTGGCCACCTCGACCTCTTCAGGCAGCTCTGACTTGGGGATGCATTTGGTGGCCCCCACGATAATTCGCCACTGTGTGGGGCAGGGTTGGGGGAGACAGAGAAAGAGTTGAGCAGGGCTGGCTGGTGGGCAGCGGCAGGAGGGACCTCAAAAGGGGGCTCAGAGGTGACCGGGGGGAGCCAGGATGGCCATGGGGCAGAGGGAAGAACAGTGCCCACCTGCGGAGGCAGTGGCCGAGGCATACGGTGGCCACGATGGCCAGAAAGATGCCAAGGACAGATGACGGGACAGTGTTGAACTTCAGGGCTAGAAAGGGGCTGGAAGACCAGTCACCTCCTCATCTAGAGGACGGGAAACAGCCCAGCAAAGGAAGGGGCTCATTCTAGGTCGTGCACTGAGTCAGAGACAGAGCAGACCCCAAGTTCATTCCGGCTGCACCTAAGAGGCCCGGCTGCATCTGGGGTGGCCGGAGCCTCCCAGCCCTGATGAGTGTGCAAGCCTGGGTCGGGTAGGAGCAGCTCTACCTCCCAGAACCAGGCTCCTCCAGGCATACCCGGCCCCTACACTTCTGCTGCCCTGCCCACCTCTGCCACCAGCTGCCAGGCCCAGGGCGTTGCCTGCCAGAAGGTCATGGGCACCAAGGCTGGGAACAGTCCAAACTGGGCAGAGATGATGGGTGGGGTGGAGTCGGGGTCAGAGAGGACATGCTGCTCCAGGGCGGCCCCTTCCTGCCTGCCTCAGGGTACCTGGCCACAGCACCCACGCCTGCCTGGGACCCTGAGGCCGCCTTGGGACAGTAAGAGCCCCAGTGTCCTCGAAGACCTGATGGGAGAGGAGGCGAGGCTGGGCCTGTCTCTGCCCCAGCAGAGCCTCAGAACAAACTGCACCCAGACTCCCTCCGGCAGTGGCACCTGGACTCATGGAGCCTAGAGAACCACAGCAGGCCTGGCAGCGGCCTTCCCGTCATGAACTCGAAGCACTGAGCCTCGGGCCTGCTTTTTCCTGACTTTAGGCAGCTCTGGGTGATGGGGTCGGGACTCGGGAGCCCTGGGTCCCAGTCCTGACAGCTTGTGTGAACAAAAGCAAGTCCCTTACCCACTCTGGGCCTCGATTGCTCCCCTCTGTATGAGGATAGGCTGTGGGGGAGATGAGATGAGTTTGGAGGTGCTGAGAGTTTGATGGGCTGGGGTTCCCGTGACACCAGCCACATGCGGCCTGGCCTCACATGGCTGGGCCCTCTTGTGCTTTGTGCCAAGGGACAGGCAGGTGCCCAAGGTCCAGCATGCCCAAGCAGGGTAGAGGGGGACAGGGGGCGGGGGCTCACTTTGGGCTTGGTGCTTCGCTGTAGGACGTCTAGGAGCTGTCTGCGGAAGCCTTCCAGCTGGGAGAGGCCGATCCTGGGGAAGGAAGCAAGCCAGGTGTCAGCCTCGCTGGGCCAGGGACTGGGAGGGGTATGGGGTGTGGGGGCAGATAGGCAGGCACACGGCAGCCACAGAAGGGAAAAGACCACCCCGTTGGGATCATAGGGTGGGAGGGATGGGCAGGGGTGAGTCCGCAGTTTAGCAGGACCTAGCCAGGTAAGGGAGGTCAGGCAGGGTGGGGCCACCTGTCCTCCCCCTCTGGGGGCTCTAGGGGCTCTGGGGTTCCCTGGGGAGATGGGAATCTGAGGGAAAGGCCCCGAGGAGGCAGGAACAGCTAGCCGGGACAGTGGTGAAAGGGAGTGACTTGTGACTTGCAACTCGCCTGGGGACAAGATCTTTGCCCAGAACCACAGCCGTCACGAATTCCTTGGAGTACTCCATGGCATCCTCGCTGCAAAGGAAGCCCGGGGTGCTGAGGCAGGGGTGATGAGGGAGCCCTGCTCCAGCACTCCTAGGGTTAGTGTTGGGATTCACGGCCCTCTGGGGAGCTCCCAGGGGCCAGGCTGGGTTGCCTGCTCCCGGTCACACCTTTCCTGCCAGTGAGGCTTTGCCAGGCACAGATCCTGGGGTCTGCCTGGCGTTTGACGGAGCACCCCTCCCTCCACTTACCAGGCCATTCCCAGGCCCCCACGTCACCAGAAGTCAGACTGCCCAGGCCAGCTCCCGTCTTTGGCCCCCATCAACCCCAGGCAGCTCCCAGGCCCCAGGCGGCTCACCTCAACAGGCCCCCTGGTGGGGAGTAGGCAAAGCACTTGAGGGTAGGGTACTGGGGACGCAGCAGGAAGGAGAGGATGGCGGCAGTGCCCGCACCCAGGGAGTGGCCCACCACAATCAGGCCATAATGTTTGGTTCCTCGGCCCTGGAAATAGAGAGACAGGTGAGAGCCCCACCCCACGGATGCTGTGGACTAGCTGCTACCAGGCAGGCAGAGAGGTCTTCCCAGAGTCCTGACACGGAATCTGTGCTGTGTGGTCCCTGGGGCAGGGGAAGAGCCAAGCTAGACATGCTCAGAGCAACTTCGAATAAACTCCTATGCATCCTTTAAAACCTTGTTCAGCCTTCCTGATACCTTCCTGATTTTCTGGGAGAGGCTCACTCCCTCCTAGACGCTTGCATCTATACACACGGAAGACCTTTATACATGGTGATTGTACTCTACTGTAATAGGGTACGTACTATGGAGATTATCCTCTAGAACAATCGTTGGTTCACCTGCCCCCGTCTCTGCGCCCCAACAACTAGACTGGGGTCTCCTGAGGCCAGAGACCGCCTGGCTTTGGGAAGGGCGGCTGCCAGCACCATGGGGGCTGCCTGGCCAAGGAGCGGGCTGGGTCGAGGGTAGGATCCACATCACTCTACCCAGAGCAACACCCTTCCTATGGGCTCTGAAATTATTTATCTTTGTTGCCTGCTCTGTATTTTGAAGCCCCTGCCCAGAACCATCTCTGTACCTCCAGTGCCCGGCATGGAGCAGGGCGGGGGTCATACCTGGGTGGGGCAGGGCAGGGGAGCCCAAGAACTGCTGGTACGAGAGAGAGGAAGGGGTCACCGAGCGGTGAGGAGGGGGCTGGAAGCGAGGCATCCAAGGAGAGTGTAGGGGCCTGGCTTGTGGGGCGTTGTGGGTAGCAGGGGGGGCACCTCCATGCACACACCCTGCCCCCAGCATTGCCATGGGGGCGGCAGTGCGGGCATGACCAGGGCTCAGTGGCAGGGGAATGCCTCACCAGGTCTCGCCCAAAGGCCTGGGACAAGACCATCTCCTGCTCCAGCTTCTTCTTGATGTACTCAGCCGAGAGAACCATTCCCTGGGTAAGGAGGAACAGAGGTGGGTGTCACAGGGAGGGAGAGCTTTTAGGCCTTTTTTTTTTTTTTGGAAAGATTTATATACTTATTTATTTTGAGCGTGAGAGAAAGCGAGGGTGCGCACAGAGGGTGTAGGGGCAGAAGGAGAGGGAGAGAGAGTCTTAAGTAGACTCTGTGCCGAGCGTGGAGCTGGACATTGGGCTTGGTCTCACAACCCCGAGATCACGACCTTGAGCTGAAAACAGGATCAGATGCTTGGGGACACTTGGTGGCTCAGTCAGTTAAGCAACTGGCTTCAGTTCTCCCTCTACCCCTCCCCCTGCTCATGTGCGTGCGTACTCTCTCTCTCTCACTCTCTCTCAAATAAATTTTTAAAAAGATTCTACTTATTTATTTTGCAGAAGGGGGGGGGTGGAGTGCACAGGCAGGAGGAGCAGACACCTCACTGATTAGGGAACCCGACAGGCGCTTCATCCCGGGAGCCTGAGATCATGACCCAAGCAGAAAGCAGACACAAAAATGACTGAGTCACCCAGGCGCCCCATAAAATAAATCTTAAAAAAAAAAAAGATTAAAAAAGGGGGGCGGGTGCCTGGGTAGCTCAGTGGGTTAAAGCCTCTGCCTTCAGCTCGGGTCATGATCCCAGGATCCTGGGATGGAGCCCCGCATCGGGCTCTCTGCTCAGCGGGGAGCCTGCTTCCTCCTCTCTCTCTGCCTGCCTCTCTGCCTGCTTGTGATCTCTGTCTGTCAAATAAATAAATAAAATCTTAAAAAAAAAAAAGATTAAAAAAAAATCAGAGGCTTAACCAACCACCCTGCCTAGGCACCCCAGGAGTGAAGCCTTTTAGGGACCAGCAAAAATGGTGACTGGAAACTCACCAATCCTGACCCAACCATTTCCCCTTTGGCCCCTAACAACCTGGCTGTGGGGGGGCTGTTGCACACTTTATCACATCATTTCCATTTCACAGATGACAAGACTGAGGTTCAGAAGAGTTGTGCGTCTTACAGAAACCAATCTTTTCCCGTCTGCCTCTTTAGGCTCTTCTGGGACAGGACCTGAGCCAGGCAGGACTGTGGGGATCCGGTGGGTGGGCCACAGTGGACCTTCTAGATGAATGCACACTCCTCTGACCCACCTCTCCCTGAGCGCCTAGCAAGCAGGGAGGACACCCACCCCGACAGCAGGACAGGTGTGTGCGCTGGCAGGGCAGGAGAGGAGGCAAGGGGCCTCTGGGGCCCGGAAGGGGGAGTACCTTGTGTCCCAGCCAGGTACCGTGGTGCCCCTCCACAGGGAGGCGCTCGGCGTCACCGGTCAGGTCCGTCAGGGCATCCTTGTGGACAGAGAGGACAGGTGAGGGCTGGGGTGAGGACAGGAAGAGGAAGGCGGGCAGCCCTCAGGGGCTGTGAGGGCTGGGCTGGGAGCCACAGGCAGCATACCTTGGGCGAAAGGGTTCCCCGGATACTGATCACCACCTTCTTCTTGTCATGGTCCACTGCCACATAGAAAGGGGTCTCGTAGACCTAGGATAAGGGGGGCTCATGAGTCGAGGGGCCCTGGGATGGGCCCAGATTCAGAGAGTGACCTAAGCAGGCCTCCTGGCCAAGGAGCCAGCTCCTCTCTGGGCCCCCGCAAGGCTGCTGGGGCTCCCTCTAGGCTCCCCTCCAGCTCAGGCAGCCTGAGTGCTGCTGTCCTGCCTGCGGGACCGCTGTCCCCTTCCCAGGGCCTCGCTGCTGAGTCCTTGCATTCCTTCCCCTGACGGCTGGGCCGAGAAGCCCCAGGGCTGGGGCTGGAGTCGGGGACCACTGCCTGGCCCCCGAGGGGGTGAGGAGGGGAGGGGGTCCAGCTGCGCCCCCGTGGCCCGCCGAGGACAGAAGCCGGGGTGAGGGAGCGCTGCCCACAGGCCCGGCGTGGCCACTCACCGCGTCGTGGCAGGAAGTGTACACGATGTCCACCGCGGTCATGTTCTCATCTAGGAAATGGCGCCGGATGGCAATGGCGTTGCAGCCACAGCAGTTGTCCTCCTCGATGGTGACTCCTGGGGCAAAGCGGGGCCGCGTGGGGCACAGGCAGCACCTGCCAAGGGGAGGGGGGCAGGGGGCTCAGAGACCCCGAGAGCAACTGTCCCAGTCAGCCTCTCCGGAACCTCCCTGGAGAAGTCTCACAGCCCTCACGGTCCTCGGGCTCCTGGCGGCAGGGGACCCGGTGGGCCTCTCCCTCTCCCTGCAGTGCTCTCCCACCTCACCCCTGGACTGCTCCTCCCTCACTGCTGGGCCTCCCTGGCTCCTCCTCTGTCATAGCTATGCCCTCTGGGTGACCGAACCACCTACCTGCTCCCGGCCTCCAGATGCTCCCTTCCCACCTTTCAGGGGCCCAGTACCCACCCCCCCGGCCCACCCCTGCGTGCTCCCGGAGTTCCCTGCGCCCTGCTGCTCATTGCCCAGCCCTGTCCTTGGAGCTGGCTTCAGGTCCCCTCCCCACTTCATTCATGTCCCACAGCCCGTGGGTCGGTCGACACATCGGCTCACTCTGTCTTCCAATTCAGAACAGGCTCCAGCCACTTTCCCTGCGCCCACCCACTCCTTCCACCATTATCTCTGCCTCGGAGAGTCATGGTGGCTGCCTGGTCTCCCTCATGTACTCCTGGTCTCGACATTCTCAATCAGCAGCCGGGGCAACCCTCTAAGACATAAGCCGAGCCATGTCGCTTCACTGGAAACCCTGCAGTGATGCCCTTCCTGCCCAGTGTGAGAGCTGGGGTCCTTGCAAGGATGCACAGACCATATTGCATGACAGGACTTCTCACTTCCCTCAGGCCTCTGCTCACATGTATGTCACGGGGAGGTTTGCCCGGGACACCCCGTCCAGCACCACCAGCCCCCTGCCTGTGTTCCCTGGCCTGACACCACGACCTGTTTCTATTTCTCCCAAGTGTCCCTCTGCTCTTACAGGCCCTGTGTCCTTGTCTGTGTGCTGTCTGTACCTCCCCTCAGGCAGTGGGTCCCCAGGGCAGGGGTACAGCCACGTCCGCACCGGGACCAGAGCAGGTCTCCCCCAAATGAACAGCGAGCTGAGCATCTGAGCGGGGGGACCCTGCTCGAGGTGCAGGTGCTCCTCAGGCCGCCAGAGGGAGCCAGTGGCCAACAGATGGGTCGCGGAGCCCCGAGCCAGAACTCAAGGCCTGGGTGGGCTTGCTGCCTTGAGAGGACAGCTGAGATTTTTTTTTTTTATTTTTTTTTTTTAAGATTTTATTTATTTATTTGACAGAGAGAAATCACAAGTAGGCAGAGAGGCAGGCAGAGAGAGAGGAGGAAGCAGGCTCCCTGCTGAGCAGAAAGCCCGATGTGGGGCTCAAACCCAGGACCTGGGATCATGACCTGAGCCGAAGGCAGCGGCTTAACCCACTGAGCCACCCAGGTGCCCCGACAGCTGAGATTTTTAAGAAGAATCCTGAATTTCAGGGATGCCGAGAGCTTTGTCCTCACCTAAGCAGCACCTAAGGGGCTGTTACCTACTTCCCAATGAGGAGGGGCCCCTCTGGGAAAACTCAGGGTTCAGCCGAGTCTGGGAAGCAACGGGGCCTGTAGTGGGTGACCACCGCAAGGCCCGTGGGGGGGACCTCCACCAACTGCAGGGCCAAGTGGGGGCCGGCCCAGGGCTGGGGGCCAGACTCCTGCTCTCAGGCAGCTGCCTCTTTTCTCAGCATGTGGCCGCCACTGTGCCGCCTTCAGGGACGGACACCTGAGCTCGAGGACCCATCCTCTTGCTCCTCGCAGTCTCGAGAAGCTGACAAACCGCAGTGTCCCCCCACCCCTTGTCTGCAGATCCCCCGAGGGCCCTGCTTGCCCACGACTGCCTGGCTTCTGAAATACCCGCTAGGCAGGAGGGAAGGGCACCGCTTGCCCCGACCACATTCCCAGCCTGCCAGTAATGGAGCAGGGCCTGTCAGAGCCCGGGTCTCCAGACTCCTGGTCTGGTACTCATTTTGACATGCTTCTCAGAGGCAGCAGCAGCGACTCCCAAGAACGCTGTGAGGAACGCCAGCTGTGGGAGGGAGCACAGGGTGCCCGGGCCACTCGCTCTGCAAGTCACTGGGGGGTGGGGAAAACAAGGTCCCGAGAGCCACACAGCTTTCTGCAGAAAGGAAGAGCACCGCAGAGGGGTGTGGCTGCCCCAAGGGCAGGGGCGTCACAGACAGAACGCCAGGCTTTCCAGACCAGGGAGCTGTCCTCTTTCTGTCTGGGCCGGGCTGAGGGTGGAGACACCAAGGACGGGGAAGAGACCCTTCCGGAGCTTTGTCCTTCTCTGGCCCAGTTAGGAAAGACAGAGAGTCCTCCCAGCACCCAGAGCGGGGTGGTGGGCTGGTCTGGGACAGGTGCCTTGCCAAATCCCTGGGAAGAGGGTCAAAGTCTTTCACTCAAGGGCCTTCTCGATGCCCTTCCAGAGGCTTCCATGAACTGGGCCTGTACTAGGCATGTCCTTTATTTCAGCAAGCAGAGCACAGGACACCAGCTGGAAAGAAAGATACAGGTAGAGGGGAGTGGCGTGGTTGACAGGGGTAGAGGACCGGAGGGGAAGGGAGCTAGCACGCCAGATGCTCTCCAATCCTCATTCCATCCTCTCAGAACAACTCCAGGACATACGTATCGCCATCCCCACTTTACAGACAAAGAAACTGAGTCTCGCAGAGGTAGACCAACTTGCCTCTGGCTGCAAATGACAAAATCTGGATTCAAACCAAACACTCTGTGGTTCCAAAGCCCGTACTCTTCCCCGCCTAAGGATAATGCAGCAGTAGAGAGAGGCTGAGGCCCAGAGGTGGCATGGAAGAGAAGCCATGGAAGCCACAGACCCTGGGGGGCTGGGCAGGCACAGTCTGTCCGGGGAGAGTCTCCCACATGCTGGCCCTCAGGACCTCAGGGCCTCTGCTTGTCTGTACACGCTGGCCAGCCGGAAGCATGGGACGGGGGTACTCACGAGCAGGAGCGCGCCAGCTGGCAGAGCCCACAGGCAGGCTTCCGCATCAGGTACATGGGCCACCCGTAGGCGGCCAGCGCGAAAAGCATGTAGTAGCAGACCTCTTTGTAGCGGAGCATCTCTTGCTGGAAGAAAGGAGGCAGAGGCGGTCACTGTTGCCCTTCCAGCCTCCAGGCCCAAAGGCTCCCCTGGATGGAGGAGGGAGCGGCCCTCCTGGCCTCCCTAGGGACTGCAGGCCCCCCATGCTCCCGCCTTGGAGGAAGGACCACTCCCCTCAGATGATAATTGCATTTCCCTAATTATCTCCATGCAACCAGGGCACGGAACCTCCTGGGACCCGTCCTGCTGCTCCAACCTCAGAATTAATGATTTGGGGACAGAAAAACACTCGGAGCCCTGGATCGATTTCCAGAAGGGAAGTGAGAGGGAGGTGTGAGAGGGCATCACAGGGCTGGGAAGGAAAGTTTAACCCTGAGAGGCACTAAGCCCTCCAGCTGGGGGTGTCCAGGCCTTGAGCAGCAGGGCCAGCCCTGTAGACGCTGGGTGACCTGACAAGCCATCAACACCCTCTCGGTCCACAAGTTTGTCTGCAAATATGGGGAGACTCTTGTTTGATGGGGCAAGTCACAGGCTCCCCAGGGATGTCTGGAGCAGACCGGGATCTCTGCAGAGAAAGGCGCCAGTTTAACACCCGGTGTCTGAGGCCAGTGGCTACTGTGATCAGCCTGATGGGCTGGAAGGAGGTGGGAGGCACAGGTGTCCCAGCAAAGCGGCTTCCCAGTGTCCTGGGTGTGCCAGACGCTGGAGGGCTCCTGCACTTAGGGGGAATTAGTCACCTTGTAAAAGTTAAAGAGGGTGATTAGTCATCTTCTGAAGTGAAGTAGGGAGCACCTTAATAAGGGCCCAGAGGGGCGGAACCATTGCCAGGCCAGCTCTATCTGCTCTTTAGGAATGATCTGGAGAAGGTAATTATCCTCTCTGGCTCCAGCTGGAGGGTGGGGTGCCGGCAGGCAGGGAGCCCAGCACCTCAAGGCTCCTCGGCCTGCCTCTGCCCCCTCCCCCTTCACATGGTGAGAGCGCCCGGGTGCCTGGGGGAAGCGAGGCTGGGCTGGGCACCTGCTTCGAGCGCTGTGATCAGAGGGGATACGCACACCACTCTGGACAGTGGGGACAGATGGAGACTGGAGGTTTTTCTAGGTGATTTAGATACACGGGAGGAATCCTTTCTGGTAGGTCCCCGAATGGGGAACCAGACTTGGAATGGTTCATTTCCTCCCCACTGGAGCCCTGGCTGGAAGGTGTGCCCAGCACCGCTACCCATGCAGAAACATGCCCCGAGGGGACGGAGGACTTGCTCAAGGTCACAGTGACAGCAGCGGAGCGGAAGCCCCCTAAATTGCTTTGCTCCTGAGGACACCGGCTGTAGTTTCGGCCTGAGCAGCACAGTGACCTTGTGGTGGGGAAGAGCTCCACTGGCCACAGGACAGGCCCCACCTTGACCTGTGAACAGCGGGTTTCTAGTACAGATGCCTGAGAAAAGGTTCCACACTCAAAAGAGCTCGAAACCAGTGCGTTGTGTCGTGCTGCCTTCCAGGACAACAGCGGCTGCGACCGTCTGAGCAGCGCCCCCCCTCCCCGGAGCCTCACACTCTCAAGAGGCTGGGGCCGGACATTCAGAGGGTGGTGAAGCTGATTCCAGGCTTTTGACTGTGGGACCAGCATGACGGGGGCGGTCCTCAGGAGGAAGGGGAGGCGAAGGGGTGGCGAGGAGGGAGGCGATGGGGAGAGCTGCAGGGGGCCCCCATGCTGTGGGGTGGCCGGCAGGTGGTCTACTCAGGCTGCCCCGCAGAGGGAGAAGGAGCTGGGGTGGGGAGTGGGTGCGGGGTGTCCGACTCACCGAGTTCTTGAGGTCGAGATACTTGGTGTTTCTAGTCACTGGCATCCCAGACAGGAAGGTCAAAATGTCATTATTCGCCTGTAAAACCAGGGTGTGAAGGTGGCTGTCCCAGGTCCAGGAGGCACGGCTGAGATAGGGGGTCCAGGTCCCCCCGGGCTCTGATTCTGTTGCTTCCTAAGGGCCTGAACACCCAAAGGAGGGTGTGGTTTCTAGCTCTTCCATGACCCAGCCATTGTCCCCAAATCCGAGGTCTCCTCACATGTCCAGCTGCTCCCTTTCCACTGAAAGCATCAAACACCCCCCTACTACCCCGCCAGGGACCTTCCTGCCCAGGCCGAGGGTACTGCGCTTTGAAGAGGATGCTGGGAGACCCCAGTGGGGTCAGGGTGCTGGGGCGGGGGGGGGACGGACGGAGGCAAGTGCAGAGGATCGAGGCACCAAGTATCATTCACGAGGGCCCTGTGGTCAGAAGCCTCTGTGGCTGGCCCAGCAGCAAGAAGGCCCTCAAGCCAGAGCCAGGAGGAGAGGGGGCATCAGGGGGTGACCAGAGGGACCCCAGGGAGCGGGCATAGCAGCAGCAGGGCAGCAGGGAGAGGCCCGGAGGAGGGAGGGCACTCACCTCGTCCAGCACGGCGTTGCGCTTGGCCCGCTGCCGCTGCCGGAGCAGCACCAGGCCGGCGATGATGTCAGATGGCACAATGTCGAGGTCTCGGAAAAACTCAGCAAAGAGGTAGGCGATTTCGGAGTAGGCATCCTGTGAGGTCCGGGGGGGAGGGGTGGAAGGTGAGGGCGGGGGAGCGGGAGAGAGGGCAAGAGACCGGACGTGAATCCCACTGGGCTGGGGCTCTGCTCCAGGCTCAGTGCCAGCTCGCCCCAGGCACCTGCTCGCCATCAGCTGGGCCCAATCCCGCCGGGCCCTCTGCAACCGTGACCCCGAGGGCCCTAGCCTAGGCTCTGGGCCCCCGCAGACCTGGCCAGAGCTGTGTGCGACAGCCACCGAACCTCCACCTCCCGGCCCTCTTCTGTCCTCAGAGCTCCTATGGCACTCACCATCACTGCCTACCATGCACAGATGCCAACGTGAGCCATTTCCTGTTCTTCCCCCAGCCACTAGGAATCAAGGCCTGCCTGGCCCGGCCTGTTTCTCCTCTGCCTGTCTCTCCAGCAGAGAAGCCAAAACTGAGCTCCTGGCTGCCGCCTCCCCACACTGAGTTTCTTCCCACCTCCCACCAGCTGTGACCTTGAAAGGCCTCCTACAGGGAGGAGTCTCTGGGGTGGCAGTCCCCCTCCCCTACCTGCCCACAGCTTTAGGCTCGGGGACCCTCATGATGGGCCTGGAGAAGGCTGTGACACTGGGCTGGCTGCCCCTCTGGCCTCTCTGTAAACCTGGTCCTCGGGCCCGCCTGAGCCCTGGGCAGGAGGCAGGAGGCGTGCAGAGGCCACCATGCCCGTCAGTGGGCCAGGCCTCCTCCCGGCCTCAGAAACCTCTTCACTAGCTTGTTGGGGAAGGCTGTGATGGGTGCAGACTCATGGCCAGTGGTTCCCACTCTCAGGGTTTCACCTGTGAGTGCTTGGTACTTGTTAGAGAACAAAACTCAGGGGTTGCAAACTCAAAGGCCTGACGAGGCCAGACAACGCTAGCTACCACTAGGCTCCGCTGACCGCCCTGCGAGGGCCTACACAGCTACATCTATAAGTACGGAACTGTACACGAAGGGCCTGATTTGTCACTTTGGCACTCAGTTCAGATTTTAAGCCACAGAGCACAGAGTGATCAAAACGTGCTCTACACTGCACCTGACCCCCAGCGCTTGATGGGACCCAGATCCTGGGCCACCCCTCCCTGCGGCACTCTGACATCAGCCCCAAGTCTGCCATGTGCCCAGGAGAGGTGGGTATGTTCCCCTAGACCACCCCCCAGAGAGGCCCGTAGGGGTGATCCCCGCCCACCAGGGAACCTCGGGGGAGAGGAGGACTTCTTATACCTGATTACTCACTCTACAGTTCAGCAGAGGCTGCTGGAGGGAAGGAGCCACTCAGGCTTCCGGTGGCTTCCATGGAGGGCACTTGCTGTCTGGCTCAGGGAGGAGTGGTCTCCTGACCTCACTGGCTCTGCCACTAACTAGCTGTGGGACGCTGAGCAAGTCACACCACCTCTCTGGGCCTCAGCTGTCTGATCTGAAAAACGAGGGGCAGGGGGTGGGGGGGACACTAGATGGTCTCTAAGGGCCCTACTAGTGTGCATGGGGGGTCTGCCTTGAGGACCCCAAGGGCCCTACCTCCCCCCAGGGGCCACCCTCCGCTGAGATGGCCTTTCTCCAGCAGCACTGGGCCCCTCCGTGCACTCCTCTGAGCACCAGGTACGGAGGGCTGGCTGTGCACGTCTGGGGCTCAGCACCTGACCGCCCTGACGGGCCTTCCAGAGGCCTCTGCGGCTGGGAACACACTGCTTTTCTTTGCTTTCAGGTCACTCTGATTTTTTAGTATCTCTTCTCCTAAACTAAGTTCCAAGGGGGTGGATGAAAGGTCTTGAAACCTTTCCATCCCCTTGACCAAGCCAGGGAGTGGCTGTTCCCATGCTGGAGGGAGTCGGTAGGCCAGTGAGTGCCAGGTCCCCCCCTTGCTCCTGCTTCAAGCTCAGCACCCTTCTAGCAGCCCTGCCCCACCCAGCTCTGCCAAGGAGCCAGGGCTCCTAAGTGGCCGGCAGCAGGACTCGAGCCGGTGGACCCCCCGGTACTTACTGACTGCGAGTCCTTCGTCCGAGTGCAACAGAGGAACACTTTGAGCCGGCGCGACCAGCTGGTGGCCTGGCCCTCCTCTAAGCGGTGCCTGCAAGGGGAGAGAGCTGGTATGTGTGAGGTCAGGGGGCGGGGCCAAAAGGGCCACGACCCAGCTGTGATGGGAGCAGGGCGGCCTGTTCCCAGGATCCCACCAAAGGGGCTCTCCAGCAGGGGGTCTAGGAGGGACTGGGCCTGGGCCTGGCCAAGGTCCCCTGGGTGGACCCCTGCTGGCCTACAACACCATGTGGTTGGCCACGCTCCCAGCTTCTGGCCGACTGAACACCAGCATGCCCCAGGGAGGCTTCATAGGTGGGAGCCCAAACTGGGGACCGCTCTGTGGCCCAGGTGTCCGATGCCTCAATCTAAAAGCCCTGGGACCCCGCAGCAGGGTGCTGGGCCTCCTGGCCAAGTCACTGGAGCAGACGTGTCGGACAGACTTGCTTCCCCTTGGAAGGGATCTCAGATACACAACCCTCCCTGTATTGGGGGAAGTTTAATGGGCACATGAGGCTCTGCATCTCCTGACTCCTTGGATCTGTTACATTAGAGGGGACCAGGGCCCACACCTGTCATCTGCGTGGCTGACGCCTGTCCATTCCCGCCCCCAGCCCCAATGTGTCTAGCTGCTCTGATGGGGGGTCGGGGTATCCAGGACACTGCACTGGAAGGCAGAGCAGCTGGCCAGTTAGCCTCAGAGGTCCTTCCAGTGCTGGGAGCCCAGAAGTTGGGTGTGTTCGTTGTTTTGTTTTGAAAGATTTTACTTACTTTTATTTGAGAGAGAGAGAACGCGCGCATACATGAGCAGGGGCAGAGGGAGAGGAAGAGGGAGAAGCAGATTCCCTGCTGAGCAGGGAGTCTGATGCGGGGCTCGATCCCAGAACCTTGAGATCATGACCTGAGCTGAAGGCAGAAACTTAACGGACTGAGCCACCAGTTACCCTGAAGTCAGTGTGTTCTGAGCATAAATTTAGGAGACCCAACATCAAATATGTAAGCTTCCAGACTGAACAAGCTTTTGTGACATGTGCCCTCCCCTCCCTCTGGTTCCTGCTGTTGCTGCTGCTGCTTGGTGGTCCAGAGGGGAAGGCATGGGCGGCCTCAAATGCGTGCAAGGCACTTAGTATCCATCAGGAGTGACAGGCCAGGCCCTCCTTCCTGAGCCCTCTGCAGCGAAGGGCTGCTTCCTTATGGAAGTGGGCCACAAGGACAGGGAAGGCCACAGGGCTTTCCAGAGCTAGAGAAGGGGTTAGGACACGAAGGTACGTGGGGTACGAAGGGTACAGGGGAACTGGTGCTTCTGGGATCTACCAGTTCTCAGGGACTTGGGCAGTCTTATCATAAAGCGACATCCCCCTGCCAGGGGCTTGATGAAGGGAGAGCGAGCCGACAAGCCACAGGCTGGGATCCCAGAGCATCACATTCTTTAACCCATCCTAATTAATCTAAGGGGCTTTTCAACATTCAAAGAGTATTTCCTGCTGGGCCTCTGGCTGAGGGCAGTGCCGACTGTAGGCTTTCCTGCATCCCCCATACGCCCACCAGGAGGAAGATGGAGCCAGGACCAGGTTTGGCCTGATGCATTAGTTAGGCTGCAGAGAGCGACACTAGGCAGAGAGAGAGTGAATCTGAAGAGCAAGTTCATGGCCTCCCATGGACTCCCACTCCCATGGGAGTGCAGACACCCCTGCAAAGATCCAAGGTCAAGGCTCCCAGTGAGCAGTGCCAGGAAGAACCCATTGCTCCACCCCTACCAGATTTCACGGAAAGGAGAGAAGGCCCAGGACTTAAACAGGTTCCTGACTTCCAGGTGCTAAAATGATCTGTCAGTGCGGCACGGGTGGGGGCGCGCATCCGGCCCCACACCTGGAAGTGGATGAAGGGCGGGCGGGCATGAAGACGTCCTTGTTAGAAATACTGCTGGTTTCAGAGGGTCAGTGGAGGGCCCGTGGAGACCAGGCTGAGAGGTAGCCACATTAACCCAGCCGCAGCCTAGGCCGCCCTCCCAGCCCCCGCAGAGAGCTGGAGAAAATGCAACAGGTCAGAGCCCGTGAGCTCTGAGGCCTCTTACTTAGCCCCACACGGCCCGAAACCGCAGGAAAACTTTCTAATTAAAACAACAGCCCCCAGCGGCAAAGGCATTAGCTTCCCTGGCCCCAAAGGCAATTACCCAGAGTCAGGCAGGGGAGATTTTTTTTTTCCCAGGGCCCCAGAAGCCCAGAAACCAGGTCAGGTGGGGGCGTATGCTCAGAATGAGCAAAACGGGATGGGTGGTGATGGCCTGCTATGCTGGTTGGGAGAACGGGCTCTGGGGCCTTGGCTCTGAGACCTGGTATTTTGGGCTGGGAGGTGGCCAGCCCAGGCGCGGGTGTGGCTCTGGCTGCTGCACTGAGCTGACCTGGAGGGCCTAAGGGGAGCTCAAAGCA
This sequence comes from Lutra lutra, assembly GCF_902655055.1. Taxonomy (NCBI): domain Eukaryota; kingdom Metazoa; phylum Chordata; class Mammalia; order Carnivora; family Mustelidae; genus Lutra; species Lutra lutra. The sequence goes on along the minus strand of NC_062287.1, from coordinate 104,957,897 downwards.
GAATTCCCACTGGGCCTGGGGGCCTGGGCAGCCCACCGAGGTCCCCCAAATCCCCTGTCCTGGGGATGGAGTGCCAGTCTGCTCCCCATCAGCGTGACCTGCGGCAAGTGACCTGCCCTCCCCGGAACTCAGACTCCTCGCCCACAGAATAGGCTTCCTAAAGGCACCAGGGTCAGCAAAAGTACTGAATGGACTGATGGTGGGAAAGGGCTCGTGGCAGGGCCTAAGTCACAGGAGAGGCTCCGTGCCCCACCCATCTCTTTCTTTCACTAAACAGGAATTACTGTGACCCTGGATTCCCTCTCTCTTTTTCTTTACCATGGCACAGCGTTTCCCCTTTCTTCAAAACACTGTGCAAAACCTACCCCCTCCAGGAAGCCTTCCTTGATTAACCTTCTCCAGCCCCCTTAATCCCAGAGGCCACCCAGCCTAGTAGTTAGGAGCAAGGGCCCTAAAGCTAGACCGCCCGGGCTGGGGCCTAGAACCACCATTTCCCAGCTGGGTCTCTGGGGCAAGTCACACAACTCCGTGTTCCTGATCTGTCTGTGTTAAGGGGGTGATGCTAACAGCCCCCTCACAGAGCTGCTGTCAGTGAGGGTGCGTGCTGCTTGGCCTGGTTTAGGCCTGCTTCCTGCTACGATGACCGCTGGCGTTAGCAGCACCGAAGGTGGAGCCAATGGTCACAAGGGCCCCCCTGGCCGAGCATGTACCAAATGGTGAGCACAGTACCAACCACTTTGTGCTCATTCAAATCTCACAGCAGCCATCAGAAGCAGGAGCTGTTGTGATTCCCACTCTACAGACCAGGAAACTGAGGCTGGGAGAGTCTAGGACTGTAACACATGTGCATGGCTCCCGCAGGCCAGCATGCAGTCCGGCACGTGGTTCGGAAGGCACAGGGCCAGCCCGGCCGCCCCTCCGTGAACCTCCGCGGGGCTACCCGCCCACCCCGCCTGCTCACCGGAGGTTGTAGGTCCGCAGGTTGCGCTGCCGCCTCTTGGTGGCTCTCAGCTTGACGAAGGTGCGGCCCGTGGGGTCGAAGACGCAGAGGACAGTGATGCAGACACTGAGGATGACCACCCAATTGCAGACGACCATCCCTGTGGGGCAGCAGTGGGAAGCAAGAGGTTGGGTGCTGGGGGAGCCTCCTTGGCTCAGGGGCACTGTTGCCTCCCGATCAGCCTGCTTCTGGGGCCCAAGAGCGAGGCTCAGCAGCCCCCGGCCCTGGCATCTGGCCACCTGATTGTTCCGTGCTGAGCCACAACCCCAAGGCCCACCCTCGGCACAGAGCAGGCAGATCTAGGGGCTCCCGGTGAGGATCTGAGCGGCCCTCCCCTGCTGCCTACCCCTCCTCCACACCAGGTGCGCCTAAGGGGGCAGGCCGGGCCTGGGAAGAAGCCCACAGCCTCAGCCACCACCCTGCCTGGCGTCCGTCCGGCAACCGCTTCCCTTGGGATGTGCCTGAGCTTCCCCCTCTCCCAGCTCACCCCGTCCCTCCCAGCCCTAGAGCCGGCTGACATACCGAGGGTGACATTCTTGGCAGTGAGGTCGTTGCACGAGGTGTAGTACTGAGTGAGCCAGACAATGCCCACGATGGCGTAGATGAACTCGATCACCAGGATGGCTGCGAGGAGAGGAGGGAGCGTGCTGGAGGACACTCCAGTCCGCCTGCCCGGGAAGGACCCCTCTGCAGCAGGGGCACCAGACTCCCGCCCCCCAGCACAGGCCTCGAGGCAGAGAGGGCCCAGGGAGAGTGGCTGTCCCACCACCGGTCTGTCCTTCTACAGCGTACCCACCACCTATTCTAGCTTAAGCACCCTCAGGCCCCGACGCCTCCCTGAGAGGGGACTGAAAAGGCGGATGATGAAGAGGCATTTCGCTGCTCTTTCGGGATTTTAGACTTATGTCCATGAACTCTGGTATCAGATGCATCTTAGGCAAGTTACCTAATCTCCCTGGGCCTCCGCTTCCTCATCTGTAAAATGGGGTGACAACGTCTGCGTTACAGGAGCACGGAGAATGAGATGAGAGACGGTTCGTCTCACGGAGACTGCTATTTCCCAGAGGAGGCTCCGGCACTCAGGGCAGGAGGCAAGAGGAGCCCCAGCAGGCCAGGGAGGCCCCCGGGGGCACGAGCAGCCTTTGAGGCCCCAGCTTGGCAGGCACCACCTGCGGCAGCTGAGCTCCAGGCTTTGGAGACAGACAACCTGGGTTCTAATCTCAGCTCACGCCCTCTCTCAGTCTCTCTCTCTCTCTCTCTCTCTCTCTCACACACACACACACACACACACACACTGGCCATGTGACCTTGAGGGCACTAATTAACCTCCCTGGGCAGGGGCGGGGGTGGCCCAGATTCCTCATCTGTAAAGGGAGACCAGTAATGGCTCCTCCCTCAGCTAACAAGGGGAAGGGCTTAGCACAGTTCCGGAGGCACTTCGGAAAGATGGGACTAGCAGCTGAACCCCAAGCCCAGAAAAAGGACACAGGCAGGCCCTCTAGGGAGTGGCTCCGGACCCCTGAGGGGTTTCCAGGGAAAGGGGGGCCACTCTTTGGTGGAGGCTTTCAAAGCAGCAGAAGAGAGGCACTTGGCCTAGAACAGGGGCCAACAACTTCCCCTGCAAGGGCCAGAGAAAATATTTTAGACTTTGTGGGTCCTCATCTCTGTCCTGACTACTCAGCTCTGCCGCAGAACCAGTGAGTACGTCAATGAATGAGTGTGGCTGGGTGCCAATAAAACTTTATTTGCACAGGGGCGCCTGGGTGGCTCAGTGGGTTAAGCCGCTGCCTTCGGCTCAGGTCATGATCTCAAGGTCCTGGGATCGAGCCCCGCATCAGGCTCTCTGCTCAGCAGGGAGCCTGCTTCCTCCTCTCTCTCTGCCTGCCTCTCTGCCTGATTGTGATCTCTCTGTCAAATAAATAAATAAAATCTTAAAAAAAAAAAAAACTTTATTTGCACAAACAGACGGCAGGCTGGATGTGGCCCTCGGGCTGCAGTCTGCCCTCCCCGGTCTAGAGCACAAGCTCGGTAAGTCTGCTGGTTCTCGGCTGGCCACTGGTGCTGGCCCAGGGCCTGGCCCATCGGGTGGGCCCCACAGATGCTGGCCGGCTGAGTGGAGCAGGAGAGGTGGGTAGAAGGGGGTGGGGAGCAGCCCCCACCCCCGGGGGCGGCCCTTACCCAGGCGCACGTAGAGCACATACTGCATGGACTCGCGGGGCTCTGTGTAGAGGATGCCCCCGCGCATGCTCAGCCAGATGATGGCCATCTCGGCGATCATGCAGCTCAGCAGGATGCCCAGGTAACCGCGGCCGTGGTCCACCAGGTTCAGGGAGCAGGCCTCGTTCGGGTTGTAGACCAGGCCGAAGAGCACCACAGACAGGATCACAAACCTGGGGAGATGCACATGTGACAGGGGGCCAGGGAATCCGGATGCCTTCCATGGCCCCTGGCCAGCAGGACGTGGCAGGTGGAGGGGCTGCACTGCTTCGGGCTCAGGACCACCATCCACCTGGCCTCTGAGGACATGGGTGGCCAGGGACAGGGACGTGAGGGCAGGGAGCCCAGCTGCTGGCCGTTGGGGGACAGCGGCAGCAGCCCTGCCTGGTGATGGTGCCCGGTCCGGCAGGGGACCAGGCAGGGTCTCTGCGCTCCACGTGGGTATTTCCCGAAGCGATGGGTACTCCAGACACCAACTCCTAGGAGCTGGGAGCACGACAGGGTCAGGTCAGACAGCTAGAAAACCTTCCTCCAGGCCTGCGGCATGGCCCTAAGACTCACCAGGTGGTGTGCAAGAGGAAGAGGAAGATGGCTGGCAGGACGAGGTCATCACTGCCCACAGACCAGCGCCGCCGGAACACCACGATCCCGGGCATGGCTGGCAGCTCTGCAGAGGCTCAGCGGGCCTGGTGCTCACCTCCTGAAAGACAGCGGAGGGCCCTGTGGCTGCCGCTGGGGCACCCGGGGCCACTGCACTCCTGGCCGGGTGTGCCCAGCACAGAAGCATCTCTCCCAGGCCCCACAGTTGAGCTGCTTCCAGACCACTGCAAATGCTGAGCCATCCCCGGGCAGGACCCACCTCCAACCCTATCCGCTGCTCAGAGCCACTGTAAAGGACCTCAGCAGCCAGAGACGGGCTGCTGCCTCACCCGAGGGCTCTCTTGCCCCCAAGCCTGGCGCCAGCCCTTTGGGATTGGCTCTCCCGGGGATTACTACAACAGTAACTACTCAGTTCCATTAAAGACTTGGGCTTACCCAGCTGCCTCCCCCTCCATAGGGTCAGGGGAGCCCCCAGCTCCCCTGCTGCCTCTTCTCCAGGAGACCCGGCCCAGTGTGTGGAGTCTTGGGGGGGGTGTGAGGGGGGGCTTTCCAGACCAAGCACCAGCCTGTCCCTCAGCACAAACTGAACAAGACAGGTTGAGGGCTGAAGAACTTGGGGAGGGTGGGGGGAAGGGTGCACATGGATCTGGCATGTACGGAGGCAGGAGAGCGCACCTAGCACATAGCAGGTGGTCGGGAAAGATGTGCTGAATGAGGTCTTCAGTTTCTTGCTTTGCTGGAGCCCTGGGACCATGCTCTGGCACTTGATCTCACACTCACCACACAGAATGCCTAGCCACAGCTATGCCTCTTGGTAGGGAGGGACACAGCCGGGACCCAGGGTCAGGGGCACAACTGGGGCTACCCAGCTCCTCTGCTGCAAGGGCAGTGAGTCCTACAGGGTACCCTATCCTCCTGGGACCCACATATCCCATGTCTACCCTGAGCCATGCACGCTTCGCTGCCCGGTTCAGAGCTCTCTAAAGCGGAATTCAAGTCAGCCACAGGCAAGCTTGGGGTGGACCGCCTAAGAGTCCAGGACCCCCATGCCCCACAGCCCTAGGAGCAAAGGGAGCACTGCAGGCCAGGAGGCTCCCCACACAGGGTGGGGTGGGAGTTGGTCCGGGAGTTACTGGTGAGGGGCTCCAGGGCTGCCCTGTGCTGGACTGTGCAGAGGAACCCCTGCTGCGGGGGTGGGCACCCCGCTGCTAGACAGCTGCCCCCAGGCCCAGAGGCTTACATGGCACCTGGTCCAGAGGCGGGCGGCAAGTCCTCCTCTCCCCGGTGACGGCTCCGAGGAAAGCGACTGTCCTCAGAGACCAGCATCACTTGGGAAGCAAGTGACCAAGTATCCCCCGGCCGGTGGGCACGGCCCTCAGGTTGGATGAGGGGCCATTGGGCTGGGTGGCCAGCCGGCATGTCCAGGCCGGCCCGTCTCTGTCGCGCTCTCTCCGGTGCGGCCACTTCAGCCAGCCACTGCCAGGCTGCTCCCTGTGAGCTGGCGGGCGAGCTGGCGGGCGGACTGGCGGGCTAGGCTGTCGGGGTCGTGCCTACTCCTCCCCCCCTCAGGAAGTGATGTCATCCCACTCTCTCCAAGGAGGAGTCAGAGCGCGGATTCTGGGAAGTGGGGAGAAGGATGAAGAGCCCGGAGCCAGAGCGCATGGTGGAGTGGCCGGGCGGGGGCAGGGGTCTGGGGCTCCAGCAGGGTGCAACCCTGACAAGCATCCCTGACCAGCACTAGCGACCCCCAGATCAGAAGAGCCAGGACACTGTGCAGTGGCAGCCTGGCTGGGGCAGGCCAGAGCTGCCAACAGCTGGTGTTTCAGCCCCCGTTTCTCTACAGCCCCTCCCTGTCTCCAGGTGGCTCTGCTGAAAAATGCTGGGCTCAGGGGGCCCCCTCACGTGATGGAATGGGGCCAGGCCGAGGTCAGGCCAGCGGGGGCAGGGGGGGTGGGGGAGGTCCCAGCAGGTGCAGCTCTCCCAATCCCTTCTAAACCCCTAATCTGAAGGACCCTGCGGTGGTGGCTGGCGGAGGAAGGGGAGTGCCTTCCCGAGAGAGGCTGGGGGCTAGGGGCTGGAGGCCAAGTGTCCTGCCCAGAACATCTTGTCCACAATCCCCTGGATGGGTACCAGCCCCTCTCCGCCCCCCCCCCCCGCCCCACTTCACTTCTGGGAGTCCAGACTGGCTAACGCTCCTTCACCCCATGCCTGCAAGCGCACACGGCCCTGCCCTCTCTGCTCCCTGGCGGGAAGGTGGGGAGCGCCTGGCTCCCAGCCCTGCAGACCCAGCTTGAGATGGGTCAAGACGCCCGAGAGATACAGCCAGTGGCAGCCTCTGACCAGGCTCAGGGGGGCGACCAGCCTGAGGCCAGCAGCCATGGTTAGCGCCAGTGCCCACCTAGATCATGTGACCCCACCGGGTGCCCCACTTCAGGCCTGGGCACCACACCCTGCTCCTCCAGCCCATCCCCGCAGCCAGCACACCACTGCAGAATCCCAGGCACAGGCCTGAGTGCCCACACTGCCTGGCTTCGAACCTGGGCCCCACCACCCGCTGGCCGTGGGACTTACGATCTGTGCCTCAGTTTCCTCATCTGTAAAATGTCACTCAACCCCGCCTGCTAAAGTTCCGGGGAGGACTGCAGGGGACACCGTCTGCAGAGGCCCCAGATGTGCTGGATGATGCCAGGGACGGCCCCATGGACCAGCCGCCCCTCCCCCGCCTGGGCCAGTGGATGCTCCAGCTGGTTGACAACAGGTCACGGCTTCGTGCAATGGGGGTGACAGGGCCCATGCTGCTGGGAGAGGATGGGCCACTCCATTCCATGCGGACTCATCCATCTCAGGGCTGCTATTTTTAAGGGCCTGAAAGGCGCCCTTTCTCTGAGACCCCAGCCCTTCACAATGGGGGCCTGTTCCCCTGCTGGGATGTGATTTCATCTGGAGGAAATGTCTGTGGAGGGGGGAGGGTGGGGGGGCAGAGGCTACTTCCTGGTCTGGGGCTGCCACAAAGCACCTCCTTTGGCTCTCCTCCCTGGGGCACAGGGTCGACACCCCCCAACAAATGCATTTGTGGGGCACATGGCCTCCCCCCATCCGGGGACACCTCCAGGGCAGGCGTGGTACCCACTCCAGCAGGAGGGAACAGGGGCACCACTGGGGGCTCCCCATGTCCCCCAGCTAGACCCCAACTCAGGCAGGTCTGAATGGGGTACCAGGACCCTCCTCACGTGGATAGTTTGACTTGAGTGGCCCTTGGGGGTCCTCTTCTGCCCCCATCCACAAAGCCCTGTTTCCCTGCTGCTGGTTCAGGCCCCTAAGTTAACTGTTAGCCCTTTGGGGAGTTCCTCTTTCTAAAGATACAAAAGTCTTTTTAAAAAAAAATGCACAGGCTATCTCCTACTTTAAAAACCTCCCATGGCTCCCCATGCCTGCAGGATAAAGTCCAAGCCCCTCAGGCATTGGCTAAGGGTCTTAGTCTCTGGTTGGCAGGCTGTGCAACCTTGTGCGGATGCCTGGCCCCCTCTGAGTCCTGGGCCAGAAAGATACTCTCCAACCCCTGGGGACTCGGGACACAGTTGGCTACAAGCACGTTGAACCGGCCTCCAGCCAGCCAGCTCCTTCCGGCCAGGGCAGCACTCTATCCCCCTCTCCTGTTGCCCTACCTTCCCTTCCCAGCTCCCCCCAGAACTTGTTGTCTCCCTGAAAACCCCTCACTGGAAGATTCCACGCCTTGCGTACTCCTCCTTCCAGGCCAGCCAAGTCATGGCCTCCTTGAAACTGTCCCTGACAGCACACATCCCCAACCCCACTCTTCTCAGGCGGAACAGGCTGCCCCTTATGGGACCCCCAGACTGCTCATCCCAGGGTGGCCCTGGGCACAGTGCCGTAGAGTAACCTTGCTGATTCCTCAATGCCTATCCCCACTCCGGCTCCACCAGAGCCCCGACGGGCCTGGGTCTTGCAGTGCTGTCTGACTGTGCCCCTGGGGTTTGAACACAACTTAGTTCAAACCAGCCCTTCTCCTCCTGAGCCGCTGCAAGCCCCAAACCACCGCTCCATCCACGAAGCCACTGCAACAGCTCCCCTCCAGCCACAAGGGCCAGAGACCTCTTCCTACATATGCTTGGCTTTTTTGGGAAATGTCCCACCCCAGTGCCTCCCCTGAGCACCATCTAACAGTCTGGGGCTTTGCTTTCTTGGTCTGCAAACCGGGGATGACACCACCCCTCAGAGGGCTATAGTGGGAACTGCCTGGGGTCACACAGTCTATCCGTGGGGCTGTCATCATCGAGCTCCTGGGGGGTTCTCTGGGGACTTGTTGGCAAGGTGTTCTGTGACTGGGGGCTGGGGCCTGGCCAGGTGCTGCTGATTCCCATGGCTGGCTCCAGCTGGTGGGAAGGGCTGGACCGAAGAGGTTTAAGCCTGGACAGGCTCACCTGCCCTCACCCCAGGCCTTGGGGGTTGGTTGGTTAAAGCACCCCAGGCTGGGCCTCACCCTCTGATCGTAAGGTCCCCTGGGGGGTGGCCCTGGGAGTAGGTTTTGGGAGAAGAGCCCCTTCACAGGGGTACTAACCAGCAGGATGCCGAGAGCCCCCAGCTGAGGGAGGAGGGCATGGCTGCTGCATATACCCTGAGGATGGCCCAGGGCTGGTGGGAGATGGGAGCGAGGCCAGGTCACTGGAGCCGGGCTGAGCCCAGCCCCCACAGAAGACAGGATGCACGGTGCGGGCTGGAAGAAAGGGACAACCAGCAGGTCTGGGCCATGGGTCCCACCATCAGGTGAGCACCTCCTGTGCCACGAGTTCAGGACTAATGACCTTCCACCCTCACAGCCGGGAGGCAGGAAGACAAGGGCCCTCAGTCCACAGGTTCTAAAAACAGACTGTGCCTGAGTGCTGGCTCTGGACTGACGGGCTATGTGACCTTAGACAAGTTACCTACCTCTCTGTGCCTCGGCTCCTCCTTTCTAAGACAGGCTAAGAATAGTACTTATCTCAGAACTGTCACCAGGTTAGACGAGCCATACGCTGAGGATAGCAGCAGTCACACAGGAAGTGGCCAGCCAGCGCTCCTCCAGCAGCACTACTCCAGAAGGAGACCTTGGGCTCAGAGACCACCCCCCCGCCACCTCTGAGGAGCAGGAGCCCTGTCACCAGAGACACAGGCCATACCTGCTGCCACCCAAGACTCACATCTAGCGCAGCAACGTCAGGGAGAAGGAGCTCAGAAACAGCCCTGTCGCCCCCTTCCATGGGCAAGGAAGCAGGTGCAGAAAGGCACCTGGGGCTCCCGACTTCCCCATAGATCCTGCCCTATGGTGTCACGACCTGGACACACAGTCCCAGGTTCCCAGAGCTGGCTCCCGCCCTTCTTTCTCATGCACAGCCCACTCCAGCTCCCCACGAGAGAGCTCTCCTTCACGCTCTGATGCGTGACCCTGTTGGAAGCTGGCCAGTCCACGTGAGATCTGTCCCCAAGCGGGCATCACCCACATGTTCCGTTTCAAACAGAGTCGTCCATGGCTGGCTCTCCACCTCCCATGGCAGGGGCCCCACTAGTCTGCCAATCAACAGGCAAAAGACAGGACAGCTCAGACCCAAGCCCACCTGCCTGGGGCCCCTCCAATTACCCCTGCCTGCCGAGACTGGCAACGGGGCCAGGCCTGGCCACATTCAGAGCTGCCAGGCCCGGACCAAGAGCAGTGTCTCCAGGCCAGAGTGTCACTGTCCCCCTCCCAGACCTCAGTTTCCTCTTCTGGAGAATGAGGAGCCTGGGCTACCGATAGGCGGGGTGTGGTTTTGTACTTAGATTGGCGTTTACTCGATTTCACCACAAATGGCTGCGTGTGCCTTAGAGGAACCAGGAACAGTGAAGAGCTGGGGTATGAACTGAAGAACAAACCAACTTCAGCACAAAAACTAAGGCAATTAAAACAGAAGGTGGGGGGAATTGGTTGCACACAGGTAAGAAGACATAAAGGGTCTCATAGAAATCATGTGTAAAACTAGTACTAGACACTGGCCATGCTTCCCGGTGGCCGAAGAGAAAAAGGAAACTGGGTAGTCTGTAAGGTCTCTTTGAGCTCCACCAAGTGTGTTGATCCTTGGTTCCCTGAGGGGAGGGCCCAGGACTCCCTCCCTACCCCACAATAAATGGGATTCTCCATTTGAAAGGGCTTTGAAATGGGAAGGTGCTTCCAAATGCGAGAGGGACAGGCACCTGCTGCCTTCGAGGCTCTCCGGCTCTGATTCAGATCGTTCCAGGATTGGAGGCTGGAGCTCTTCTAGTCTTGGTGGGGAAGGGTGTCTGACCTGGGGGGATGACTGCAGTGAGGCTGGACCCGCGGCAGGCTGCCAGGTGACTGGTGGCCCCCAGAGGCTCCATCCTGGCTGGGACGGGCTCACTAATGGGCCACCGCCTTGCCAAACTGTGCCGGCACGATGGCCCGGGCCCTCTTTAGCAGTGACCAGAGCACGGGCTTCGGTGGTGGTCAGACCTCAACCCTGCCACCTTATCAGCTCCGTGGCTAGTCAGAGAGCTAGTTAACCTTCCTGCTCACTCATGTGGCATCCTCGAGAGCACCTGCAGAGGGAGGGGGTCGACACACAGTAACCTGGTTCTGATTTCCTGAAACTGCAGGCCGGTTCCCATGTATCAGGCTGATGGGGAGGAGACGGCCTACCCGTAACGTGGGGACCCAGTCGGTTTACTTCCTCTAGCATTTGTCAGTGGCCTACCACGTCTTGGGCCTGGTCTAAGCCCTTCGTACCCATAACTCAGTCCTCAGAACAACTCTGGGAGGCGGGCACTGCTGCTACCTGTGGTTTACAGATGAGGTGAAGTGACTTGCCCAGGGTCACACAGCCTAATTCCAGGGCCCATGTCTTAACCATGCCATGCTGCTTTTGGGGAGCAGGCCTCGACTACATGCCCGCTTCTGAACCCACAAGCTGGCTTCAAACCTCCCCCTCACAGAGTGAAGTGCAGGGCCCTGGAAACCACAGAGCAGTCTCCAGGTCCCTGCGTGGCTGCAGACTCATGGTCCCACCACCGCGTGGGAGAGTGGGTATCGACCGACCGTGCAGACGTGGCAGCGTGAGCCCAGGGGGCCCACGGCCTGTCTGGAGGTGAACGGGCTATGGGGCCGGGAGAGAGCACAGTGTGAGCGCTGTAAATGTGGCCTCATTCCACCTTCACCAGGCAGTTACCCCAGCCTCACCGATGAAGAAACCACGGCTCGGGGACGCACAACATTTGCCCAAAGATCCCACAACAAGGAGTTGGGATTTCAAGCAGTCTCCTTGAGCTACTTGAAAGGAAAAAAAAAATCTCCTCCTCCTTCCATCCCACTCTTTATTCCCATGCACAGACCCCGAGACCTGCACGGTCCTTCCATGCCCCCCATGCCCCCCATGCCCCCCATGCCCCTTCTCCTGGCCATGTCTGCGGCCCCACGTGGAGGCCGGGCTCTGGAAGGCATGGGAAGGGGGAAGAAGCCAAAGGAGGTGACAGAGAGAAAGCACGCGTGGGCTGGGGGCCGCGTGCGCCACCAGCCTGGGCCCGGGTGTGTGCTACCCAAGTTAGGGGCCCAAAAGCTGTTGCTTTTCACGCCTCAGCTGTGCCCGAGCAGAAGGCAGAGCCGAGCCTGCCCAGGGCTGGGGCTGGGTTTCAGCACACGATGGGCCCTGGGACTAACACGGCGTGCCTAGTGCGGTGGGGAGCAGGAGGGGCACGCCCCTGCCCCGTCCCTTCTGTCCCTAGAGTCTTTGACTAACAAACACCTCCCCGTCCCTCCCCACCAGGATGGCCTCCTCTGCCCTGCACTACAGCTCTGCGGGTGCGTGGACTGTTCTGTCACCTGAGGGGAGACGGAGCCTCAGGGAGATTACATAATCCACGGAGTCGGGGGCCAAGTAAGGCTTTGAGGCCACATCTACCTGCTTGCCGACCGGAGCCCTTCCCACGGAGAAGCGGTCTGGGGCTGGGCACAGGGCTCAGAGAGGAGAATGAAAAGGAGGAGCCCCCGCTGCTGGAGGCCTTGACTGCTAGCCATCCTGGGCTGGGCCCAGAAGTGGCCCCAACAAGTATTTTAACACTTGCTTGTTTGTTTTAAGGATTTATTTATTTCAGAGAGAGAGAGCATGTGAGCGATGGAGGTGGCGGGGAGGGAGAGCAGAGACTCTGAAGCAGACGCCCGGCTGAGCAAGGATCCTGAGATCATGACCTGAGCCGAAACCAAGAGTTGGACACTTAACTGACTGAGTCACCCACGTACCCCAACACCTGTTTATTTTGTTTTAAATCCTTATATAGCACTTGGTACGTGCCAGATATGACAGCAAGTTCACAAATACTGCCTCCTTTAATGTAATCTTTCTAACACGCCCATGAGGTAAGTGCTCGTCTTACCCCATTTTAAGGATGAGAGAGCCGAGGCCCAGAGAAGTTAAGCAACTTGCCCAAGGTCACTCAGGAAGTGGCGGAGCCAGGCCGGGAAGCCACAGGCTGTGCTCCCAGGCCTCTTGAGGAGCCCCCTCAGGGCTCCATTTATCACAGAGGCTCCAGCTCTCATCCTGACGCTAATTATTTTCTGCTCTTCTACAACAAACAGGACTTGCCATCTGCCACCGGCCCTGTCACTGACACCAGCCAGATCTCTGGGAATCAATTGGGGCCTTTGGTCTCCTGCTAGTTGCTCAGGGAGGGAACTAGCTGCTGAGGAATGAGGAGGGAGGGCCCAGGCCCTTCTCTCACCCCAAGGCCCTCCCCCTGCTCCTCCTTCCCAGAGGTTAAGCCAGGGCCCAAAGGACACATTTCCAGTAGTGAAAGGGGTCCTCCAGGTTCTGGCCAGGCCAGGTTCTGTTTCTCAGTTCTTCTTCAGGCTATTTATTTTACTGAAATTTGGAAAGGGCCCTTGTCCCACACTCATTCTTATGCCTGGCACAAAGGTACCCTGGAGGGGCCCAGGTTGCACCTTCTGATGGCACTGCCTGGCTGTCTCCAAGCCCCGGGCCAGTTCCTCCTGGGAACTGGGGTGTCTGGGGTGGGGGTGGCTCAGGCTGGCAGGCTTCAGCCCCGGGCTTGTTTCCACCCAGTGGGAGGCCTTTCCCGACTGCCCCGTGTCCTCCCGTCCTCCCGCATGCTGTAACACGCCTTTTCCCGGCTTCCCTGGAGCCCTCCCTCCCTCCAATGCTTCGGACCTGGAGGGTGATGGTCCCCCAACGAGCCCACGGTGCCTTCCCTCCAGCCCTGCAGTGAATCCTAATTCCATCCCTTCCAGGTGTCTGTGACCGTCACTTCTCTGAGCCTCAGACTTCCCATCTGCAGAACGGGATGGTGCAGGTGGCCTGCTTCGGAGGGGGTCGCAAGGAGGAAGTGACGGAATACACACAAAGCACTCGCTCACAGACAGTGCCAGTTGCCATCATGTCCTCTATCCATCATGTCTCCTGAGTGCTCAGACCTTTTCCTCCCTGCACTGAGCCCCTACCCCTTGAGGTGGGGCAGGGGTGCTAATTTCTCCGCCATCTAAGCCGACCCCCGTAAACAGAGGGTCTTAGCTCTATCCCTGGCTACCAGGCTGATCCACATCTCCCTCACCCTTGCCAGCCTCCGTGTTGCCCTGGCCTCCCTCTCCTGGGACCCCCACCTGCTCCCCCTGAGGCTTCCCTGGCCCCGCCTCCTTTAACCGGAAACGAGCCTGGGAGGTGGGACTCACCATCCCATCAGCTTGTACCACGGGGCTGAGCCAAGGATGTGCTTGTGTGCTCTTGCTAGAACTCCCTGCGTCTCTGTGTGGTTTCAGGACGTCCCACTGCTCAAACTCAGGACACCCCAAGGGGCAGAGGCCCCCCTGCCCAGTGCAGCATCCTACTCGGCCACCCCCTGCCCCTCCCTGTCCGGTCTCCCGCAGGGCCTGGTGAAAGCCCCTTGCTGGGAGGCCCCCGCCCCCCACGGTACCCTCTACCAGATAGTTCAGCGCAATGCCCGGGTCTGGCTTCTCAGAGCTTCCCAGAGAGGAGATTCCCTGTCCCGGGTGCTGGCAACACCTCTGAGAGGAATTAGCACCTTCTAATTCATTAGAGGCCCCCTCGTGAGGCTGCTAATGAGACTGCTCAGTGGGCCACACCCAGCCTGACAGCTCGCCCCACGCCCAGCGCACCCCAAGTGGCACCGTCCTGTTGCACTTCCTCAGGCTGTGGGCTGGGTCTCGGGGTCGGGGCTGTGCTGCGGACAAGGCCTTCAAGTCTGCACGGGCCATGGGTCCACGGCGGGGCCGCCTCTGTGGGCAGCATGGCCATCTAGGGCACAGGACAGCCATCTGGGTGCTTGGGTTTCACTTCTACCATTCCCTGGGCATCAAGGAAGCAGGCAGGCATCGAGTGACAACGTAATACTAGCTCCTTCCCAGGGGAGGATATCTGCAGGTTCCCATATGTAACGGCAAGAGCCAACGACTTCTGCCCCAAAGAACCTGGATGGCGGGGATGGGGTCAGGGGGGCTTTCAACAGCACAGAAGCCCAGGCCCGGGTCCCGCCCCAAGGGGAACCTCCACTCCTGTGTCCAGTGGAGGGATGTCCATACTATTCAAAGTGGGGCTCTGGAAACCCTCAGGGACCCCCAGATTAAGGGAAGTGGCCAAACAGACAGGGCTGGGGCTTCCTGGGGCTGGCGCGCTGTGTCGGTCGGAGTTGATGTTAGCTGCTTTACACGTGGGGGTTCCCTGTAACATTTTTATTGGAACAAAACAGTCTCGGTGCTTAAAAACATTTGCGAGGCAATGGACAGGATGACCTCTCAGGTCCTCTCTGGCCTTGACTTTTGGAATTCTACCTGGTTTGGGTGTAGAACGCCAAGGAGAGGGTCTTGGGGCTCCAGGCAGGAGCCCAAACTAGAGTCCGCCTGGCCTGAGTCCTGAGAGCAAAAGGGGGTCACAGGAAACACGGCGGCAGGAGCTCTGACTGGGCCCTGCGGCTGACTGGCTCCCTGGCAGACACCCCTCCCCGCTCCCATGGCATGACAGAGCTGGACCCAAGCCCCAGCTACCTCCGGGGCCTCCAGGAAGGGGCAGGGGCTCAGAAGGTCCTCTGCCCCTGGATGGAGGGCAGGGCTAGACGTGCTTTTGTCCTCCACTCACTCAGATGTCCACTGAGCTGCGACCTTCAGGGACCACTTGCCAGGACAAATCAACTACAGAAGCCTCTGCTTCCTCCTTTGTAAATGGGGATGGTGCTGACAGTGCCTCCCCAGGGCTGCTGTGAGGACACAGCTGGGCAGTGCTGAGAGCAGGGGCCGTCCCAGAGGAGGTGCTCGCTGGCATTAGCTACAGTTAACGGTTTTAATGAAATCAACCCCCTCCTCAAAAGCATCTTATGGCTCTGAAATGCCCTTTAAATAAGATTAAAGCTGCCACCACTGGCTGTAAAGCTCCACCAACCGCCCCCCGGCCCCCCACACAACCCCTGTCCCCACCCGTCTCTGCCCATCGGACAAGCCCATTTCCTGCTCCTGACTCTGTCTCTCTTCCGCTGGGAACAGAGCAAGCGCAGGGGTTTCCTCCCCTCCAGCTGGCCCACTCAGTTCAGGGGCCCCTCCCTAGGCAAGCTGAGGGCCCTTGCCCTGCTTGATCAGCCCACGACAGGGCTGGGGGAGCCAGGGCCCCCATTCCTGCGGGCTCCTGGTCTTGTCTGCTGCACCTTCTCCTTCATGCCAGGGCTCCCTGGGAGAAACCACAGCCGCCCCTGCCTCTCCCCCGGCCTGGGGGGATAGGCCTGGAAGCTGCAGGCAACAGTCTGGAAATGGGGAAAGCCTGGGAGAGGAGCCCAGGCCCCCACTACGGGGGTGACCGTATCAGGCAACTGATAAGCATCAGCCTTCTTCTGTCTGCTCACGCCTGGGCAGGACCAAAGGACCCGCTTTGTATGTGGGTAGGTAAAGGCTCCAAGAGAGCAGGGGCCTGGCTGGCTTGACCCAGGACTCCAGAGTTTGGCGTCACTTTCTTTCCCAGAGGACTCACCCTCAGGGCCTGGGGCCTGAACGTTGTCACACTGTCACTTCAGTGGCCTCTGCTTCCTGGCCTGCTCCCTGGGTGTGGCAGGAGGGGGAGCTGGGGCTGTGTGCCCAGCACAGTGCTGGGGACCCCAGGCTGGGACTGCCGCCTTCCTAGCCTGCTTCACAAGGACACAGCAGGGAGGTAATAGGCATCTGGTACGGCCTCTTCCCAGCCAGCGTGGGGCAGGTATCTGTATCCACCGCCCCCTGAACTGCCTGCTACCGGGAGAAATGAGGCAGGCCTTTCACTGACCCCTGCTGGCTCCAGGAAGGTCAGCAAAGCCACTGGGGGCTCCAAGGAAGAACTTCTCAACAAGGAGCTGACAGCACAGAGAGAGAAGAGTGGGGCCAGGCGCTGAGTGCTAACATGAGGCCCACCTGGGACCGTGGAGACCGACAAGGTCCTGGCCGGAGGGGCAGAGGCCGGGGCTCCTGCCGGGCAGAAAGTGACACCGCATCTCCTCCAGGGCTTGGGGATGCAGGGTGACCGTGTCTGCACTGCTCGTCCCAGAAAGGCTCCGGCGTGGGGGGTGGGCAGTGAGGGACTCAGAGAGAGCTAGGGGACCTGAAGGGGGGTGGCCCGCGTCCCAGCCCCAGCTGACTTCCCCACCCTTGGTGGCCACGGGCTGCTATAAATATCATTCCTGCCTCTGGATGTTGCAGGAGGTGACCTAGAATCGTGGGCTCTGGGGCCTCCCGGGCACCCCCTCCCTGCCAGTTAGACCGAGCCTGTCTGACTAGAACATCCTTGCAGCCTGGGAGCCGGCCGACACGAAGCGGGGCCCTGGCCGGGCACAGGAAAGCCCCAACACTGAGGGAGACAGCTGTGGCTTCCGGCCCCGAGCCTCCCATGGCCAGCATTTCTACCATTTTATGGCAAGTGTTGAGGACACCAGGTCCCAGCAGACCAAAGTCTCGGCCGGCCGGCAAAGGAGATGCGGCGCCCCAGGCTGCCAACTCAGCCCCAAGGCCACCCACCCTCTGGCCTCAAGCTCAGGGGAGAGGGCTCCCAAACCACCTGACCCTGGGGTCCCTCCCCCACTTCCTTGGTCCCACTATGACGCTGAGACTCCACTTGGTTTCTGACTTCTCATCACACTGGAAGCCTCCTGGAGTAGCCCTCGTAGTGCTTTACTAGAAAGTGTGGCCCTTGTTCGTTCTTCCAGCCGCTAGCATGAGAGAGCCCTCTTCTCCATGACTGACCCCTGGCAGGCCCAGGCCCCAAGCCCCTGGCTTGCCCACCCCAGGAGCATAGGACAGGAGGTGGCCCTGGGTCCAGCAGCTATGAGGACCCCCAACCCTCCCACACGGCCAGGGTTTGGTTCCAGGCTCCCTGGCTTGGGGCAGGGAGGATGAGAGAGGAAGAAAGACCAGGAGGAGCTCCAGGGGTTGGGCTCCAGGCAGCGCGAACACAGGGGACAGCTAGTTAAAATGAAATGCGTGCGTGCGGCTGGTCCCCATCCACCCAGCGAGTCATCGGAGTACCTGCCACACGGCAGGGCTGACGTGGGGCCAGGCTTCTCAGAGCCCATGGGCCAGAAAAAAATAAAGACCTGAAGCTAATCTTTATATACAGCCGGGGAAAATTCCATGATTCGTGCTCCTAGGGGGCGACCTGTCAGAGCCTGAGTGAGGAAGTGAGGACCAGCTGCCTTAAGAACTGGGAGCAGGGGCTGAGGTCTGCAGGACAAGCCAGAGGGAAGAGGCCACAAGGGGAGAGCGACACAGGGGACGCCCCTCAGCAGGAGGGCCCGTGTAGGAGGACCTGGAAGGACTAAGCAGAGACCAGATGAATAGGACAGAAGCAAAAAGGAGACCCGAGGTGGAAAGGCCAGTGGGCCCAGTGGGTCTGAACTTTATTTGGAGAACAGCAGGCAACCACGGGCCATAGCAGGCATGGAGCTGGAGAGAAGTGGGGGCCCACACTGAGGTCCAGCAGGGAGTGGTGACAGATGAGACGGGGCAGCAAGGGAGAGGGTGCTGTCAAGGACGCCCCAGCCAGATGGTCCGTGTAACTGGACAAACACCAGGTGACCCTGACTCCTGGAGCCCCCCTCTGCCTATAGACAGGGAAGGATGGATGGCACTCTGGTTTTCCCGGACCCCGGAGGAGCATCATTCGAACTCAGGCCTGGGGCAGCCCTCCCCACCCCAACATCTACGTCCTCTCCTGGACTTCCAGTTCAGCCTGGTCTAACCCTCAGGTGGGCGGCAGGCCCAGGTGCCCGCCAGCCCGCACCTGCTCAAGGAGGGGGGTCGTTAGCTCTGCTCCCACTGCTCAGGGGGCAGGTACTGAGCTGGAGTTTGGAGGCATTTCCCCTGAACCTTCAACTCCTTTCTCTTCCCGCCACCAATCTCTGACCACAAACACGACCATGGGGAGAGGGGCCTTCACCCGGGCGGGGACCATGGCAGGGCTGATGCCAGCCCCACATAAAGAGGGGAAATAGAGGCTCGGAGAGAGGATAACCGCCACCATTTCCAGTCTCCCCACTTAGGAAATGAAGACAGGGATTCTCCTGCAGGCCTGCCGGCCCTCCCCTCTTCCCAGGCCGCCTTTGCAGATCACCCCCCAGCGATCAGGCCTTCTCTCTGTCCCTCGCACAGCCAAGTGTGCCGTGTCTCAACAACCAGGCCCTCGGGCCTCCCCTTGCCTGGACATCCCCTCTGCCCCCTGCCATGTCTGTGTGGCTGGCTCTGTCCTGTCACTCAGTTCTTAGCTCAAACCTCGTTTCTCTGCCCCGGCTCAGGTGTGCCCATCCCTGCCCCTCTCTATCACCTCTCTGTCCCTCCTGCATTTTGCTCTGGACACTCACCAGCATCCAGCACTCTCGGGCTTACAGTCTATCAGCCTCTTTACTACCTGCCCTCACCATAGGTGCGGCTCCCAGGGCAGGGGACCTGCAGGAGACAGGACCCCACCGAGTCCCTGCTGCTGGAAGAGGAGGAGCTGAGCAGAGCCCAGGCCGGAACCCAGGGCTCCTGCCTTCCAGCCCCAGGCCCGCTCCACCCCGTCCGCTGGCCCCGTCTGCTGGATTCAAGCTCCATCCCGAACGGCCCTCCAGCAGCAGCAGGTGGGCCCAGGCCTCCCTGGCAGCTGACGACCACGCCGCGGGTGAGACAGGGGAGAAAGGTACCATCTTCACTTCGCGGATGCAGAAAACTGTGGCAAAAAGGGGGTGTTGGGTGGTATCCTCAGGGGACACAGAGAGCACAGCAGAGCAATGACCAGGGCCTACCCTGTGAGGGGCCCCTCTGTGCCTCCATGCGCCATTCTCCCTGCCCCTCCACAGGAGGGGGACGTGTGGTGCCCAATTCCGCACAGCACACGGCGGGAAGGAAGGCGGCACCTCCGTGGGCACTCAAGCCCTCTCCCAGCACCAGACTTCCCTGTGGGACCCTTGTGGCCTATGGCCCGGTAACCAGCCTGCCTGTTGTCAACCAGAAGGAAAGGGAGGCTCTGGCTTCCCCTCTAAGAGCCTCAGCATCTTCATCCAAAAACAAGGTGAGTGACCAGAGCATTTCCACTCTCCCCAGGACTTGCCTGTTTAGTCCCCGAGCCTCTGGCTTGGGAATGCGGCCCCTTGGAAGACTCAGACGTACTGGAGCCCCTCACGGCGCCCCAGGAGGGAGACGGGCCAGAACGGCCACACTACAGCCCAGCAGTTTCAACGTACCAGCCTGGGAGGTCAGCCAGAACGAAGTGAAAACCCTAACCAGTTGCTGACTTGCCCGTGACTGAGTGACCGCAGGAAGTCTCTCCGCCTGGGTTCCTCTCCAGACAACGCAGACAAGAGTGGGGCTGCCTCCCAGGCCACCGGGGGAGCAGATGGCTTGGTAAAGGGCCTGCCCTAGAGGTCCTCATCCTGTTTCCCTCCCTATGACCCTCGTCTGCTCTCTGCCCACTTCTTCGGAGTGTGAGAGCAAACAGGACGTAGAGGGAGCTTCCTGGAAGGAAAACTCTAGGAAAAGCCTCGGCAATGGGATGACCTCCCTTGAAGACAGAGCCCTGCGCCTCTACACCCCTGCCCCCGGGGGCCTTATGCCAGATTCTCTCCTCCTGGCTCACGCAGGCCCAACCCCAGAAGGACCAGAGGCACGGGTAGCCTGGATGGTGAGGGGGCTGGTTTCTTGACCCATGGCCCCCTGGGTGAGCTCATCCACCCCCCTCTGCCCAGAACCTCCTTCCACCTCTTCCAGGCCTCGGGAGGATGCATGAGATCACGTCTGGGAAGTGCTCAGAGCTCCCCAGAGAGAAAAGAACAGAGGGATCCAAGGTGGGATTAATTATGTATCAATGTGCTCGTTTATTAACACTTCGGTTTACTGAAAGGGCCAGAGTGGGACAAGCGTGGAGCCTGGTATCCGAGAACCCAGGCTTGGTCCTGGGCCCAGCCATGAGTACATGTGGGCAAGTCGCCACCCCTTGGACCCCGGTTCCTGTGAAAGGGGGATCAGTAATGTCTAAGCAATGTGGGGTAAAGCATGACACAGACGGGGTTTCCTTCCCCGGGAACGGGGTGGCCAGCCAGGTACGGGACCCACAGAGTTGCCGGGAGGAGCGACAGTCAGGTGCGGGGCATGACACACATCAGGGGTTGTTACTGTTGTCGCAGGAACAGCATGTGGTGTATGAGGACCGTCCATCCTGGGGCAGCACCCATCTCTGACCTGCTGAAGGGAAGGCTATGCAGGGCCTGGCGGCTATGGTGACTTAAACAAGTCACAGCCCTTGCTCCGTGTCGGTCATCCTCCCCAGCTCAGAGGTGGTAGTAGAAGGCCCTGGGCTCCCACAGCTGGGAGCCAGATGCACTCGGCCAGCTCCCCAAGGGCCAGGATGGGAGTGACCAGGCAACCTCTAGCCAGCAAGCTGTGCCCACCTGGGAAGGCTGTCCCCAAGCCTGAGTGATGACACTCTCTGGGCCGCACTCTGTTTACGGAGCTTTTTGCCCATGGAGGGGGCCGCGCAGCCTCTTGGTGACAGCCTGCTTGTCTGCACACCTCATCTGACAGGTGTCAAGTGGTGGGGAGACCATGGGCCAGAGCAGTGGGTCTGCTAAATGCCACGACACAAAGCAGGTGCCCCATGGCAGGCCGAGGTTCCGCACCCCTGCAGGACCAGAGCCCCTCCGTAGGCTGGCCACAGGCAGGACTGCCGGGAGGGAGGTGCTAGCCTCCTACCCAGCTAAGGCCAGTCTCTCCCTGGGGCCCCAGCTGCAGTGAAGAAAGGGCCTCTTGCCTGGGATGCCAGACCCATCCTGCCTCAGTCTACCTAATCTATTCCCATCAGCCACGAGGACCAGGCCCATGGCCTCAAGGAGGCAGCAGCACGTCCCGTGGGCAGTGACTGCCCACAGAGCAGAAAGCTCAGTCAGAGCCGAGAGACGATGCTGGAAGTCTGCTGTCAAGAGGGCAGGCAGAGAGGCAGGCCAGGGCCCAAGAAGAAATGGTCAAGTTTCTGAGGCTGATTCATCTGAGAAGGGGTAAAGGGCAGGGCAGGGCAGGGATTGGCTGAGTCCAGGCAGGCTCTCCTCCTGGGGAGGAAGGGCGGGGACCGCTGAGCAGGAGCAGCTCCAGGAAGGAAGGGGGGCAGATGGCCCGTGCAGGATACTCCTGGCCTGGGCCCCGTGTTCCTGCCCCAGGCACACAAAAGTCCCATTGACGCCACCCCTCGCCCCCACACTCTGAGGCCAGTGCCCCACATAAGGGCTCTGGGGACCTCTTCTGCTCCTTGCTGCCTGTCCAGCTGCCACTGCCGTCCTGGCACGCCAGGCACGCCAGGCCTGGCCCAGCCAAGTCACACGCTCCGCGCAGGCGAGGCCAGGCCTGGCTGGGGCAGCCGCGGGCCCAGAGGGCGCGGCTCCTACGGACAGGGCGGCCCTCCTGGGTCATGAAGAAAAGCTGGGAGCCCAGAAGTGGCGGACCACCTGCCTGCCACTCTCACCCAGCCTCACTCCACCCCATCCTCCTGGAGGGCAAAGCCCTGGACAAACAGGCAGCCAGGTGTGACTGACACAGCAGGTGTGGGGCTGGGCAAAGCAAACACCGCAGGCCCCCACTCTGCCAGGCCTGCAGCCATCCGGGATGGCCCCCACTGCTGCTCAGGCCCCTGGGGAGAAACCTGAGTGTGAGGGGAGGGGAGGTGGCAGCAGAGGCCAACGGGCAGGGCACAAGTCCGCAGGAAACCGGGCTTACCACGATTGGCTGCCAATCCCCCAGTACCATGAGCCTTCTCTAGGGGACAGGGAACATCATCCAGAAGGACGTGTGCTGAGGAAGGTCAGGCTGGCCTGGGCCTGGAGCCTCTGCTTGGCCATAGCCTGGTTGGGGGACTTGGAACAAGTCTCAGGATCTCGGGCCCAGCAGCACCCGCCCGAGCAGCCCTCGGGAAGGGTAAATGGGACGAGGCCCATGTGGGAAACATGTTGAGCCCAGTTTGGCACAGATGAGGGTCTCAACACAGGGAGGTTGTGCCCAGAGCCCCGCGGGTGTAGGGTAGAGCCAGGGCAGGTCCCAGAACAGGGGGTAGCACTCTGGAAGCCGGGGCAGCTCAGCCTCCAAGGGCATAACCACTCAGCTACTCTGTGATCCCCTGGCCTCAGCCTCCAAGGCAGACTTGTCCAGGGGCGGCTGCTCCCACAGGCCTCCACTCAGCACGGCCGCAAGCCAGGTCCCAGAGTCCCTGCACTACCCCTGCTCCCCGTACAGGGCTCCCCACCCAACAAGCAGCTGGGGGAGTGAGGTTCCCCCTTGCAGACCCCACCCTGGGGCTGAACGGCCCCTGCTGATGAGGCAGGCCACCCTTCCTCTGCTCGGCCTTTTGCCACAGCCAAGCATTCTGTGGGCTCAGAGCTCGTCATGCCTCTGTGCCTTTGCATAGAATCCCCTTTCTAACACTGCTCGCCTGGAACTCCTCAGCCTTTCAGGGCTTAGCCCAAACACCACAGCCTCTGTGAAGCCTCCAGAAGCCTGCGATGCCCAGAGCAGACCTGATCCGTGTCCCTCCATTCCTCCTGTGAGCACCCTGGGTCCTCACTATGCTGGGAGCTCCCAGAGGGCAGGACTGCACTGTGTCCTCGGCACCCGGCTCAGGGCCCGGTGCTCAGCAGCCGCCCGAGACAACGTCAGGCCAGACCCCGGGCCCGCTCCCTCTCTCCTCTGAGATCCTGCTGCTGCCCATTGGGCCAAAGGGACTCAGCACACAGGAAATAGGGCAAGCCTGGCTTCCCTGACAAGCCAATGGGGACTTGTGATCTCCTCTCCTTTGGAGACTGTCCGTGATCTGAGCACCCACAGTCACAGGTGGCTCCGGGGGCTTGCAGGCTGCCTCCCCAACTTGGAGAGCAGACCCCAAAGTTAACAGGCGGGGTGAGCAAAGGGAAGGGAAATGCAACCAGCACTGCAGGGAGAAAGGGAGTTGCGGCTGCCATCTGCTGTGAACAAGATGTTTGGGGACACGCACTCCTCAGTTCTGAGGTCTCCCCGCCAACTCATGAAGGGTGGGCCGCCCCTCTGCATATGGGAGCCGGCAGAGGTGCCAGGGCCCCCCTCCTGCCTACCCGGAACCCCCGGCTGCCCCCCCCGACCTCTTGCCACTTACTTAATCTGACCACGGGGCCAAGAAGCCAGCCCAGGACACAAGCCGTGCCTCCTCCTCCAGGGAGCCCCCCTACAGGCTCTAGGGAGGCGACTCCACAATAATGGTGATGACAAGAGTACAATTCCAGCCCGACTACCTGTTTGCAGGAACTCTGGGCCATCATCTCACTTGTCTCATCACCCCAGAGAGGAGGGAGGAGGAGACAAAGAGTCCAAGGGGCCGGGGGGGGGGGGATCCCTGTCTTGCCCCTCACTGTGTAAGTACCTGGCTACCTAGGTGCCAGGAGAAGGTCCTGGGGCCCTCCCTGGTTCTCTAATGCTGGGGGCTTAGTAAATGACAGGAGAACATCTGGGTATGAAGGAACCTTCTGAGCCCAAGTCACGTACAATCATTTTAGGAAGGAAGGTGGGGGCCAAGGACGCAGACCCCCTGCCCCAAGCAACACGGAGGTCAGCCATAGGCCAGCAGCACAACCTGGAACCCTGCCCCGCTGCCCAGTTCCCAGGCAGGGCTGTCCTGTGTCCTTCAGAGAATGCTGCCCTTAGAGGGCTGGGCCTGCCTTAAGGGCCCGCAGCGGTTCAGGCCTGGACCCCCCCTGCACCCTGCCTGTCCACGCCACAGCCAGTCAGACTCACTGCAGCCCTGCCCTCTTGGGTGCGCCCCCAGGAGGCTGTCACTCAGGAGGCTGGGCCCACAGGCCACATTTCTTCCCTGGGCCACCCTGCCCTGTGACTGCTAGTGGAGGGATTAGTGTGGCCAAAGGGGCCGGACATGCCTGCAGGGGTTTAAGCGGCCTGTTCATCAGACACACTGGGGCTGCCCTGTGGCACCTGGCCAGCAGAAATGGCTCAACTTCTCACCAGGCCAGGCAGTGAGAAGGGGGCTGAGGAGCCCGTCCACAGGGACTGAGCTGTGCCAGGGGCCCAAATGACACCCTGTGAACCTCAGCCCTGGCAGCTCAGCCCCTGGGGGCTCCCAGCCCCCGCGGGTCCAGCCCGGAGAGGTCAGGGGGCAACTCTCCTCCCAACAACAAGAGTAAGGCAGGGACTCTGGGGCAATCATTCCGAACGGTACATCCCATCCCAGCCCCGAGCCAGCCTGCCCTATGCGGCTCTGCTGCCGCCACCCCCACAGGCCCGCTCGCAAGGCGCACGCTCCGCATGTCTGCCTGCACAGTCCTCCCCCAGGCCCCCCCAACACCGTAACTGTGACACCTTCAGCCCGATGCCAGCTCTCAGCTGAGGGCGGCTCTGGCAGCTGGGGCCGAGGAAGGCCCCGAGATGTGCTCCAGGGCATCTGGGCCTCACGGACGTTTTTGAATTCCTCTGGTGGGAGGTGGGGGAGACAGCCTGCAGTTTCTTCCCTTTCTCCAAGGGTCCTTGACCCCTGGCTGGGTCACTGCGCTGGCCCCACTTCCTGCCTCCCACTGTCCCCCTCTTCCCCTGGGCGCCTGTCTGTGAAGCGCCTGGGGATGGAGGGAATCAATGGCTTCTCTCTTCTCTGGAGGGAAGGCATTTCACCCCAGGGGGCGGTGAGGGGGCCCCTAGCAGGGAGGCGGGGAGCAGCCCTGCTGGGGCTCAGACCCCAAGATGCCTCACCAGTCCTCCCCCGTCAGGAGGAGTTCCGGTCGTTGTGCTTAATGGAGAGCTTAGGGTCTCCCGCTCCCTGGGGGGGGGACAGGCCCCCCTATTCCAAGGACACCCCCCCACCCCGCCCCGCTACTCAGACACCTTCACGTATCACTCCTGCCTGGGCCGCGGCAAGGCCAGGCCGGGGTGAGTCAGCCGGGGAAATCCCAGCTGGGCGCCGCCGCCACCGGGTGACAGTTCTGCCGACACCTACGGAGTGGGGCGCCCAGCCCCTCCCGGCGAGGGCGAGAGGAACACCCGGGCTCCCCCACCCCCATTTCCTGTTCCCTGAGACGGGAGCCTGGCAGCGGTGGTGGTGGCAGGGAGGAGTCACAGTGCCAAGGAGCCGTGCCATAAAGCCTGGTCCTCTCCGTTGCTCAGAGGCCTCCTTAGGCCTCTGGGCCCTTACCCTCTGCACAGGGGGAGGGGAAGAGGTGGGAGCATGGTTGCCACGGCCCCTGCCGGCCCCTGCCCTGGGACCTGTCCCCCCAACCACTGGGTATCCTGCTGCTAGGGTCTCGGCGCCCTCAGGGTCTCACTGCGCCTGGGTCACAGACACCACCCGCAACCGCTCATGCCTGGGAGGCCCTGGCCAGGCACCCCCACCACATGCTGCCCCACAGCTCAAGGAGGGCAGGGCCAAGAGGGCAAGGAGAAGAACAGGCCAGAACAGGGCCAGCCTGAGAGCCTGAAAGGGGAAGGCCAGAAAGGACAGGCACAAAGGCTGCTCCCAGCAGGACATCCTGTCCCTCAAGAAACCGGGCCTGGTCCCCACAAACCAGCCAGACCGGTTGGTGTTCGCAGCCACTTCACTGCTGCAGGCTGTCTGAGCGCAGGGGAGGGGGTCTGCGAGATCCCGCCTGGGACAGCTTCGGGCTGGGTCTGTCCCCGGGGAACATTCTGGCCAGTGCCTCGCTGTAAACCCCATTCCCTCATCCCCTTCCGGTCGGACTCCTGCCCGAGGCATGGGACACAGGTTGTTCTGAGCATGTCCTCCCCCTACCCCACTGCCTCAGTGGACTCCAAGACCGGGGCAGGAGAACAGACCCAGGGCCTAGGACTGCCAGCTGGGGCTTCAGATGCACTCAACGGGACCTTAAGAAGGAGATTCTGGGGGGTGCCTGGGAGCTCAGTCGGTTGGGTGCCCCGCTCTTTGTTTTGGCTCCCATCAAGATCTAGGGGTCATGGGATGGACTCCCACAGTGGACTCTGTGCTCAGCGCGGGGTCTGCTTGTCCCTCTCCCTCTGCTCCTCCCCCTACTCACGCACTCGCTCTTTCTCAAATAAATAAATTAAAAATCTAAAAAAAAAAAAAAAGGAGGTTCTGGGGATTAGAACACGGAGGTGACAAGCCTTATTCCCAAGGAGCTCACAGTGCACAAGGAAACCCTCACGCAGGCCAGAGGCCATGAAGTTATGATGCTGGGGACCCCTGTCAGCCCACGGTGGACAGAGAAGGCTTCCCACTGGGGCTGGGGGCTGAGCAGATCACTACCAGAAAGAAAAAGGCAGGAAAGTAAGGCTCACTTGTTCTCTCTTGTCCCATAGAAAGCCTCCCAGAACCCTGGAAGCAAATGCACATTGTTCCTGGGCCAGACCCCAGCCAGGCACAGAGCTCTGCCTCCCTCACCTCTGCCTTTGCAGGGTTGTGTGCTGAGCACCACCATTAGCTCCCGACTCCTGCCTCTGGCTGGGTGACAAAGCTGATTTCTACAGGCTCCCTGGGCCAGGAAAAACACACTCAGGAGGGCATGAAGGGCAGGCACACCCTTGGTGTTACCTGGACAGGTGACCCTCCACAGGCGGGGAAATGAAGCTCAAGTTCAGGTTGCCCCTACCTCCCCACCCCCCACCCCTTTGATCTTCCCACACTGGTAGGGCTTCCCCTCTCCACCATTCCTTCTGAAGCTTGGGCCTCTTCCACTCGCCAGGCAGGGAAGCCGGTGGTGGGAGAGGCCCAGAAACCCATCCATTTCTTTGAAAGAAGACTGAAAAGATGTGGCCACACAAACCCCATGGGTTTTCTTAAATGTCTTTAAAACAAATGGCTTGAATGGATTTCTCCCACCCTCCCCCTCCCTGAACCACTCACTGGAAAACAGCAGCTGAAAGGGCCAGAGACTCGGCGCTGCCCGGGGCCTGATGGAAGCGGGTCTCGGCCGCCAAGCTGGGCAGGGGCCACTGGGATCAAGGCAACCCAGGCCAGGAGGAACTGGAAAGCAAACACCAGACCCACAGGCAGCACAGGGGCTACCCGGGGCTCACAAGAGACCACCATCAGCTTCAGGACTGCCTGGTGCCCCCTGGTACTGGGGCCTGCTCTGTTTCCCAACACCACGGGTCCCCTCCCTGCCGCTGCCCCTGTCCTGGAGGCCGGGCCCTGCGCAGCTGCTTCTGCACACGTTCTCATGGGGCAGCTGGGACAGACAGGTGGGGTCTTCCTGGACAGCACAACTTGCTTAGAAAACCAGGCACGGGGGGTAGGAGTGGGAAGGTCCGTGACTCCCCACAGGCTGGAGCCAGAAGGGCCTAGAGGGGAAGCAGAGCTTATTTTGCTCTCTAAGCAAATCTTAGAGACAAAACCCTAAGCCCAGAGAAGACTGTGGGCGTGCTATGTGTCTTGTCCAGTCCCCGCCCGCATCCAAACCACCATTCAACCACAACTTCCCAACCACGTCCTGTGTGCCAGACTCTGCCTGCCTAGGTGATCCCCTGATGAAAAGCGAACTCTGCCAGAGGCTTGCAGGCTGGGGGCGGGGGGCTCCCCCTGTGCACTCTCCTCCCAGCTCTCCTTGCGTGAAAGGCTCTCCATGCCTGCCACTGCCAAGGAAGACTCAAAGCAGAAAGGAAGTAAAAAAAAGTGGGAGAAACACTGGGAAGGATGGGGCAGGGGTGTTGAGGTCGCAGCCTGGAGGTGAGGGGGACCATGGTGAAGGTCACCTCAGCAGGTTGCTCCAGTGGGAGGAACACTGTTGTGACAGTCTGTGCCTGTCACTGGCAAAGGTGACCCGAGGACCCTGGGCCACCCACGCTTATCTGTGTCTACTTCTTTCTTCTTATTATCAAATACATGTTCTCTGTAGAACACAGAAACAAAAAAATAGAAGGAGAGAAAGAGAAGTCACCATGATCCTCCTAGGAAAATGATTAACTATTAACATCCGTCAAATCTTTCCTCTGTCCAAATATGGGATCCTTCTGTACCTGCCACTTTTTTCCACTGAGTAGAGAAGGTGAACGTTTCTCCTCATTAAACATTGTCCTGGCCCCATCACCCCTCATCGTTGTAGATCACACCATGTGCCCAGCGTATGTGAGTTCATTAGACCAATTCCCCACCAGTGGCTGCTCCCCTCTTCTCACTGTGCAAACACCCCGTCACTGGGCTCAAAGCAGAGCAGCTCCAGCCCCTGGCCCCCACCTAGCACTCCTTCTCCACCCCCCAAGCAGAGGCAAAGCCTCCTGTACAAAGTGGGGAGGGGTGGGCCAGGAGGGGGCCCTGCTCTTTTCCACAGTGAGTCCCAGTGACTGTCAGGCAGCCAGTGAGTCCCAGGGACTCTCACCTGGAACGCCAGTGAGGACAGGGATAAATGCAGATTCCCAGGCCCCAGTGAGCAATTCTGAATCCACTGGTCTGGAGTAGGGCCTAGGAATCTATATTTGGAGCAAGCCCCACCATGGCTGACTCCAGGCTGTTCCAAGGCTCGGGTGAACCAGCCCGCACTCTGAAAAGCCCTGACCTTGAGGCTGAGGCCCAGCAGTGCCTCCCTGACCACAGCAAACACAAGGAGCACCCGGGAGCTGACTGAACCACAGGTCCCCAGGGACAGAGATTCTGTGTTGCTAACTTGTTCCCAGGTGCTGCTGCTGCTAGCCCACGGGCCACACTCAGGAGCACCGAACTATAAAGCCAAGAGGGCAGCAGGTACAGGCGGTGGGACACTTCGCCTGGGGGGATAATCCCAGCTAGCTCTCACGGAGCTCTTCGATGGGTCGAACACCACGTCCCAGACACTCAAGGTGTGGTCCATGAGCCGCATCCCTGGAGCAGATCTGGGCCCCCAGCCAGCCTCCTCAGGGACCTGCGTTTGCAAGCTCCCCAGGTGATCTGTGTGCCCATTAAGGCAGCGTCACGCTGAGCCGTTAACAAGCAGCATCCCACACCAGCCTCCTGACAGTCCCCAGAAGTAGGTCAGTGATTCCCTGATCTTACAGGTGCAGCTGAGAGGTCCAATGACTGGGTTATGGTCTCTCAGGTACCACAAGCCGGAGCCACGCAGGGAAGGAGATGGTCCAGCTTCAGAGCCTGAGCTCCTAACCCTGCCTCCCAGCACTCCCAGGGGCTCCCGGCTGAAATCTCACCACCCGGGGTGGGCTCGAACTCTCCACTCTATGGAAGGGACCTGGAAGTCGCTCTGTAGCTCCCCCTGGGACACAGCAAACCTGAGCACCACCCCATCCTCCACGGAGTGTGTGCCGTGTGTTGAGCTGCGTTCCCTCTGCACCACACCAGCACTGAGCCAGAGCGCAGGGCCTGTGTGGGGGTCCCGCCTCCGAAGCCCACAGGCTCTGCAGACACAGTTGGGGGGCAGGAAATGGGAAGTGGGGCGGAGGAACCAGGAACTCGGTTTGGTCTGAGGACGTTCTTTTTTCACAGCCAGACTCAGTTCTGTGTGCCTTTTGAAAGGAAGTGGAGAACAGCTGGGCTCAGCCCAACGAGGCCGGCCTCTTTCAACCTTCCAGTTGCTGCCATTTCCAATTACAACTTCAGAGAGCTCCTATAATGTATGCATCCCAGGATGCACTGCTCCAGCTGCTTTATGATGGGAGTTCGTTACACCATTAAGGTTAAACTTTTATAAAGTACTGAGCAGGTGGTGGGCTGGGCACCGGCTTAGTGACCCGCTGCCTGGAAGCCTGCTGAATAGGGTTCACCCAGGGGAGGGAGGGAGCCGGGCTCTCCAAAGGGGCCAAGAAGTGGGGAAGGCTGCTCCAGAGAACAGGGGCCCTCCATTGGCCCATTTATCAGACGGTACAGCAGGGCAGGCAGGCAACATGGAGAACAACTGGAGACAGCTCAACCTTACTGGCAGGGGGCATGCGGGATGAGTGGAACAATCCTGTGTGTGCCAAAGCCACCTGCCAAGGCCGGAGGGGTAAGGGGTGGTCTGAGGGGGAGGTGGCTGCAAGCCCCCGAAGGCCTACACAGGGGGAATGACAGGGCTTCCTGGAGGTGGGGGAGGCTGCTCTCCCAGCAACAGGGTGGCCAAAGAGAACCTTCCTTTTGTAGGAGCCCGCTCATCCCAGGGCTCAGAGGATCCCCCAACCCGATGTGAGGTGAGCCCAGACATTTGAAGGCCTGAGTCCCAGTCTGCCAGCGGCAAATTTACAGCCCTTAGCGGGCCCCTTCAATTCTCTGAGGAAGCTGAGGTCCTTGGCCTGCCCCTCTCCGGCAAAATACGAGGGTCTCCTTCCTGACGGTGGGCACTGCCCGCTGTCAATGGTCTTTGCATTCGACAAACTACTAGGCATGAAGCACTCAGTACGGCGCCGGGCGGAGAGGACTGGCCAGAAGCGTGTGCTCACGTTGCTTTTTATTCCTCTGTCCTATTGTAGTTCAGTCCCCAATCTGGGAACTCCCTGAGGACGAGGCGACAACTTGTTACCCCTGGCTCCAGGCACGAGCTCAGCCTACAGCGGGTGCTTGAGAAATGTCCCAGGGAGGCCCCGGTGGACAGAGTGGGGAAACCATTCTCCCCAGCGTGGCCCCCGCCCCAGGGAAGGAGGTGGAGGAAGACCAAGTTCTTGTCAAAGGTATGAAACTAAAGCAACCTCCCGAGACAAATTCCTTGACTTCCCAGAAGGAAAGAGACTCCAGATGCGCCTGGTTTTCTGGCTCCAGGAACTGGGGGTTGACTCTGGCCTCCTTCTGCGCTTAGAACCGAAGAGGATTTGCTTGGACTGGAACCTCCAGCCTCGGTCGGGGTTTTGCGGCCCCATAGGGTGGGCTCACCATGGCTTCCCATCCGCTCCTTTTGGCAGCAGGGACCTCCTGCAGCCCCGGGAGTGGCGGTCTGCCCAGCAGGCTCCCAGACCTGGAGGTGGACGCTACGGGAGTCTGGATTTGTCGAGGTTGCCAATGCTCTCGGCTGAGGGGGCAGAGTCGTGACCCCCACTCTCAGGATGCACAGTCGGACCCCCGGGCCAGCTTCCCACAGCCAAGCACAACTGGAGGGGCTCAGAGGCCGCCACTCTGCACAAGAGGGTCGGAGGGTCTCTGAGGAAAGACACTGGCTTCCCCCAGAGGCCTCAGGGGAGGAAAAGATGTACAAAGAAAAGCGGCTGGAAGGAACAGGTGCCAAGGAGAAGGAAACCAACCAGGAGAGGAAACAAAAGGAAGGGGGAGGGCGGGGGAGATGGGAGCCAGCCTAAAAGAGGATTGGGGCAGGAACAGGGTAAGATGCCAGAGGGAAGGTGGGACACTGCCAGCCCTGAGAAGTGGCCCAGAAGCGGGAGGGGAGAGGCGGAAGCCCAGGGGGCCGGCCTGCATCGTAGGAGCTGCGTTAGGGTTGCCTGGCTGCGGAGGAGAAAGGGAGCACCTCAGCAAGGGGAGGGTCCTGTCAGCTTGGCGCCCACCTGCGTTGACTGAGAAGCGCTGAAACAGTCGTGGTGATTAATGACAGGAGGTAACACTGATTGAGTCCGTGCAATGTTCTTGGCACCGGGCAGAACTTCCAAGGTGGTAGCTCACTGGAGCCTGACAGCGGCCCCATGCGCCATATTCCACGAGAGCTCCCATTTTCAAGATGAAGAAACTGAGGCTCAGAGGTCCAGTGACCTGCCCAAGCAGTAGTAGACTCAAATAAAGCCCCATCTTTATGCTAAAGTCCACGCTTGCAGGCCTATGGTACGCTGAATTGAGAGAGAGAGAGCGCGAGAATGAGTCAGAGATGGGTAATGAAAGGAATCGAAGGGTGGCGGCGGGCAGGTGCGCACTGGGAGGCCACCCCTGCGGGGTAACTGGTGCCCGCTGCTGAGCTGGGACGTGCCCGGACAGCCCCGTCTGCTGCCAGGCCCAGGGCTGCTGGCAGATTCTGCAGCTAGCGCGAAGTTGCAGCCGGACAGCTATCCCAGGGCCGCGTGGGCGCCGGGATGAGGTGGGAGTTGGCCAAAGGGCAAGCCCAGGGAGCCTGATGTAATCCCCAAAACGGGAAGTGCAGCAGGACGTCACCCACCAGCAGCCCGGCCACAGACTCCAACAGCCATGCCAGGCCTGCCTTACCCCCACCTACAGTCTCAGACCTCTGCCCGCCTCTCCAGGCCCTGGGGGCCCTGGCAGCCTGCGCCGTGCTCCCCAGGCTGATGAGAAAGCAGCAGACTCCTAGCCAACGCCCTGGGAACCCTGCCATGGGGAGGCAGCCAGCCTCACCGCTTTCCGGAACAGACGCAGGGCTCACCTCTTCACCGAGCTTTCCGCATATTTTGAGGGGTGAGGGGAAGTCCAGCAGCTCCTTGGCAAGCTTCCTCCTCCCTCACCAAACCTAGCCTGAATTGGCCTAGTCAGGCTACCCAGACAAGAGGGGTAGGAGGGCCCAGAGCCGCCAGCAGGGTCCCATGAACTTGCACACAACCCAAGGACCCAGCGCTCGAGGGACCACCTCCAGGGACCCAAGGACTATTCAGCCAACCAGGACACCACACTGCGGCCTGGCACCCACTCTAGGGACCTTCTGCCCAGCTCTTGGCCATGCAGGGGTCCTGGAGCAAGTCCTTACCAGCTGCCAAGCCATGGAGCGCATCAGCCCACCCAGGGCGGCTGAGAAGGTGGGTACAGATCCCTTGGCCTGGGTTTCTGCGTCCAGCCTGACACATTCTTGGCTTTCGTGCCCACTCTCAGAACTCACGCACAAGCCGTCCAACCCCTGATTCCTACAGCGTCTTTCCTACCCTGCATCTCCTTTGACCATGGGCACAGCTAGTGAGGGAGAGAAGAAATGCCACCGTTGCTAAGATGCAAACAGGACAACTGAGGCTCAGAGGCTGAATGACTCACCCGAAGTTCCCCAGCTGGGCCAGGAGCAGAATCCCCACCCAGGGCCCTCCACACGCCTTGCTGTCTCCCTAAAATCACCCATCCCACTTGAGTGGGCACTCCTAGTCTCCAAAGCAAGGGAGGGTTGGCCCCCGTGCAGGCCAACACTTCAGGCCAGACGTGGGAAGGAGGACGATGTGGTCACTAGATAAACATACAGACGTCTGACAAACAAACGGGCCCAAGGAGATGGAGAGAGAGGGAATGCAGGGGAAGAATCACTTAGCACCCTGTATCTCAAGGCTGCCGGGGTCCAAATCCTGGTTCCGCCACCTATTAGCTGAGTGCCCAGAGCATGCTGCTAACTCATTTACAGAATGGGCTAACATCACCTGCCCCTTGGGGTGGTCATAAGGATTAAATGAGCTAATGCATGACAAGTGCTCAGCGCGGCCCGCCTGGCATCTTTGCTCAGGAAGCACTATCTGGCCCTTATTGTTAGTCTTCAATGAGGCCATGGGTTAGGGAGGGGGACAAGCCACCAACATTTAACA
Organism: Lutra lutra; assembly: GCF_902655055.1. Taxonomy (NCBI): domain Eukaryota; kingdom Metazoa; phylum Chordata; class Mammalia; order Carnivora; family Mustelidae; genus Lutra; species Lutra lutra. The sequence goes on along the minus strand of NC_062287.1, from coordinate 104,924,211 downwards.
ACACATACTCTCGGGGGGCTGCGGGCCCCACTGTTAGCTAGGCCGGCACTGGAGTTCAGGGGAGCAGAAGAAAGGCTTCGTAGGGGAACGGCCCGTGTGGGGCCCAAAGTAGAGGCAGGGATTGGAGAGGGGAGGCGAGGGGCCTGGGCTCACACCTGGGTCCCCGTCTCCCTGCCGCGTGTCCTCCCTGAGCCTCCTGTAAGCCAAAGAGGCGGAAGAGTGTGCAAGAGTGCACTGTGCCCCGTTCGCTCCCCCACATTCCTAAAATGAAAACCATTATTATTACTACCACGTTGTGGCTGAGCAAAGGCTCCCAGACACAGAAGCCCTGGGGTCTGCTCGGACCCCCAGAACTGAGAGAGTCTGAGGAAAGCCGGGCTCTGTCCCCAGGGGTGAGGGGCGTGAGGACAAGAGCAGCAGCCCCACAGCACTCACCCCGCCATGTGGCCGGCGCAGCAGGAGGAGCCGTGTGCGCAAAAGTACAGAGTGAATGGTGTATAATGAAGGCACATCAATAATAAATGAACCTCCAGTAAGTCCAGGAACATCAATCATAAATTAATTAAATGGCTTCAGGAGAGGCGACGACAAGGGGCTTTCTCGGGATGAATGAGAAGCGCTGTCCAGCCTCCCCTTCCCCAGCCCCCGCCCAGCAGGCTCTGCGGCCAGGAGCATCTTGGGGAGCTGGAAGTGGTGGACCCCGAAACACAGGTGAAGACAAGCCCCGCTCTCCTCCCACCTGCCTCCCGGCTCAGAGAACTCACAAATGTTGCAAGGGTTTTGATGAAACTTCCCAGAATAGTAACCTCCTGGGCTGAACTCAGGCAGGCGAAATTTCAAGGGGTAATTTGGTGAGAAAATGATCAAACGCCTGGAAATAAATGCCAGGAACACTGGAACCCCCTCAATGGGTCCTCAGGGATGAAAACAGCCTTGCAGGCAGAACAACCAGCCTCACAGGGGTCCCTGAGAGCCTCTCCTCCTGCTCCCAGGCTGGAACAGACAGGAATCAAGACAACTGAAAGGCGCATGTGGGAAATGCATCCTGGGCCAGCTCTGAGCTGGGGCCTGACCTCCAGGCCCGTCCCTGGGCCCACCCTTACTGACCAAACTGACAGATCTCTTGGCTTCTATCTCCCCTCCGTAATCAGGGAGGCTGGTCCTTGCCTTTTCCTCCGCAGGGCCCTCCATACCTGGGAACTGTCCTAGCGCCAGCTGGCCTCCTTACTCCCGGCACCTGGGGCCAGACATCTATGGAGGGTGGGGGGTACCTACCTGCCCCTACCCTCTCTCTCAGAACACTTTGGTGGCTCCCCATGTCTTCCACAGACCCAACCCACACCCCTGCTGTCACGCTCCCGGGGACCCAGCTCCAAGTCACTTTGCCTCCCCTGCTTCCATATTGTGCGCCCTACACTCAAGCCAGACCACAGCCTGCCAGCGCCTCACATTTCCAACCACGTCTCCCATTGCTGCCACTTCCTCCACCATCACCTGGATGGCCCAGATTAAAGGCCATTGCCACCCAAGTCTCTGCGGACCTCCCTCGTTCAAGTTCCTCAATCTCCTTTGACCTCTAGCAGCCCCTCTCCTGGAATTGCCGCAGAGACCTTCACCTCCCTAACTTCTCAATAGACTTTGAATGCCTGGAGGGCAGAGTCTGTACCTTACAGGCTTTGGGGTGCTGAATTCTTTTCTGTGGCCTCACTGAACCCAAATCACGGCAGGTGCTCGAGAGAGGACTACTGATGAATTCCAAGTGGAAACTGTCCTCAGGGGTCCTGACATTCCGGTGCAGGATTCTTTTCACAGATCACAAGATTCTATCCCCGCCAAGGGTTGGGTGGAGCTACCTTCTCCTTATCAAGAAAAAGGTCATGACCTACAACATCTTCCTTGGTACTAATATATGTAGATCATGATGTAACTGCTTTTCTGTAGAAAACATTCTGACTGTAAGAGCATTGTGTGTGTGTGTGTGTGTGTGTGTGTGTGTGTGTGTGTGTGTTCTTGTTTCCGGCATGATCTTTCCTCTCACCAGACATTACTAGGTTGTGGAATTCTTCCAACCACCCTGGTTGGAGGTTTTATTGTCCCCATCTTAGATGACAAGACTGAGGTATAGAGAGGAACCAGGATTCGAATCCGGGTCTGGCTGACTGCAGAGCCCCAGGTCTTAATGCTCACCCAGCTACAGGCTCTCTTCTGCCACCCAAGTGAACCATCCCCAGCTGCCTTCCAGGGCAGCTCGAGCGGGAGCCCGGGAGCAGGCATGAGTGAGCCCATACCAGCGCTGGAGAGCCACACCTCCAGCTTGGGCTTTCTTCTAAGGAATACGGAGGAAGCAAGAAGGCTCCTCCCGAAGGAATCACAGCGGGAGACGTTAGCCACCCCCCAGCTGGAAGGCACCCCCACCCCTGCTCCCACTGTTCTCTCCTGCTCCGTGGAGACCAGCAACGCCCCGCTCCTCACACCCACTGACACCGGGCCAGCCAGACACAGGAGCCCACAAGTTCCCACACCAACAGCTCCACACCCCCTCAGCCCTCACTTCCCACAGACAGCTACGGACACACGCGGCTCCACACACGTGCGATCCCCGGGCAGCCCCACCCCTGCTCATCTCAACCACCGGGCCATGGCTGTGGGCAGGGTTGGGGCATGCCTCCAAACACCCTCACCTGTGGCCACAGACTCCCTTCCACCTCCACGGCCAAGGTCCCCAGGGGTCCTGCCTGCCGTCTCCTGGGTCTTCCTAACCTACACGCACACTCCCCAGTCTGCTCCAGAGAGATCCAGCCCAGTCAGAGTCGGCATCAGAAAGGAAATTTGAAAATCAAGATAAACGGTTTTCAGCCTTGCCCGCTGGGGAGGTAACCACATCCGGCAATATCCCAGGCAGGCTCGGTGGTTCTAAAAGATTTATCTTCCTCTGACCACACGCTCATTGATGTCTCCCCCAGCGCTCCTTGCTCAGTCCACTAGCGCGTAACGGAAAGCGGTTCCAGTGGGAAGGTGCACTCGGGTGGGGCGCTGGGCCAACAGGTGGTTCAGCCCGAGGCCCCCCTCTGGTCCCTGGCAGGAGGGTTGGGGGAGGAGTGGCTTCCAGCGACAGGCGGTTCCTTTGGCGGTGGCCGGCGGGCCTGGCACTCTCAGCCCTGGTGCAGAATCCTCTGTCCAGAGATGCCCGATTCCCTGGCGCCCCGAAGCCGAGGAACCGGGCACCAGGATTTATGAGGCAGCTGAGGAACGAGGGCTGCCAGGAGCTGACTTAAGCAACTTTTGGAGAAACATGGACAAAGCAATGGAAACAGCACTGAGGACCGGAGTTGAAAACATCTCAGCTCCTAAGAGCTGCTTGCCCTTGAGGTCCGCGCCTGTGGGACTGGCCCCCTGGCCCAGCTGGGATCTGCTCAAAAGCAGCATCTGTGCTGCAGGACAAGGGCTGGTGACCTGGCTGGACTCCCCACCGCCTCGGACCCTGAAGACTCAGAAGAAAGCTCAGCTCTGCTTTTGGGGAACGGACTCCAACTCCTCCCCGTCTCCTAGCTGCCCCTCCTGCCACCCCGCTCCGCAGTGCAGAGTCCCAGCACCGCAAGCATATGGCCAGGGGCGGCTGCAAAGGGCTCCGAAAGCCCAAGACCAGAAGGCTGAGCCACAAATCAAAGCAAACGGGCCTGGCCTGGCCGAGGCGTGGAGGGCGAGCTGAGGGCCGTGAGTGCTGAATATTCACAATGGAGAGGCCCCAGGCATAGCCTCCTCATCCGCTTACCCTGTGGAAACCTCCCAGGCAGGAGCTGAGTGTGGGCCGCTCCCAGGGGAGGCAGACAAGGGCGCTGCAGGGAGCCTGTGAGACGGGCCTCGGACCCCTCCCACCAGCCTGGGAAGGCCTGTGTCCAACCAGCAGCCACGGGGGCAGGGTGAGTCCCACAGCGTGGAAAAGGCAGCTCTCCATCCCGGGTCTGGCGGAGCTGTGTCCTCCTCCTACCCATGAGGCTTGACCCTGCAGCCTGGACATGGGGGAAAACCTTCTGCCTCGCGGAGCGAGCAGGAGCTTGGGTTGCTGGCTGACACAGACCCTCGCGTGGAGGGCTTGAGCAGTGGACCTGAGCCCGTGGGGTCTGCTGTCAGGAACCAGGCCCCTGGAGGAAGGAGGCAAAGCAATCCGCAGCATCCCTCACCTTCTCCACGTGGGAAGGCCCTTCAGACAAGTGGGGCCATGTGGGGTGAGACGTCCTGGGGAATCCGCACAACACCCCTCAGAGAGTGCCCACATTCCCCTTCTCCTTGTCCCCGTGTCCCCCAGCACCCCCCCCCCCCCAGTGCCCCAGCCTCTCTGGCTGGCCCACCCGGCCCTTGTGCCCACTCTGTGGCTCTGACCCCCTTTGCTTTCTGCTGGCCACAGCCCCCAGAATGCTGATGTGACGGCTCCCTGCCCCCATCCTCAGAACCCGGAGCCAAAGGAAATTCTCAAGAGAGGACACACACGTTTCCAAGTCTCCCTGCCACACAGGTCCCCCAGATCGGTCAGCCACAGACACGTCCGGGCCCTATGCGGCCACGAGGTGCATCTGCAGCGCAAGTGAGGGCTTCCTCTCGCTCGGGCCGCTCCTGCAGGACAGACAGCACCGTTGCTGCGGCCACGCGCTCGGGACCGTCCTCGGGAGACCTGGGGCCTGGTTCCAGCTCAGCAGCTGACTCACAGTGTCAACAGATCCCACTTTTCCCCCACCAGGAGCCTTTTACACTCAGGGCCTCTAATTCCCTGTGACAGGCTCTCGACCTTCCGGCTGCCTTCCTCCCCAGTCACATTCCAGGTCTCCGCTTCCAGCACCTCCCACCCTGGTCACCCTACCTGGTGAGGATCCCTGACCTTTGCTCAGCCTTTCACTGTTTCCATGAGCACCATCTCCTTTCCTCCTCCACGACCACTTGGTGACACGGATCTGAGAGGTAAAGTCACCCGCCCAAGGTCACACAGCTGAGACTGGAGTGTCAGTCCTCTGGCTCCATGTGCACCAGACGACACGCCAGCTTTAAGGAATCTCAGCAGCGTCTCCAAGCACCCACCTTAGCAAACGAGACTACCCTAGTCTCCCACACCCTCTGCGTCGTTCTTCTGGACTCCTAAAGGCCTTCCCCAGGCCCAGCTCAAGTTCACCCCATGGATTCTTCTACCCCGTTTCCACTGCCCCCCAGAGAGCCACAAAGTCCTAAAGATGTCCCCGCATCCAAAGACTTCCCTGGAGCTCTGCAAATTGCCCCTCTACGAGGTAGACACCACGTGATGCTGAGTGAGACCCTCACCCAAAGCTTCCCAAAAGACCAGTGGGAGCAGATGCATCCTGGCACACGCCCACTGGGTGCAGTGTCATCTTTCAAGCACCCCCCCACCGCCCCGAAACGATCCTCAGGACCCAAAGGCTTCCAAGCATCAAAGAAGAGAGGCAACTCCCGGATACCCCAGAGTGAACCATCAACCCAAAGTGAAGACGGGGCCCGGACAGGACAGACAGATGGTATGCCACCTTTCCCCGTGCTCTGACACAGGTCACCACTCAGTCCTGTGCATTCCTCGTGACCCATGTTCAAGTATAGTGATCGTGGCTGAGAACCATCCCCCCCTTCCTCCTTCTCTGAAGCCAGATGAACACATGAGCCCAGGACAATGCTAGTACCTGGTCAGGTTTCCATCTGGGTCACCGTTGGGTTCCTTGTGGTAGAAGCACCTCCTGGCATCTCTCTTTCAGATCCATTATAAAGGACACCAGTACCTTCTCCCAGCCTTTCTCCTTCCTCAGTTCGGTGTACCCAAGAGGCATTAAAAGTGGGCCCCGGTGACAGAGGCCATGCCCCTCATCATCACTAAAGTGGCAGGATGGACATTTACCCTTCCCATCCACCAGGCTCTGGGAGCCACGGAGTTTCCCGGCACCATACAGTGCCAAGGCCATCTCTCACAGTCACACCAGGAACTCCTGTCATGCTGAGGACACCAATTCTCCAAGTCCAAGTGCCATCATGCCAGACCATGTCAGGCCAGAACCATCCAACACCCTAGCACCCATACCAGGTGCACCACCACACGCCTACGAACTGGCCACTGTCACCCCGAATCAGTCTTAGTGCTGTGCCCACCACCTACCTGCACGGAGGACGGCACCCGCCTTACACCTGGGCGGCCACCACCACACCAGGGTGGGGGTGAGTCTTCCGACACCCGTGCCAGGGAAACCACGCTGCCTGTGCCAACCCCACGCTGCCCACGCCCGCGCCACCGGGTGTCACCATCCCCGCACCGGTGCCAGGAGCTCCACGGATCTTACACCTGCCTCCGGCGCTCGTGGCAGCCGCACCTCTGCCGGTGGACCCGTCGGGTCGGCCACCGCGCGCCCTGGACACTGCCCAGCCCGTCGCGCCGCTTGCACCGCGCCCGCGCCCTGGGTCCGGCCCGCCGTGCCGCGCCCGCTGCCCCCCTTACCTCCCGCCCTCCGCAGGGCTCGGCCCGCCGCCGCCGCCGCGACCGCCACCTCCATCCTGGGCTCCCCAAGGCCCCGATTCACTAACGCCGCTTCCGCAGGGCGCCGGCGCCGGCGCGAAGGCCGCCTCCGCCCCCCGGGGGACGCTGCGTCCTTTACGTAAACCCCACTCCGCCGCCAGCGGTGACCATGGCGACGGTCGTGGGGCGGCAGCGCCCCCTGGTGCCAGGGAGGGGAGCGGCGCCGAGGCCGGGGCGAGCCGAGCCCTTCCGCAGGCGCTGGCCGGCTGCGTGGGGGCGGTGGGCGCTGGGCTCGGACCGCAGCTGGGGCTCCGTAGGCGGCCAGAGCGGGCAGGACCCGCCGTGCAGCACGCGGGGAAGGGAGCGCCTGGGTGCACCTCCTTCGGGCCCCGCGTGACCGGGTTTAGCGTGGGAGAGGTAAAAAAGCAAGTAGGATCACTGGAGAACTGGTTCATTTAGGGGGAGGAAAGAGAGAGATGGGTTCCACCTCCTCGGGGTGACTGAGTGGTCCGTGAGAGGTCGGAACACTCCATCACTTGTGTCCTGCCCCCATTCCTCATCCCCCCAGTGCCCAGCAACCTGCCTGGCATCCAAAAGGGCCTTTCGTCAATTGTGAATTCCTGGTAAATGAAGAAAATCTCCCCTCCTATTTGGCCTCACACACACACATACCCATTCATTCAAGCTGTAAATCACTTAACACACCTTCCCTCAGAGCTACTGTTGAGATGGGAGCACTATGGTCCCCGTGTGCTAATAAGGGTGGGGAGTGGGGAGAGTGAGGGTGCAGAGAGAAGCAGAAGCCAGTCCCTGCCCTCAGGAAGCTCAGTGTACAAGGGGACAGCCGCAATTCAGGTGTTTGTGGGTGGGAGCTAAGCAGAGAGGGCTCCTTACAAGGGGAACTTGTAAGCAAGCCCCAGGGCAGGGAGTTGGGTCTGGAGGACTGGATGACCCAATTGGGTCTCAAAAGTCCAGTATAAATTCTTCAGAGGCAGAAAGGGGAGTAGTGTGTTTCTGCAGGGGAAAGGCCTCTAAAGTGTTTCCCATCCTAGGAAAACGGGGTGATTGGCTGTGGCTCAGTGCAAATGGGAGCCACGGTGGAGAAGAAGCAGCTGTAAGGGGGTCTGACGTGAAGAATCAGCCTGAAATGACCTGGATACTCAGGTCCGAAGACTGAGTCCAGAGCAGAAAGCTATTTCTAGAGGGAATTCTTGTTACTTGTTATTACGAAGGCAAACTCCAGCTTAGGTTAAGAAAGAAAGAAGAAAGAAGAGAGAGAGAGAGAATGGGTTTGGGTGGGGGGACAAATATTGGGGTGGGGAAAAAATATTGGGGTGGGGTTCCTGAGAGGACTCAAGGAAATGTTGCGCGTGCGTGCACACACACACACCAAGCCTCAGGAAGGGCAGAAATCAGGGTGGCTATAAGGACTGACTGTATCACCAACAGTTTAGGAACCTTTACCAGAGCTTTGTAATTAATCAGAATCCAAACTGCCAAATCTACTGTGTCTTGGTTCCAAGTTCTAGATTCCCAGAAGAAAGAATCCTACTGGTCCACCTTGGACCATTGTCCATCATAGTAACTACACTCCAGCCCTTGGCTGCCCCATGCACACAAATTCACATGCATCCACACACATGCATACACACATACACACCCTTCTTCAATTTATCCAAACGAGCTCCAATATTCCATGGTCAGGGTCATGGTTAAGATCCAAGTCCAAGATTTTCAAGGCGATGTCCGTTTCTCCTCAAGTCTACTCTCCTCAAGTGAGTCCGTCTGGGCATCTCACAACTGAACTAAAGGGTACATTTAACCACCAATAACCTGTCTTTTCAGTTTTCCTGATTGAAGTGTATCATTGACTCCATCTGGACTGTGTTAGAAATGCGGACTCTCAGGCTCAGGGATCTAAGCAGGTTAAGATCCCCAGGCTATTTGTGTGTACATTAAAGTTTGATATAAATATAATTTTGACTTAACTGTTGTTATAAATATTGGGGGGAAGGAAAAGGAAAGATATGAAAAATATTTTTTAATTGCAATCATTCCTATTTAAAAAGAAATGGAGGGAGGGCTTAATGATTTCATCCTCAGCGACCCTAGTAACCAGGAAGAAAACACAAGGAGGGGGCGGAACTCTTTATTTTTGCAACAGTTGCAAACTCCTAAAAGGTGTTTATGACTTCTGTCTTCTGACTCCTTATTTCATGTTCCACTGGCCTCCCGCCTGGGTCTCCTTTAGTCAGGGTTCTTCTCCTGGGGCACTGACCTGTCTTAATCCTTGGGGGCCAGAGCCATTGGTGATCCCAGCAGTAAAGCATCACGACATGCTTCCATCTACATTTACCACTGGGCAGGATGATGTAGGAGGTGCTCCTTGGGGACCCTTGGTTCCACCCCTACACGCTCTCCGTGTGTGTGTGTGTGTGTGTGTGTGAGAGAGAGAGAGAGAGAGAGAGAGAGAGAGAGATTAAGATCCCCAAATGGCCAGGTGGCGGTCTCAATTTCCAATTCAATGGAGCCATGATGGTGCCTCCTGGTAGAACTGTTCCTTCCTTCAGTTCTAAAGACAATCAAAACCCAGAGCTGTCTGAACAGGAAGCAGACAGAAGGCATTCTGGTGATGGCGAGAGTCACCACCATTATTTCCACCCCCCACTTCTGGGACCTTTTGGAAGAAGCATCCCACAACAGGTGTCTGGTTCAGAGCACGTATTCCCTAGGGGCCTGGCCCGGTCCAGCTGCCAAGCTGAACTTTCTCTGCTCCAATACCCTGCTTGCCCTTTCCCGTGAGTGCCTTCAGGCCCAATCCTGACAGTTTGCCCAGGTGTCTTTGGAGACAGCCACCAGCACTGTGAGCAGACCGAAGCCAGGAATGGGGGAGGAGGACAACAGTGAGGCTGCCAGAAGGGGCCATAAGCCACAGACTGGTCCTGGTCCAGCTGCCAGGCTGTGTTCTCTCAGCTCGGTGCCAAATTCCCACTCTGGCCTCAGTTTCCCTCTGGGTCCCAGTGGGGATAATAACATGGCTCCTCCTCCCAGGGGGGCTGTGCAGATTAACTAATTAATGAGTGTGACATCGTCTGCTTCTGCAAAGGGGCTGATTAAATGCTGAGTGTTGTTATTAGAGCCACAGAGGGTGTGTGACAGGCAGCGTCGACTGGAGACCGATCTGCTCCCCTCGCCTCCTTCCCACCCCCTTCCTCCGTCTGCCCTGTGCTCTGCAAGCTGAACATTTTGCAAGACAAAACCAAGATGATTTTTGGCACCCCAAAGGCATAGTATAACTTTTGCACATTTCCCCTGTACTGGAATGTGAGTCATGGCCGAGCTCCATAGCGTCATCTGTGGCCGACAGCTGGCACAGCTGGGCCCTGCCCCAGACTCTCAGCTCCCAGCAGCTGCAGAATGGGATGGCTGGGCCAGCAATTGCATCAGGGCAGAGCTCCCAGCAGGAAGACAACTGCAGCATTCCGGAGCTGGACAGCAAGCCCCCGATTGTACTGTCTCATGGCGCGGGGGACTCAGTGACCACCTTTCCTCACAGCCTGAGGGAGGGAGGGAGGACCAACACAGCACACGGGCTTAAGGCTGGGGGTACTCAAAGCATGCAGGGTTTTAAAGTATAGAGTATCTGTTCATGGCTGCAGAAGATCCAATGACTCTATTTTAGCTTAGAGGCAGGATATAGGATAACTGGATGAAATCACAGCTCGGGGGCATGGTGACTTTAGCTCTAGCTTGTTCCCAGGTGCAGAAGTCCAGAGAGGCCCCTGAATGTAGTTGTGAATGTGACTGTCCCCATAGCCGTTGTGAGAGGCCCAGTCCCCTTCCAGGAGGGTTCGTCGGGTCCTGGCTCCCCCCAGCCCCGGGTCCCAGCACCTGTGTTGGGGTGGGAAGGAATCACTCGGTCCCATCACCAGGTAAATAAGCCTGCAGCTGACAACCAAGGGGAATATTGTTTACCCAAATAGCACGAACTCAGCCTGCCTGGGGAGGTGAGAGAAAAGCTCTGGGGAGGCTGAGCTGTCAGACTCCCACAGGGAGAGAAATGAGCTGGTTGTGAGGACCAAGGAATGCATGTGAATTGGGGTTTAGGGCACCTGGACCCAGTTTGGGATTATCTGGGGCCCCTACTGGCAGGATTTCAGCCCTCATTCCCTCTGTAAACTGCTGCTCTCCCTTCCTTCTTGTTCGTCCTGCTATGAGATACAGGAATAGGTCATTCGGGCAAATAGCCTGTAAGTGGGGGCTAAACCACCCAGGGATTAAAAGGCCAGCCACCACTAGGATGTGCTGAGGTCCTGTGCAAGAAGCAATTTGTAAAAGAAGGAAAAGAAGAAGAAGGAGGAGGAGGAGGAGGAGAAGAAAAAAGAAAAAGAAGAAGAAGAAGCAAGTTGTTCCCAAAGAGCGGAGCCTACAAGTCCATACCTTTTACCTGAGCAAGCGCACTTTGCAGTGTCAACAAACCCATACAGTATGGGGGTAGTCATGGGGTGGAGATGCTGAAGGAGGCAATGGTGAGGGTGGTTTGGGTGAAGGTGATAGGGAGGAAAAGGAGGACTGATGACTTCCAAGGGGAAGTACTAGGAGGCTTTTCTATTCTTGCCTCATCCTCCATTCACGTGGGTATCACCAGCATTTTGACTGTAATTCCCAGAGGATTGGGGGATCCTTGCATCTCATTAAACCAGCCTGTTTGTAAGTGTCTGCTCCCTGATGGGTATTGTAGTAACTAGTTTTTCTCCTTGGGGCACTGGGGAACTACAGGAGTGTAAACAGATATCTCAGGGGAAAGATTGCGTGCTTACTGACTAGGGCAACTCATCTGCACTTTCCGGACACAAATAACAATAGAAGAGAATCTGTCCTCTTGAGGAAGTTCATCCATACACCCATTCACCCGGCGACTCATTCCCCCAACTGCCTCTTCACCCGTCCATCTTGCCATTCACCTACTCGTCCACTCACCCACTCTTCCACCAGTCTATCCATTATCACCTACCTACCCACCCATCCATCCACCCGTCCATCCACCCATCCATCCACCCATCCATCCATCCATCCATCCATCCATCCAACCACCCGCTCCTCTATCCACCCACACAATCCATCTACTCATCTATCCTTCTACCCGTCCACCCATCCACACATCTGTCCATCAGCTCTTTCCTACATCCTCCCATCCATTTATCCAACTATGTCCTAAATCAGGTCTTTTTGGTTCCTCCTTCTAACTGTTGGAAACTACCCACTTCTATCCATTTCTACCAGTACCACCCAATCTGGGACATGTTTGTCCCTCTTCAGGGCAGCTGCAACAGGTTCCTCTCTGCTCTGACTGCTCATCTATTTTCTATCCAATAAATAGAGTGACCTTTTATAAATGGACAACAGACTATGTCAGGTCATTTCTTAAAATCTTGCTGTGGTTTCCTATTGCTCTTAAAACATATACCCCCCCCCTTTTTTTGGAGTTTACAGTAAAATGTATAGCTTGCGGAAGATGCAGAACATTTCCAATTCCTGGTGTGCTCAATACCCACCCACACCTCCCAGAAGTAATCACTATTTGGACCTCTATGTCATAGATTGGTTTTGTCTGTTCCTGAATTCTTACAAATGGAATCATTTTTAAAGGGACTTAGTTATGGGGTGCCTGGGTGGCTCGGTCAATTAAGTAAGCAACTGCCTTTGGCTTGGGTCATGATCCCAGGGTCCTGGGATCAAGCCCCGCATTAGGCTCCCTGCTCAGCAGGGAGCTGGCTTCTCCCCAACCTGCCTGTCCCCCTGCTTATGCTTACTCTCTCCCTCTCTCTATCTCTCTCTCTGTCTGTGTCAAGTAAATAAAAAATAATCTTAAAAAAAAAACTTTATTTATTTGAGAGAGAGTGAAAGATTTCAGGGGGGAGGGCAGAGGGAGAGAGAATTTCAACCAGACACCAAGCTGAGCCTAGAGCTGGATAGGGGCTTGGTCTCACTAACCTGAGATCCCAAGCCAAAAACAAGAGTCAGGTGCTCAACCAACTGCACCAGCCAGGCGCCTCCCTACAAATGGAATCATATACTGATGGTCCTCAGCTTACCATGGTTCAATTTAAGATTATTCAACTTTATGATAGTGCAAAAGCAATACACAGTCAGTAGAAACCATACTTCAAGTCTCCAATTTTGATCTTTTCCTAAGCTACTGACATGCAGTGCGACACTCTCTTGTGATGCTGGGGACTATTCGATAAATTACATGAGGAAGGCAACAGTTTACTACAAAATAGGCTTTGCGTGAGAGGATTTTCCCCAACTGGGAGCTAATGTAAGTGTTAACGATATTTTCAGTTTATGTTGGGTTTATTGGGCATAACCCCGCCTTAAGTCAAGGAAGATTGGTAGTACATACTCCTTTCTGTCTGGCTTCTTCTGCTCAACATTAAGTCTGTGAGATTAATCCATGTTATTGTGAATCAGTAGCTCATTCTTTTTTTATTACGGTGTAATATTTCATTGGGTAACTATCCTATGATTTTTTTGTCTCTTCTGCAATTGATGGATATGTGGTCTCTTCCAGTTTGGGATTCTAAGGAATAAGGCTGCTAAGAATATTCTTGTACAAGTCTTTTGGTGGACATGATGCTTATTTTTCTTGGACAGTGTGATGGGTTGAATTATGGCCCTCCAGTGACATCACATCCTAATTCCCAGAGGCTGTGAATGAGTTAGATTACACGGCAAAGGGGGAATTAAGGCAGAGGATGGAATTAGGTTTGCTAATCAGCTGACCTTGAGATGGGGAGATGATCCTGGATTATCTGGATGGGTCTACTGTTAATTATAAGGGTGTCCTTGTAAGTAGAAAAGGAAAGTCCAATGAGTGAAGCAGAGAGATGGCAGCAAGAGAAAGACTTGAAGAGCCATTGCTGGCTTTGAAGATGAATCAAGGAATTCGGATGGCCTCTAAGAGCTGGGAAAGGCAAGGAAATGGATCTTCATCCCCCTGGAGCCTCCAGCCCTGCTGGCACCTTGATTTTAGCCCAGTGAGGCCCATTTTGGACTTCTGACATTCAGAACTATAAGATAGTAGATTTGTTTTTGCTTTAACCCACCATATTTGTGGCAATGTGCTATCACAGCAATAGGAAATTCTTACGGGCAGTTGCGTAGGTGTGGAATTGCTAGGTTCTAGGATGGGCTAACAACTCAAATTCCTCTCACGGTCCCCACCACCCAGCACGTCTGGTCCTGCCAGCAGGTGCACCCCCGTCTCAAGCCACTCTCTGCTCTGTCCTCCACTCTCCGGGCCACATGAGCTACACCAGCCACGCTGCTCCCCAGAGGTCTCTCTGCAAGTGCCCGTCCCACTGCTGGGTGCACCCCTGCCCTACTCCTTAGATGCCAGTGCCCAGAATACATCCTCGAGGAGGGAGATCAGTTTCCTTAATTGATGTGTTCTTTTGCCCTGGCACGTTCCTTTAAGTAATCAAGTCTTGCCACCTCCTCCCCCCAACCCAAACCTCGGTGTGGGCAGACTCTGGGTCACCGCGGTGTCCAGAGCACCTACCTGGTGCATAGTAGGCCCACAGCAACCACCTGCTGAGTGTTGAATGAACACTTTCTATTTGAGAGGCAGGGAGAGTAGGTGCAGGGAGGAAGTCAGAGAGGAGGAGGAGGGGAGAGGCAAGAAGACAGAAGGAAAGAGAGCAGATGAGACCGAGAGAGAGAGGCGTACACCTCGGAGACCACCGGCCCATGTTCAGCCCTCTGCTATGGTCCGGTTGCCAGTAACCCCAGGGCAAGAAGACTCCTGAAACACTTTTCATGCGGATCAGACCCCCAGGAGGGAAATGATCTCTTTGTGAGAAAGGACCTGTATCCCTTTACAGACAAGACAGCTCGATGATGCCTTCCCAGGGACCTGTGACTCATGCTCACTGCCTTGGAAACAGTCGGCCTGGCCCCTGAGGCAGGAGGGATTTATAAGTAGGTGAGGTGACCAAGACTCAGAGAAGAAGAAGGACGGTGACTTGCCCAAGCCTCCCCTCCCCCACACGTTAGAATCAGAGCTGAGATCCAAAATGGGTTGGTGGTGGGGTGGGGTGGGGTGGCCAGATTTAGCAAATAGAAAAACCAGATACCCAATTACATTTGAATTTCAGGTGAGCAACAAATAATTTTTTTTTAAGACAAGTATGCCACAAATATCGCACGGACATATACAGAATTACTGCCTTTTATCTGAAACGCAAATTAACCAGGCATCCTGTATTTTATCTGGCAATCCTAGGTGGGGGTCAGGGTTAGGGCAGGGCTGAGGGTGAGGTGGGGATTAATTTCTCCTCCAACACCAAGCAGGCCTTTCCGGGCACCCGCGTCCCCATGCTGTTCAGAACACACAGCCTGCTCGTCCCCTGGATACCCTCTGACCTCTTTGGCCTCCTTGAATCAGCTTCTGTGGCCTCTGAGTGGACTCCAGCCTTCTGACAGGTCACTGGTCCTTAGCTCGCCGCATCAGCCCAGGCTGCTGCCCAGTTACAGCACAATCTCTGTGGGGTGAGACTTGACATCAGGAGTTTTGAAAGCTCTCTGGTCAATCCCAGCCTGTACCCGAATTTGAGAACCACAGTGTTAGTAGGACCCCCATTTGTTCAGCCTGGGGTCTCCTGGAAGAGACCTGGGGACCTCTCAGGTCTCCACTGCTCCCTTTTGCAAGATGCTCTGTACCAGCCACTTCTGCCCTCCCTCCTCTCAGCCCTTCCTGGTCGATTGTGAAGAGTTTCGGTTTCTGAGAAAGAAGGTTTCTGTCTCTTCCCAGGCTCATCAGGAAAGCAGGGGTAGGAGCCCCCCGTCCCGCCCCATTTGGGATCCCTGTTCCCCTGATGTGCTGCCCATAGGTGATGGGGATTGGAGTACTCAGGGGGTGCCATTTGGGGTCCCAAGCTAAAGGTCAGGCAGAAAGCAGGGTGTCTTTTGAGCTGATTTTTTGTTCTTGGAGCCTGATCCTTGAGTTGGGGTTGGATCCATTGGCTCTTGGTCTCTGTACCCCCCACATCTCTCCCCCATGGCACACAGTGTGCTTGTGACTATCAGTGTCTACCCTTCCCACTAGACCCGACCCAAGGAGGGTAGAGGACCCGTCTGTGTCCTCACAGTTTGGCTGCTGGCCAGACCAGGGTCTCAATTCATATTGAGGTAATTGGTAGATGAACCCTTAGCAATCATGAACTCCAACCCCCACCCTTGTATAGACAAAGAAACAAAGGCATGGAGAGGGTAGGGGACCTGCCCTAGTTGGGCTCTAATTTCCATTTCAGGGCCCCAACCACTTGGTACCACTAGGATCCCCCAACCCCCATCCCTCCTGCCCCACCCCCCTCAGCCTGCTGTGGGAGACACTGGAAGTCCCTCTAGCCAGACAGACTTCTGGACTAAGAAGCCGGGCAGGGTGAGCGGTGAGCCGGGACTTCTATTTTGACAGGCCTGCCCGCGTGGACTTTGCCCTCTCTCCTGCCTCCTCTGGGAAAGTACTCATTGGCTCACGAGCTCCATGCTTCTCCCAGGCCAGTCCTGAAGCAGGAAGGTCAGCAAGCAGGCTTTGGGGCCAAGAAAGCTGGCTCTAAAGTCCAACCCTGCTCCCGCTTTTCTGGCTGTTGAGACCCTCTTTGAGACTCAAGTTTCCTAGTCAGGAAAATGGGTCTAATCGAACTGCCCTGGGGAGGCAGCTATAAGGATTCCAGGCCCGGTGCGCTCGGCACATAGTAGGTGCTCAACCAAGAGGCTTTCCCTTTGCACCAGGCTTTCGGAGACAAACGTGAACAGAGTTAGCAGAAACTGCGTACTGGTCCTGAGATCAGACAGACTGATGTCACGCATCCCCTCCTGAGGTGTGAGTCAGAAGGTGACCTCTTTGGTAAATTTACGTCTGACAGCGGCTTCCTAATGGGCTCCAAAGTCGCTTTCAGAGACTTCCCTGCCTTTTGAAGTCAGTGTCCAGAGGGTAGGCAAGCTTCTGCTCTGTAGGGCACTGGAGGCAGGTTTGCCATGGTTCTCCCTGGGAGAGAGAACCTGGGGACAGAACCAGCCAGGCTACAGCCTCTGGGGCCCATTGAGGAAACTGCTGGGCTGGCTTTGGATCGCAGACCCCCTCTCCTTCTTAGTTTTTAAAACAACTTTTTAAGGGCACCTGGGTGGTTAAAGCATCCCACTCTCAATTTCAGCTCGGGTCATGATCTCAGGGTCGTGAGATTGAGCCCACCCTGGGGCTGGGCATGAAGTCCGCTTCTGAAGATTCTCTTTCTCCCTCTTCCTCTGCCCTTCCCCGCCTTTCTTTCTGTTTCTCCCTCTCTCAAAAAACAAAAACAAAAACCCCCCCCATTATTTGTGTATAGCCAACACACAACACAATGTTACATTAGTTTCAGGTGTGCAACATAGTGATTTCGCAAGTGTATACTTTACGCTGTGCTCACCCCAAGTGTAGCTGCCATCTGTCATCTGTCACCATCCAATGCTGTGACAATATCACTATGTTCCCTATGCTGTGCCTTCTAGTGCCATCACTTATTCAGTCCGTAACCGCAAGCCCGTGTTTCCCCCTCCCTCTCACCCATTTTGCCCATCCTCTCCAGCCCTTCTGAGCCATTAAAAAAAATTGTGTGCGTGCATGCTAAAATGTACATAACATAAAATTGACGATTTTAACCATTTTAAGTGTACAGTTCCAGGGCACTGAGTGGATTCACATTGCCATGCAATCATTTCAAGAATTTTCTCGTCATCCCATCCTGAAACGTTATAACCATTAAGCCCCAAGTCACCATTCAACCACCATTCTGCTTTCTGTCTCTATGAATTTAACTGCTTTAGGGACCTCCTACCAGTAGACTCATAAAATATTCGTCTTTTTTGTGACTGGTTCATTTCACTTAGCATAATGTCTTCAAGGTCATACCTATTTTTTAAAGGTTTTTTTTTTGTTTTGTTTTATTTTTGTTTGTTTGTTTTTTAATTTAATTTTATTTTTTTATGTGACAGAGAGATCACAAGTAGGCAGAGAGGCAGGCAGAGAGAGAGGGGAAAGCAGGCTCCCTGCTGAGCAGAGAGCCCGATGTGGGGCTCAATCCCAGGACCCTGAGATCATGACCTGAGCCGAAGGCAGTGGCTTAACCCACTGAGCCACCCAGGCGCCCCTATTTTTGTTTTTTTAGCGAGTGGTGGACAGGGGCAGAGAGAAAGAGAAAAATCTTAAACAAAGTCCACAGCCAGTGAGAAGCCCGACATGGGGCTCGATCTCACAACCCTGAGATCATGACCTGAGCCAAAATCAAGAGCTTCACTGACTGGGCCACCCACGTGCCCCAAGGTCATCCTTATGTAGCAGGTGTCAAAACCACATCTTGGGGCACCTGGCTGGCTCAGTTGGTAGAGCACGCAGCTCTTGATCTAGGGGTCCTGAGTTTGACCCCCACATTGGGTGTAGAGATTGCTTAAATACATAAACTTTAAAAGAAAAAGAACTGCATCTCTTTTTAAGGCTGAGTAATTTTCCATTGCATTTATAAGCCACATTTCATCCGTCAGTGGGCATTAGGTTGTTTCTACATTTTGGCAATAATGAGAAGTATATAACATGGGTGTACCAATATTTAGTCAAGTCTCTGCTTACAGCTCTTTGGGGTATGTATTTATGGTAAAAGAGAAACCGAGGCATGTTAAAAATATTAAGAGTTTGAGCAAAAATTGATTTGAATCAGGCAGCATCCAATCTAGCAGATAGAAAGGAGCCTGAGGAGCTGCCCAAAATGAAAGACTTCTGGGGCACCGGGATGACTTAGTGGGTTAAGCATCTGCCTTCAGCTCAGGTCATGATCTCAGGGTCCTGGGATCGAGCCCTGCATCGGGCTTTCTGCTCAGTAGGGAGCCTGCTTCTCTCTCTGCCTCTGCCTGCCACTTTGCCTGTTTGTGCACTCTCTCTGTGTCAAATAAGTAAATAAGATCTTAAAAAATATATGAAAGACGTTTATAGGCAGAAGGGAGCGAACAAGGAAAAGTGGATTGGTTACTGCTAAGTTCCTTTCCTCTAGGGGATGGCCGGGGGCTATCAGGCAGATTCCTAACGAGGGCTGGCCAGGTGAGTCCTTTTTTTCCCCCCTTAATTTAACTTAAGTTAGTGGACATCCAGTGCAGCCCTGGTTTCAGAAGCAGAATCCAGTGATTCATCACCCATCAGGTGATTCCTGATTTCCTGGCCTAAGATTTTATTTCTGGGAGAGCCAAAACCGTCAAGAAGCAAAGCCTCGGTTTGGTGGTTGGGGCTTAGCATAAGCTATTCCATTTGGGGCCTTTTGTCTTGTTTTTAATATTCAAAAGTGGCATTGCTGAATCCTGTGATAATTTCATGTTTAGTTTTTTTAAGGTTTATTTATTTATTTGACAGAGAAGAGAAGTAGAGAGAGTAAGCAGGGGGAACTGCGGAGGGAGAGGGAGAAGCAGGCTTTCCTTGGAGCAGAGACCCCAACGCAGGGCTCAATCCCAGGACCCTGGCTGGGCTCATGACCTGAGTAGAAGGTCAAGGAAACCACCATTATGACCTTCTGTCACCACGGATAATGTAACCTGTTCTAGAACTTCAAAGAAATGAAACCACAGAGTATGTTTATTTTTGTGATTGGTTTCTTTCATTCATTGTTAGATCTGTGAGTTGCAGCCATGGCATTCCAGGAAGCAGTGGTTCACTCTTTTTCATTGCTGTGTAGTATTCCATGGCAGAAAGATGCCAAATCTATGAGGCTCAGTCAAATGAAATTGCTAATCTCTAACCTTTCTATGTACGAAAAAGGCCATTTCACAAGGCTCAACCTAATATTTATTCATTCTATGGTTGATAAATATTTGCTGCTGTGAACATTTGGGTATACATCTTGGTGAGCCTACACACACACCCATTGCCATTGAGTGCATTCCTGGGGACAGATAGCTGGTTTATAGGATATGTGTTTTTTAGGTTTGGTCAGTTCTTCCTGTTTTGCAAATGATTTTGCCAATTTACACCCTCATTCATGGAGTGTGAGAGTTCCGGTTGCTCCACATCCTTGCCAGCATTTGGTATGGTCAACTCCTTTCAGTTTTAACTAATTTTCCAGCCCCCTTTTGAGGAATGGGTCTCTAATTTGTTCCCTTCCCCCAACCACTGCAGTGGCTCCCTTGGTCAGAGCCGATTGCTCTGGCCTGGCCTCCAGTCTGACGGCAGCTGTGTATGGGCTGAACAGGTCAGCTCACCCCCTGGAGGGAGCTGGTCTAAGCTCCACCCCACTGAGCTGCTCCATAGTGAGTGTGTGGTGTTGGGAGTCCTGAGAAATAGATATTCAGTCATCCAGATGACCAGAATATGTTTCTCATAGATGTTTGTTCTTCATCCGCTGTTCCTGGCTCACAGCTCTCAAAACCTTTGGAATTTCCTGAGCAAAAGAGCCTTGGGAGCATCTTTTGTTGTAATATTTGGCCTCTTGTCCTTAGTTCCTGAAATCCCTTCAGAGACATAAAGGTGAAATGGATGTCTTGTTATTCGTAACAAGCCCATTTCAACCATACCTGTGTTTATGTTAATGAGATGACTTTCAGAAAGCCCCTAAGGGCAACCATACCCACCCCCTAATTTCCAGGGAGAGGAGAGGGGCTGGAGGTCAAATCCATCATCAGTAACCATCAAGTTCATCAATCACGCCTACGTAAAGAAGCCTCCATAAAAACCCAAAATCGGAGTTTGAAGAGCTTCAAGTTTGGGGAACCAGAATGCTTCCAGGGTGCCATGACACTGGGCCCCAAATTCCACAAGGACAGAACTTGCCCTATGTGTCACTTCATCTGACTTCTGATTTGCATCTTTCACATCCTTTGTAATGAACGGATAATCTAGAGAGCATATAGGTTTCCTGAGTTCTGTGAGCCACTCTAGCAAACTCACGGAACCCAATGAGGGGGGCATTGTGGGAACCTCTGATACATAGCCCGTTGGTCAGAAGCACAGGGAGCACCTTGGACTTGGAGTTGGCACCCACAGGGGAGCCTAGTCTTCTGGGACTGAGCCCTTCCTCCATGGAATCTGATGCTCCCTCCAGGTCGACCGTGTTAGAACTGAGTGGAACTCCTGAATACCCCGCTTGGTGTAGAATTGCTTGTTGATGTGAGGAACACCCCTCGCCCTTCCCCCACACATTCAAATTGGGCCCAGGAACTCGAAGTTGTGTGGGGTCAAGATCACCTAGTCAAAGCCCGTCTTCCGGGCATCTACAAGCAGGGAGGAGGTGACATATCACATATGGAGACTGTTGCGGTGACCCAGAGCCTGCCCAGGGGTGTGCTCCGGGGTCTGGGGAATTGAGTGGCTGACATAGTTCCCACCTGTGCACTTAGCCAGCCGTGTCTGTAGGTTATCCAAGCACGGCAGCTGGAAAGCGTTTGGCTTCCACGTATGTAATGTTTTCCAAATGCATGTGGATGCCATCATGATTAATAACGTTCAAATTCACTAAAAGCTTTTCTGAATTTGTAGTGGTCTTTTGTGTTCTATTTTCTCAGCCAGTGGATACATAAGAATACAGTCATTAGCAAACGGGGCGGGAACAGGTGAAATGGCAGATGGGTTAGTGTGTAGAAAACAGAAATGTTCACATGGACCCTGGGTGTAATCTCATGCTGCCGTGTTTTGGGGCGTCTCAAAATGGGATGGGGAGGGCATGGTGGAACGCTTGGCTCTTCCGTCTCCCTGGAGTCAGCCCTCCCTGAAAGACCCGTTGAATGGCTTGCGTTCCTCTTCTTTGTACCGGGGGAAATCCAGCATCCTTCTCTGTGTCTCCGAGCATCTCTGAGGGATGTCTGTGATCAGTCTCCTGTTACTGTTTCGTGGGGCTCTCTGCTCCCCTCCCCAGCTCCATCCCTGCTGATGCTGTTTGCCTGCATGGTGTCTCACCAGGACACAGCCCAGGCCCTTGTTGATGGGGCGATGGAGCAGGACCCCAAGAGCCAGACTGCAAGGGTTCAAGGTCCAGCTCTGCCATTGACAGGCTGGCTGACCTTGGGCGAGGTGTTCTCTCTCTCTGGCTTGGGCTTTCTCCCTATAAAACAGGGACAAGTGGGGCCTGTCCTCTCTGGGCTAACTGAAGATCTCAGGAGTTGATGCAGGTAAAGCCCCCAGGGCCTGGCAGTTGAGGGTACATGAGCCCTCATTTTTTTAAAAAAGATTTTATTGAATTACCTATCTATCTAAGAGAGAGAAAAGGAGAGGGAAAGATTCTCCAGCCGACTCTGCACTGAGTGCAAAGCCTGACATGAGGCTCGCTCCATCCCACGACCCTGAGGTCACGGCCTGAGGTTTCCCAGCCAACCGTGTCCTCTGGCTCAGGGCTGATGCTATTTCTCGGGCCCTGCTCACCAGCCCCCTCTCTGGACCTTCCTCCCAGTTCCACAGCCCCCCACCTGCCTCTCAACCACCAGGAGGCAAAGTTGATTCTGCAGAGTGTTTACATTTTGGCCTCAATTACTGTCAATATTTAAGACAATGATGCTCAAGGAGGCCAAGACAGCCCCTTAGGAGGAGTTTGGGAAATCCGGAAGGGCATTTCCTTTGTCATAGTGTGTGTGTGTGTGTGTGTGTGTGTGCGCGTGTAACCTGCTTATATAAAAACACAAAATAATTTTTGCATGCTTTTAATACACACAGACTTTTCCAGGAATGCAACTATCATGTACATGAAGAGAGAAGATTTTCCTTTGTTTGTTCGGAATTTTGCCAAGACCTGTTGCCCATTTCACATTAGCAACGACAACACAGCTCGTGGGGTCTGAGTCACCCCTGGAACCACCTGGGTCCGTCTGCCTTTGTGGCTGTGGTGTTCCCGGTGGCCCCACCTCTAGGAGCAAGCCTGGGGCCACGTCATCCCATCTCCCGCTGTAGACGGCTTGTGCATTTTCATCCTGAAATTATTTTATTATAAGTTACTCTCCTTTTATTTCTCCTTCATATTATGGTTAGAATATTACATTGATTTTTTTTTAAAAGCTTGTGTGATTATTTATGAATTTCATTTCAGCTTGGCGAAGGGCACATTACAAGATATTTTCATCCAAAGAGGGCTTGGGGCTGACTGGGTTGAGAGCCACTACCCAAGCGCCCCCCACCCCGGGCATAATTTAAGAAACCCACTTCGGAGCCCCTGCCAACCAGGAGTGATTTGTTCCTGAGACAAAGTTCTCCATTCCCCTGAATGTGGAGGCTGCTGTCGTTTATGCTTTTAAATGACTCTTTTTCCTTTTCTCTGTAAATGTTCAGAGGTAACGATCCCACTGAGGCTCTCCCTGCTCCTGGATCTGTCCTGAGAGAGTGGCCATAAGAGATCTTCCAAATATACGAAGGTGACAGTGTTACATCTCAACTTAAAACCTTTCTGTGGCCCCGGGTGCCCTGTGGCTCAAGTCTGAGCCCCTCAGCCTGGCCCGCAGAGCCCCCCGTGAGCCATGCACAAGGCACAGTCTTATCCCAGCTCCTCATTCTATCCCATTGGGTCACCAGCCTCTGCCTTTTCCCCCCCAAGTCTCCTCTGCCTGGATGTGCTGTCCCTACTGTCCATACCTCCACTTCTGGCTGTACCCAGGGACTTCCTATTCTTCTCCTCTTCAGTAGAGATTTAATTCTGAGGTTCCACCTCTAGACGATGTCTCTAAGGGATTGGCTTCCACCAGACCCTAGAGGTGAGCCGGGGGCTTGGGCGCCACAGCGGGAGAGCAACATGGTGGGTTTAAGAGAATCCCTAAAAGGACACTCCTCTTCTCCATCCAAGTTTGGAACCACCTGAGAGAGACAGACACACAGCAGCCAGACAGATAAAGATCAAAATATTTCTCTATGCATGTGACTTCAGATTTGTGGCCAAGGGGCTTCCTACCCTCTCAACTTTGAACGTGATATTCCCTCATGGAAACCACCCAGACCCTGGCTCAAAGTGGAGACGCAGGAGGCTCCCGACTGCCCAGCAGGAGCAGACCAGTAAGGGCTTCTAAAAGAGCTCCTCCCAGCCTGGGCCATCTGGTAAGTCACTTCTTTGCAAGGGAGGAGGAGGGCGAGGGGCCTGAGGGTTCCTGTAATTCAGGGAACACTTCTTCATAAGGACACATGGTGGGAGGGAGGGAAAGAGACTATGGCTCCAGACGACAGCGCTCAGGTCTTGTGAATGGTGTCCCAGATGGGGCGGGAGCTGGGAGATGTGGCTGAGGCCAGAGGAAACCGGCAGAGTAGCAGAGCAGAGCACATCTCTACCTTAAAATAACTTTTGAAAATCACCAAAGCTGTGTCGTATATTGTAGGAAGTTGGAGCGCACCGATGAGCAAACGTAAGAAAACACATCCCCTCTATTCCTACCATCTGTCTGTACCATCGACCACCTTAGCCTCTGTCCTCCCAGATCTTTTTATGCATATATAACTTTTTTTTCTTATCAAAACGAGATCATAGTGTCTGTGTTGCATTGCAATCAGCCTTTTGGTTTTTATCTGGACCTCTCCCTGCCAGGACGTTTTTATTTGTCTGTGCACAGCCGTATTCAAATGCCCTCACTGTCCCCTAACTGTCCTTTAGGCTGACTCGTGGGAGCAAGGGTGCAGTCAGGACCCTGTGGTCTGGAAGATCCCTTTCTTACGACAATGACACGGGAAGACTGGACCTCTTGCTTTGCAAAATGGGCCACCTTCAGGATTTGTCTCCTTCTTGCCCCTCTTATCTTTTTTTTTTTTTTTAAGATTTTATTTATTTATTTGACAGAATGAGACACAGCAAGAGAGGGAGCACAAGCTGGGGCAGAGGGAGAGGGAGAAGCAGGCTTCCCACCGAGCGGGAAGCCCCCAATCCCGCGACACTGGGATCATGACCTGAGCCAAATGGAGATGCTCAACGACTGAGCCACCCAGGTGCCCCTCCGCTCTTGTCTTGTTAAGTGAATTCCTTCTTGTCCTGTATTTCCAGTAGAATTGCTGGACTCAGATGATGGGGCCCAGATCGTGGGTGATGCTGGCCCTTCACGGTGCATCACACAGAAAACCCCCGACATGTGTGACGCTGAGTTGGGGTGACGATTTCTTACGGGGCTGGGCTAGAGTGCTTCCCTGCTTGAAGAATGCTTTGAGCTCCTTGTTCTCATTTCAAACGTGGAAACTGAATCCTGGAGCACTAGCCCTGGCAGTGAGGGCTGAGGTTAGGCTTACTGTGGGGCTCTGCGGGCCAGGCTGAGGGGTTCAGACTTGAGCCATGGGGCACCTGGGGCCACAGAGGGGTTTTAATTCGAGGTGTAACACTGTCACCTTCGTGTATTTGAAGCAGAGGGCTACTCCCTCTGGGGACCTCCCTTGGAGATTCTGCACAGCTCTGAGATGTAGGAATTACGATTCCATTTCAAAGAAACTAGGGTTTGTGGGGCTAAGCGGCCAGAGCGGGGACCTGATCCCTGCCTCTGGGTCCTTTCTCTTTCTCTAGGCTCTGCCTGCCTTTCTCCAACGGGAGAGGCCTGGGCATATCTGGCTCTGGAGCCCTCTGGGCCCAGTCTGTGGGTCAAGCCCAGGTCATGCTGCTGCCCCGAGGAGGCTTGGCCCCTGTCCTTGCCTTTTGGATGGACAGGCCTTCACTCTGGGCTGGGAGGCAGAGGGGACACAGAGATCTGGAGCCCAGAATGTGCCAGCTCAGCTGGGCTCAGATTTCCCTCTGGGAAGGAGGGAGTCTTTCTGCAGGTGGCAGAGGACAGAGGTGAGGCTCTGGGGCTCGGAAGGCAATCCTGGTTTTGCTGTCCTGCTGCTCCCTGGCCCTCCTTCCTGCTGGACCCTGCTTTGACTAGGGAGGAAACTGAGTCTCAGGTGTTTGGAAATTAGCTGGCCCTGGGACACAGCCAGATGTGGCAGAGTCAAGACTTGAATGCAGGGCCCTGCCTCCCAACCCAGCGAGGCTGCCATCACACCCCACTCCCCACAAACCATTCCAGTGGAGGTCCCCACTCACCAGCCAGTCCCCAGCCCAGTTAAAAGCAAGAGGAAGTAAAGAGAGCACTGGATAAGGAGTCTTAATCACTGTCCAGCCTGCTTTCCACTGTGCTGTTCATTCATTTGCCGGCATTTATCCTGGCCTGATGTGCACCAAGCTCGCACGAAATGCGGGCGATATGGAGACCAAAAAGTGTTTTGGAATCAGATGGAATTGCTTTCATACCTTAGCTCAGTGACTCATGCGCTGTGTAATCTTGGACAAGTCAGCTGACGTCTCTTAACCTCAGTCCCTTAGCCACCGAACAACAATAAGGCTCTCTGGCTGCTTGTTGCGAGAATGGGAAGCACGGAGAATACTTAATAATTAAGAGCTCACCCTTACGTTGTGTTTGCTACTATGTGTCAAGCACATGCTATACATTTTCCACAAGCTAACTTGCTTAATCTGTGTGACAGAGGTAGGTAGTATTGTTCTGACCCTCATTTTACAGATGGGGTACCCCAGACCCAGAGAAGTTTAGGGACTTGTTCAAGGTCACACAGCACATAAGTGGCAGAGCTGGGTTTCAAACCCAGTGGGCAGTCTGACTCCAAATGAACCTATGATTGTAATCATTGTGCTTCAACTGAGGCTTGGCCCCAACCTTCATAAACCCTAGATGCTATCACTGGGTCCCAGGAGGGTAACATTCTTCGTTTAGACACTCCTGCCATTGTGCTGGGCCCCTAAAGTCCTCTGGGGCCAAAGAGCTTGGGGCTGGTATGTCTGCCCACAGCACAGTCTGCAAAGTGTAGCAGGCAATACAGATGGCAATACTGTTGCACAACAAAACACCCCAGGACTCAGGGGTTTAAAAAAGACAATCGTGGGGGTGCCTGGGTGGCTCAGTGGGTTAAGCCGCTGCCTTCGGCTCAGGTCATGATCTCGGGGTCCTGGGATCGAGTTCCGCATCGGCCTCTCTGCTCAGCAGGGAGCCTGCTTCCCTCTCTCTCTCTCCCTCTCTGCCTGCCTCTCTGTCTACTGTGATCTCTCTCTGTCAAATAAATAAATAAAATTAAAAAAAAAAAAAAAAAGACAATCGCGTATTCTCCTGCTCATGGGTCGCAGCTTGGTTGGGTTTGGCTAAGTGGCAAGCCCAGATGCCTGGCTCATCCTGGGGCCCAGACTAAAGGGGCAGCAAGCATCTGGGACATGTTCTTCCAGCGCCTGTGGCAGACGTGCAAAGGGACAAGCTCAGCCATAAAAGCACGTTTCCAGCCTCTACTCAGCTCATAGCCCGCTGGCCAAAGCAGGTCACATGATCAAGCTCAACGTCAAGAGCACTGAGTCCATCAAGCCACCACGAGGCCACGGTAACCAGCTAATGCATAATGCAACTACGGGACGATGAAGAGCTGGGGTCAAAAACACAACTTTCCTCACTGGGAAGGGTCCAGAACTGGGTAAGTTGGCCTGTGGCCGGACATCGGGCTGGGAATCTTGCAGAAGCGGAGAGGGGTCTGGGCCGATTCCGGTTTGGGAAGCTCCCAGCTTGAATAAAAAAACCAAAGACAGGCTAACAAGGCTTACAATAATCGTGGCATATTTTAGATGTTTACGTTGAACAAATTAATGCTTTTAGCACACACACAAAGTGCCAAGCAATATAATTATGCTATTCACAAGAAAATTATAGGACTTATTAAAATTATTAATTGCTGCTATACTGTGGGCAGCGGGTGGGGTCCGGCCACCCTGGTGCAGGTGGGAACTTTCCTGGTTCAGTCTGGCCAGCTCTCTGTCACTGGACAGATGATTTCCTTGGGAGACAATGCCAAAAGCCTGATCTTGAGGTCCTTACCAGGCATTAGAAATACCCAAGAAGCTTTTGTAAAATGCTGATCCTTGGGTCCCACCCACAAAGTTTCTGACTTAACAGGACTGGGGTAGTGTCCGGGCACCAGATCATTTTTCTTTTCCGTTTCTTTTTTTTTTTTTTTTAATATTTTTACTTATTTATTTGACAGTGAGAGCCACAGCAAAAGAGGGAACACAAGCAGGGGGAGTGGGAGAGGGAGAAGCATGCTTCCTGCCAAGCAGGAAGCCCGATGTGGGGTTCGATCCCAGGACTCTGGGATCATGACCTGAGCTGAAGGCAGACGCTTAACGACTAAGACACCCAGGCACCCCAGGTAATTTTTCAAAACCCTTCCTGTGTGATCATGCTGTGCAGCCCCAGTTTTGAGAACTGCCAGATTGTGGGATGGACAGGTGTAAGCCAATTTCTGCTAAGGAGATGGGAGGTAGGCTCGCTTGCTGCTTTTGGGAAAGACTCTTCCTTATTCTTTTTTTTTTTTTTTTTAAGATTTTTATTTATTTATTTGACAGAGATCACAAGTAGGCGGGGGGAGGGGGGAGGAAGCAGGCTCCCTGCTGAGCAGAGATGCGGGGCTCAATCCCAGGACCCTGGGATCATGACCTGAGCCAGAGGCAGAGGCTTTAACCCACTGTGCCACCCAGGTGCCCCAGACTCTTCCTTATTCTTGAGACAGAGCCCCAGGAAGCTTAGTCTCTCTTCTGCTGGACACAGACAAGGAAACATACCGGCCCTACTGTTATGTGGCTATATCTCAGCCACGAGGGAACCCAGCATGAGCACAAAGAGGATACAGAGGAAGATGGAGAAATAGCCAGAGCCTAGATCACACCATACCTGAAGCCTTGCCGACCTTCAGTTGGTGCAGGCCAATAAAATCTCCTCTTGCTTCAGTGAGTTTGAGTTAGGTTCGTGTCCCTTGGGCCTACAGGCCTTGAATAATGAAAGCACTTTTCCATGCAAGAGAGATGCCGCATGCCAAAGAGGGCTCAGCATAGAGATTTACATGTGTGCCTGCTTCATAAATGTTAGCAACGGAGAATCACCCCTGCAGAGGGGCTGCAGAGAATGGACACCCCAGGAGAGGAAGTCCAACATGATGCCGCCTTGCTGCTTCGAGTCCTGGGGCCTGCGTATGGCAGGTATGGGATAAATGTCTACCCAGTGGGATGGAAACTTCAGGCTTTCCTTTCCCTTTCTGTAGTGCCCGGGTCTCGGCCAGATGCAAGGGAAGGGAGTAAGTAATCTGATTATCTGATTAAAGTAATATGGCCCCATGTACCAGCAACTGAATGGCTTAAGCCGCTGGGGCAGATCTGGGTGAGTAAGAGGCTTACCACCCCAAGGGTGAGCTAATCAGGCTGGCGAGAGTGCAATTAATTAAGCAAATGTGTACCAAAGCATACCTACTACATGCCAGCACTGTGCCAAGCCAAGGCAGCTGAGGAAGCCCCAGGCCCTTGGTCCCCAATAGAAAGCTTGAGGGGTCTTTGAGGAGGAGAAGAACACCCTCGCCCTTACAATTTGTCCTCTTCTGCATACCTGAGCCAATACAACGGAGGTAATGCCCCCGAGAAGGTCTGAGGCTTTACCCCTGAGCTGAAGCACCAGGCAGACAGACTGACGGTGCAGCCCCAAGGGGGTTGTCCCCAATACCTAGAGCTTGCCACAATCCCCCAAGCCCTCTCCTCCCCAAGCTGTCCCCGTGCCCCCCACCAGAGGGGTAGGGTGGGATTTGGTGGAGGGAGCAGGGACTGGAAGCCACCACCTTGGATGTGGTCTCTTTAAAAACTATCCTTTTTTTCCACCAGGCAATATGATCCTATGGTTGAAAAATGAAAACAATCAAAAAAGGCAGAGGCTGGGAAGCCTCCTTCCCACCCCT
The DNA here is from genome assembly GCF_902655055.1 of Lutra lutra. Taxonomy (NCBI): domain Eukaryota; kingdom Metazoa; phylum Chordata; class Mammalia; order Carnivora; family Mustelidae; genus Lutra; species Lutra lutra. The sequence goes on along the minus strand of NC_062287.1, from coordinate 104,894,950 downwards.
GTCCTGTTCACCCCGTTTTCCTGTCTCTGCAGGCAGCCCTTCTTCAGTTTCTTGGGTGTCTCAGCTGTAGCCTGTTCTATACTGGACTGGATGGGAGATATTTCGATTCTCAATTCTCACCCTGCTGTCCAGCACCTCTTGGATAAAGTACAAGCAGATACAAAATATTCTTTCTCCCTTCCCTTCTTTCTGACACAGAAGTAACATTGTGAAAACACGGTTCTGAATCATGCCCTTTTCATTAAAAATATTTCAGTGCTCTTTCCCTAGTAGTCTAGGACACTTCCTTGGTCTTTTTTTTTTTTTTTTTAACAGTTGTATATTATTCCTTCCAGAGTTTATTCAACCAAAAGCTCTTTAAAATACGTGCTGAGGTGGTTTCCGCTCTTTTGTTACCATCAACAACGCTGCAGTGAGTAACCTCATACAGCATCCAAGCACAGCTCGACCTGTAGGATGAAATGTGGACTCAAGATTGCTGAGTCAACAGGCAACGGCATCTGCAGCTTCAAGAAATCCTGCAAAATTGCCCTCGACTGGGGGTACCCCAGGTTGATCCCCTCCAGCAAAATATGCAAGCTGTTTATTTTTTTTAAAGGGAGCCAAATAAAATACTTCTTTTCCTGAGAACAAAACACGCTCCTTTGTAGAAAGTTGGGAAAACAATCACAAAGCAGAAAGCAAAAATGATCCCCACTGCAAAGGGGTAGAGAGCTTCCTTCCCTATTTGCCATGGGGCGTATTTCATACTTCACGTACTTCACGTACTCTGCCCTAACCCGATTCCTTGGCCGAGCCAATATTCTGTGAATGGTTTCTCCCCTTGATAAACATTTTGCCCACCCTCAGAGAGGGGGTAGAACAGAGACATTAAGCATGTGGATCGTGGTTCAAACCTCAGCGCCACCACCTTCTAGCTGCTGGACAGCGAACGAGCGCCTGCCTTAGCCGTTCCCTGCTTCTGTGTCCTCCTTTAAAATGGGAATCCTGGGGCACCTGGGTGGCTCAGTGGGTTGAGCCTCTGCCTTCAGCTCAGGTCATGATCTCAGGGTCCTGGGATCGAGCCCCGCATCGGGCTCTCCGCTCAGCAGTAAAGCCTGCTTCCTCCTCTCTCTGCCTGCCTCTCTGCCTACTTGTGATCTCTCTCTCTGTCAAATAAAAAAAATCTTAAAAAAAAAAAATGGGAATCCTAAGAGCATCTGCCTCACGGGATGGCTCTGAGGGTTGGGTGAGTCTGCACGGGTGACATGCACACACGGTCTTGGCGTCATAAGGGTAATAGAGGTTGGCTAAGAATGCGTCATTTTTTACTCCATGGTATTCCCTTGGATTGCATGACAAATTATATTGTCAGACACTGCAGTGACCTCTGTTTTCCATTGTTCGGCCATGCCTTGACAATGTAGCTTTGCCTAGGTCCCTGCTGATTTTCTCTGAAAGATGTGGAGGGACAGGGGTGCTCAGGGGTGCCCACTGTGCCCCTGGGAGGTTTTTGAGGTTGATTTTCACAACCCTTCCCCGCTGGATTTTCTTTCATACAGGCTCCAGAGGCAGTGTCCTGACTCCCTGGCGCCTCTCTTGGCCTCCCCGCGCACCTGGGTAAATCAAGTCACCTCTCTTGGCCAAGAGAATATGAGAACCTTAAAACCATCTGTTAAGTGACGAATGGATTTCCAAGTGTGGTACATCCAGACAAGAGAATATTATCTGTCCATAAAACGGAATAAAGTAGTGGGACATGGATGAACCTTGAAAATACAGTGTAGGGTGCCTGAGTGGCAGAAGCAGAAGAGTGTGTGACTCTTGATCTCGGGGTCATGAGTTTGAGCCCCATGTTGGGTATAGAGATGACTTCAAAAAAAAAAAAAAAAGAAAGGATGGTAAACAAAAGACGCTGGACACAAAAGGCCATATATGATTGTATGATTCCATTTATGTAAACTGTCCAGAATAGGGTCAATCTGTAGGGTATTAAATTGATCAGTGATTGCGAGGGGCTGGATGGAGGGATAACGAGCCCAGCCTAGGGACTTTTTCGGGTGATTTCAATGTAGTAAGGGATGGTTGCACAACCATGTGAACATACTATAGCCCACTGAACCGTACACTCTAAAGGAGAAAATCTTATGTGATAAATAAGGAGTGAAAGGTAATTGAGAAGACCTGGGCCCAGGGGGAGGGCGAAAAGCTCCACAGGCTTCATACCTAGCAGAAGGAAGTCCAGTCACTATACCTGGGCCTGGAAGGTCCTCCTCCACCTCAATGCCCATGAGAACGACCTGGGAATTCTAAAAATTCCAGGGCCTGGGATGTACTCGGAGCAAGTGAACCCAGCACCCACGACCAACAAACACTGCAAAACATCTGGCCTGACCCAGAAGAGCTCTGAAGCCCAGAGAGGTGAGTAAATTTGCTTGGCAAGTCACAGGCAGCCTCTAGGCAGATGGACAGCCTTATTGCCCCAGAGCATGGGCTGTGGGACCAGGTAGATTAGGTTCACATCCCCACTGTGCCTACTCACCTGAACCTCCCTGAGCATTGGCTTACTGTATCCACGGGCTGGAGATTAGTGAGATGCCGCCTGCAAAGGGCTTCTTCCAGTGCCCGGCACATCGCAAGCATGGTTTCAAGCAAGTATCTAGCAGTTTGCCACATGCTTCGAGGGGAGCAAAGAGGTGTGACCCCTGGCTCAATTCATCTGTCCTTTTTTGTGCTTTTAGTATCATAATTATTTTATTTTATTTTATTTTATTTGACATAGAGAGAGGGAACACAAGCAGGAGGAGAGAGAGAGAGGGAGAGGGAGAAGCAGGCTTCCCGCCAAGCAGGGAGCCTGGTGTGGGTGGGGATCGATCCCAGGACCCAGGGATCATGACCTGAGCCAAAGGCAGATGCTTACCGACTGAGCCATCCAGGTGCCCCAGTATCATAATCATTTTTAAACTCTTGCTCATTCCAGGGGCTGTGTGGGACACCATTCCCACGAGGCAGATGTGGAGAGCAAGACACGGGAGATGCTGTGGCTTGCCAGAAGGCTCCGCACTGATTCCTGACTTCTTTGTGACTGTACGTGGGGGTAGGAGTGGGGTAGCCCAGCCTCAGGAGCTCTGGAGGAGGTGGGCTCCTCTGGGGTGAGAATTACGTCCTCTTTGCCCCCGCAGCACCTAGCATGAGCCCTTAGCAGGGGCTCAAGAAACGTTTGCTCTGAGGGCGGTTGAGGGAAGACCCAGGTGGGGAGAGGCGCCCCCCTACCGGTGGGAGGCTTCACACGGAGAGGTGCGATTCCCCCATGCGGCCACTAGGGGTCTCCACGCTCCGCCGAATGGCGGCTCCAGGGTCCTTCGAAGGGCTCCGGCTGGCTGGCCGAGGTGAACTTGGAGGAGGGGGAGGGAGAGGACCGAGAGGAAGAGGGCCCGGCTGGATGGTGACGGGCCAGAACGCCCTGGCCTCGCCTGCGGAAGCCACCGGCTCCCCGCTGGGGTCAGGCCACACACCACAGTGAGGACCCCCTTCTGAAACTGTCAGGCACTATGTCAGTGTTCGGGGGAGGGAGGGGGCGGTTGCGAGAGGCTGAGCACCTACTATGTGCTCTTTGTGCAGGTTTCTTTTCTTTAATCCCCACCACTACAGGCTGTGAAGCTAACCTTGTTTCCTCTGGTTTATTACAGAAGAAACCAGCTCCAACAGGGAGACGCAGCAGGGCCATTGGCGGGGCTGGGGTTCCCACCTTGGGATGGCTTCACTCGCACACTCCTGCACAGTCACACCATACACACGCACTGGTGCGTACACACACACACACACACACACACACGCACCGGTGCCCACACACGCACGCACGCCAGCCCCCAGCCGCAATCTCAGAGCCCCTCAGGGTTCGCCCTGAGGGCTGAGCTGCAGGACTTATCACAACCTTGGTTGTTCTAATCTCACCATCTCTGTATTCTTTTTTTTTTTTTTTTTAAAGATTTTATTTATTTATTTGACAGAGAGAAATCACAAGTAGGCAGAGAGGCAGGCAGAGAGAGAGGAGGAAGCAGACTCCCTGCTGAGCAGAAAGCCCGATGTGGGGCTTGAACCCAGGACCTGGGATCATGACCTGAGCCGAAGGCAGCGGCCTAACCCACTGAGCCACCCAGGCGCCCCCCATCTCTGTATTCTTAATTGTCTTCCCTCTGAATACACTTTGTAAAAAAGCCTTGTCTTCTTGGGTCCTGTGAGAATGCTGCTTTTCCTCAAATGAAGGTTCAGTTATGATTTTTCCCCGTTATTACAAAAGCAATTTGTACAAAAGCAATTGCAGAAAACACAGAGAAGCCAAGCGAATGGAAACTCCCTCATGCCCACCTCCGGGGACAGCGCAGGCTGACCTATGGGCCGATGTCCCCTCTTAGCCCACACTTCTCCCACCACAGAACCTGCTGTGTCCCCTGCAGTCTCCTGCTGTGTACCGTGTTCTGTACTTCCTTGGGCAGAGCCTTCTCATCCCGGGGCGGGCGGGGGTGTGCATGGAAATGATTTCCAAAGACCCAGACACGCAAGGACTCTGGGGGCTGTTGGGAAGGCTTCCAAGCCCAGGGTAGACTCAAGTGCTTCCGTCATGCAGGAAAAGTGAATCTGGGGCTGGGCTACGGAGAAGGGGCTCTCAGGAGCTCACCCGCCGCAAGGAGGGGCTTCTTGGAATAATCTGGAGACCAGGGGAGGCAGGAATGGAGAAACCACCGCCCAGCTCCAGCACTGAGCAGGTGGGTAGCCTTACCCAGGGCAGATGGCTGTGCAGCTATAAGGACCCCCGTGTCCTGGGCCCCAGTCAGGGCCAGCTCCCCAGTGCAACAGGATAGTCACACAGGGCTACATGCTTGGTTCGCTGCTCTGCTGTTGCTGTCTTGCAATTCTTAATAATTGCTTTAAAAGCCCCCCCCCCCCCCCATTTTTATCTTGCACTGGGCTCTGCAAATTACGCAGCCCGCCCTGCTCCTGGTAATGATACCTATTAGTGACATGGAGCTTGCTGTATGTCAGGCCCTCCATGCTTTTCCTATTTATAAGTTGTCTGTCCCCTCATAGCAGCCAGGTGCAAATTGCCTCAGGCAGCCCCCGTGCTGATATGTACTGGGTCCTGGGCTCCGGATATACGCTCTTAAGGCTTTCTGCCTTCCAGAGATGCTGTTACCGTCCACAGTTCATAAATGAGGAGCTGAGGCCCAGAGAGGTCAAGCAACTCACCCAGCGAGGGGTCCGGCGGCTCTCCGAATCATGCTGTAGCTCCCACACACCCTGCCCTCTTATGGGGAGCCTTCTCAAAGCTGCTGTACCCTTCCTGCCTGGCCAGTCAGGGGTGGCCCCAGGAGCTCCACAGCCCCGCCCCGGCCTCCATCCCAGCTGTGCTGGGTGCCCAGCGGTGGCTGTCGGTTTCCATCCCCGCCTCCACTGCCTCCTGATCCCCCAACAGTGGCTGTCTGCGGCCACCTCTGGAGCCCAGGTGTGCGATCTTCTCCCCCTCTGGGGTGCCCAGCCGTGGGGCTGGGAAGTGTCACTTTCCCTTCCATTCCTCCCCAAGGTGCTGAGCTCCCCACACATTCTGGGCTGCAGCTGTGGCTCAGGGGTGCCCTGACTGTCAGTGTCATGACTGCTAGGATGACAGCCCGGATGGAGGGGCCCGATGCCAGGGATGAGCACAGGCAGCAGGAAATGGCGTGGACAGACCAGTGCCCGGGAGAGTCACATGCCTCAGCTTCGGAGTCTCGGCTTCACCCCTTCACGATGGGGTGAAGAAATCAGGCTTGGGGCGTCTGGGGGGGGCTCAGTCGCTTAGGCCGTCTGCCTTCAGCTTGGGTCACGATCCCAGGGTCCTGGGATTGAGCCCCGTGTCGGGCCCCCTGCTCAGCGGGGGGCCTGCTCCTCTTTCTTCCTCCCCCTCTGCCACTCTCCCAGCTTGTGCTCTCTGGCTTTCTCTATCTTTCTATCAAATAAATAAATAATAAATAAAAACAAATAAAGAAAGAAAGAAAGGGAGGGAGGGAGGGAGGAAGAAAGAGGACTCACCAGTTAAGAATTCAGGGCCTGGCAGACACAGTCTTGAGTTTCAGACTCTGGTCCAGCACTTAGCAGATAAGACCTCAGACAGGTTATAAAACTGAATTTCAGTGTCTCCCTCTGTAAAAGGACATCAAGGACAGAGACATCTCTGTTAAGCACTCAGACCTGACAGGCTGATTTAAATTCAGATCCTGATGCCGGCACTTAGTAGTTATGGAGCAGTGCACAAATCAGTTCACCTTCCTGAGCCTCCATTACCCCACCTGCCGAATGTAAAACATCCCCGTGGCGTCCTCACCGCATCCTGGGGTCCTGGGAGGACCTGGCCTCTCCCCAGTGCCTGCTGCTTCATAGGTACCCAGGGAGCCATCACGTAAGTGCGCCCTCTCTAGGTCATCGTGAGGACCAGATGGGGCATGTCGCGAAAGCGGGTACCCTGCTGGAAGGGTCTGGGTCAGGCCAAGTGCAGGGCCATTCTCCCTGAGCCAGGCTGCAAAGGACACAATGGTTTCCCCAGGCAGACGCCGAAGGACTTGGAATGTGTGGCCAAGGCTGGGGAGAGCTGACCATGAGGCCGATGATCGAGGGCCGGGGCTAAGCCAGCGGGGGCTGCCCTGGGGCAGATGGCCTTTGACAGGCATGTAGGGACAGACAGCCTCATTCAAAGGTCAGTGGCAGGGGATGTCAGGGAAAAAACCAAGCCTCCTTCAGTCTGGGCCACCTCCCTAGCCTGTCAACGACCCCTCTTTGGGTGGGTGGGGTGGGGGGAATCTCTGGGGTCAAGCCTCCTTCCCCCCAGCTCCCAGCAGACCTCACTCCATAAACCCGAAACTGGGCTTCCCAAACTCACTGTACACACAGCCAGGAGGGGCCTGGGAGCCCAAATTTCTCACCAGCTCCCAAGGGTGTTGATGCTGCTGTTTTGGTACCAGACTGGAGTAGCCAAGATCCAACATATTATATAAAATAGGGCATTGGGGCACCTGCGTGGCTCAGTGGGTTAAGCCTCTGCGTTTGGCTCAGGTCCTGATCTCAGGGTCCTGGGATCGAGCCCCGTATCGGGCTCTCTGCTCAGTGAGGAGCCTGCTTCCCCCCTCCCCTCTCTGCCTGCCTCTCTGCCTACTTGTGATCTCTCTCTGTGTCAAATAAATAAGTAAAAATCTTTAAAAGAAAATAGGACATGAAAAGTAATAATCATTTGGGGGTGTTGACTTATTAGCTGGTCTGACTTCCATAGATGACAAGGGCCTGTATGGAAGAAAATTCTCCCCTGTGCGGTCACAGGGAACACGTACTCAAGGTCAGAGGTCCTAGGGTCTGAGTTTTGTTGCTAAGAGCAGCGTGACAGAGTGGGCACCTTCCAGCTTGCATAACATGGACAGTGGTTTCCAAACTCCAGACCTCACACCAGCTGTATCTGAACTGCTAGAGGAGCTTAGAAAATACAGATCCTGGAAAAAAAATATAGATTCTGAGTCACAAGAAGACAAATACCAGTTAATTCCACTTATATAATTTCACCCATCTAAAGAGGTGACATTCACAGGACCAGGAAGGAGAACGGAGGTTGCCAGAAGCTGGGGGGCCTGGAAGGGAGCTGCCTAACGGGTGTAAAGCTTCTGGAAAGAGTTCTGGATCTTGGCTTTGCAACAAGGTGAATGTGCTTAACACTACTGAACTGTTCGCTTAAAAATGGTCAAGACTTTTATGTTATTTTCTTACTACTTAAAAAAAAATAGATTCTGGGCCTGACCCCTGAGACTCTATTTAGGTGTAACTGGGGTAGAGCTTAGGGATTTTTTTTTTTTTTTTAATTTCCCCCAAAGGATCCAGTGCACAGTCAGGCTTGGGAAACACCAGCTGTGGGGAGGTTGTACCCTGAATATCTTGACTCTGCCCGCCTCCCCACCTGCCAGCCTCCTCCATTCCCTCTCCCTGCTGCCTGCTCTCCCCCAAAGCCACCCCGGTGACCTTTCTCAATCTCAAATCCGATCCTTGCTCAGCTCGGTTAAAAGTGTTGCGAGGTGGGGCGCCTGGGTGGCTCAGTGGGATAAGCCGCTGCCTTCAGCTCAGGTCATGATCCCAGGTCCTGGGTTCGAGCCCCACATCGGGCTTTCTGCTCAGCAGGGAGCCTGCTTCCTCCTCTCTCTCTCTGCCTGCCTCTCTGCCTACTTGTGATTTCTCTGTCAAATAAATAAATAAAATCTTTAAAAAAAAAAAAAAGTGTTGCGAGGCTTCCTGGTGCCCTTGGTACACACCAGAAAAGACAAGCTTCTCAGCAGGGCCAGGAGTCAGGTGCATTCCCGGAACATTACATCAGGAAGCCTTCTGAGTGAAGGCAGAGGTCTGAGCAAGTGTCCCCCGGAGCACCAGGAGGCAGAGATTGACTTTGTCTCTGGTAGAGCGGGAGGGGCAGCAGGAAAGCTTCTCAGAGGAGGCACAAAGTTGGGCCTTGGGGGATGAGCTGGAGTTTGTCACGGACAGGGGTAAAGGCAAAGGGGGACACAGTGGGAGGGGGCAGGCCAGGGACAAGTGGCCAAAGCAAGGAGGGTATTGGCCCAGAGAGGGGAGGGGAGCCGAGGGGAAGGGTGGGAGATCAGAGCTGGCAGCCAGAGAGGTGGGTGAGGGGTTAGCAGGGAGAAAGTAAAGCCCCATAGAGCTGGGGTACCAGGAGAGGCAGGGGCAATGGCCTCCTGGATGTGGCTGTCCAGGCTTCGGCTCAGGTTACCAGCTTCAGGCCCACTGAGCTGGTTCGTGGTGGGGATTTGGACAAGGCAATCTGGCCAGGAGCGGGCAGAGCTGCCTTTGCTTGAAACCCCTATGGCTTCCCCCACTCTACACGGCTAGCTCTCAGCCCACTCCCCAAAGGCCTGCCTGCCCCTTAGACCCTCCCCTTTCCTTGTGCCTGAGTGTGTTTGTGGCTGCGTGTCTGTGCGAGTGTCTCCCGGGTCGTGTGGTCACGCAGTCCCTGCCTTTGCCTTGGGTCTGTGTATTCGAGGAAGTTTCTTAGAAGCTGGATGTGTCACTGCAGGTGTGGGTTGATGAGTGGGGCCCCGTCAGATTCCGGGGAGCCCTGGGGCCTTCCCAGGGACATAAGAGAGGATTCTGGGGTGGCACGGAGAGGGACCCGGCACAAGGGAGCTGGGAGAGCGCCAGCCGCTCGGTCTGCGCACAGCTGCTGGGCCACCGCACCTGGCTGGCCTAATTCCCTGCCAGTCAGTCTCTCCATGCCCCAGATTTGCCCCCAACAACACCCAAAAGGAACTGGGATGCGGGAGTGGTTGTTCCCTGGGTCCCCTCTCCCTCCGTGACAGATCAGATAGACCGGCCCTCTGAGGCTGGAGCTCTGGGCTCCCCTTTTACATCCCCCTTCTCCCCTCAGTACGCCCCACAACACACACACGTGCGCACACGCACAGTTCCCAACGTGGCGCTACAACAAGGCCCCAACACCAGGGCCGTGGGGGCTGTGGCCCAGCAGGTCGGCCTTGCTTCCTGGTAGAGGACCTGAGGGGCCCCCGCTGGAGGGACATCGCAGCCACCTCCAGGCTCATGCAAGACTTCTGTCTTTTGGGAAGAGATGGGAACAGAGATATCCCTGCAGGTGCCGGAAAAGAAATCACTGTTGGCAGGCAGGTTAATTGGATGCGGTCATAAGCTAGCTAGTCCTGGGACAGGTGTGTTAATAGCGCTAAAACATCAGAAACCGCCCAGAGCCACCAAGAGGAATTGATAGGCCCGGGGGGAGTCCAAGGTCACATTGGACAGCACCCAGGAGTGGAAGGATCTCTGGACCAGGAGGCTGAACCCCTGGCTCCTCACCCTGGCTCAGCCACCAGCTCACGGCAGCCCTTAGAGCAAGAGCAGCCTCTCCAGACCTTGGAAAACATTATAGGGTGCAAGGCGGCGTTGCCCAGCCACCTGACAGGAGCCTCGCTGTGGTCCTCTGCGGTGGTGGTGTGCTCATCGTCTGTTTTGTGGATGAGGAAACTGAGGTTCCCCGATGGGGGTGGCTTTTGCCACAGCCAGCAGTGATGGGTGGGTGCTGGACCCCAACTCCAAGCGGAGAGCTGTGCTCAAGGGGCTGGACCTGAAACCCTTAATTGCCCTCCGCCAGGGTGGACATTTTCTTGGTGTCCACTAGGAGGCGCCCTAGACTGTTTCTCCTCCTTTGCACCAAACACCTAGATCCCAGGCCAGCCAGGTAGTCACCCCCACCCCACTTGGTGGTTTCTAAGCTCTGTGGAGCTGGAGACCAGATCCTGGGGAAAGGTTGGAAGACACACTAGTCCTCCCTCCCCCTTCTACCCCAGCCCCATGAAGGAAGGAGTCTCTTGCCCTGATCGTCCGAGGGTGAGGGAGGGAAGAGAGGGGTCTCAGACCCCCAGGGAGGTGCGGGCCCATTGGTCCCTTGGGAGCCCCGTGTGCCAGACCAGAATCAGAGTCTCAGAGAGGGTCAGTGGCTTGCCGGAGTTCACACAGGAGGCCTGTCGGATTCTAAATGCTGGATCCCGGTCCTGGTTCAGGTGAGGCTCAGGGCAGGTTGCTGGACTCAGCCTGCCACATGGCCTGTCGCAAAGAGGACGATCCTGGCCCGCTGGGCTGCGAGCCTCCGTGGTGACCACGAGGCTGAGTCTTCCACAGAGTGACTCTCCAGGCACTCAAGGGTCAAGGGCTCACTCCAGGAGGTCAGGGCCAGGTTTGGGGGCTCATGAAAGGGTAAGGGGGAGGCACTCCGCTGGCAGCTGGGACAGGTCCTTGGCATTGGCGTCACTGTCTTTATCTGAAAGTGGGTGTGTAGGTGGAGGTTGGGGCAGAAGGGGTCACTCTGACTCAGAACTCAGATTCGTCAGTGTATTGGGGGAGGGGGGCGGAGCCACTGGGGAACCAGGGTGGGGAGAGGCCTTGAAGGATGCAGGTGGGAAGCCTGCGATCTGGGGATGGGGAGGGGCGATGGCCTGGACAGGCTGAAGGATCCAGTGTGAGTTGGTGTTGAGCTAAGAGGTACTGTGGAATCCAGGAGGGGCTGAGATGGCTGAGGGCAGGCAACAGGGGACAGTGACATGGAGCGTGGGGCTGCAGGGCCCTTCTCTCCCTGCTTGGCTTCCTGGAGGGTCGATGCCTTTCCACCATCCACGGCAGGTGGTCTGGACCTGCCAGGGAAACAGGAGGGAAGCTGAACGTCCACGGAGAGCACCCCCTTGACTCCCCGAAGTTACAGCCAGCCCTGCCTCCTCACCCAGGTGGGCCCTTTCTGACTAGGACCCTCCACAGCACAGAGACCTTAACCCCACCGCCAGTTCTCAGGTCAGTACAGGTGATGGTGACAGAGGCGGGGTCAGGCCCAGGCTTGGGTTTAGGAGTCTTGGATGGGCACACCTAGGCCCCAGGGCACAGGACAACTGCCCCCCACTCAGCAGTGGTGAGGTTGCTTCATGAATGAAGGGAGAGGAGCTGTCCTGGAAAATCCCAGCCCTTCCCCCAGGCAGGTCACAGAACCTGCTCTCCAAGCCTAGGGCCCCTCCCTCCCTCCCAGCAATGTGTCCAGTGGCACCTGACTTGAACAGACTATAAATAGAGGGATGACGGAAGGCTCCGGAAGCCCAAGGGAGGGTTGGAGAAAGGGATTCTGGTTCCCCTGAGAAGGGCGCTGTGAGGCTGCCATGAGAAAGCAACATTTCCGTGGTGACTCTTTGGGGTTGAACAGAAGTCCCCTGGCAGAGCGGGCATTCAGGCAAGAGGGCACGATCTGGGGAAGCGAGAAATTAAGGAGGCAGGTAAGAGTGGTTGGGCAAAGGCTGCATTCGTGGTAGATGAGGAAACCCAAGGGCCAAGGGCCTCGAATGCCAGAATAAGGGCTTGGGGTGTTGCTTTCAGAGTGGTTCTGGTTGTGTGACTGGGAGCTAGAGTAACAGTAACAAGGCAAGGACAGTCCCAGGTTACCTGAGGCATAGGGACAGAAAGCATTCTGGCCATTCCTTCCCAGTGAGGTGCACCCTTTATGCCTCGTCTTCCTTTCTGCTGGCTGGAATAGGTATGTGATTGCTGGAGCTGGAGCAGCCATCTTGCATCATAAGGTACCGAGCAGCCAAGAAGTGATCTGGGTTCTGATACCTGATATCAGTCTTAGACTTGATTCAGCCAAATGTTGTTCACTTGGGAGAAAAAGATAACTTCTATATTATGTGATGGACTATTTCTTTGGACTTTTCTATCTCCTTCAACTGAATATAAGCCTAAACAACATTGCAGGTCAGCAGTGAACCTCAAAAGCGCTTACACCCCATTGTTCCGCCACTGACATCCATAAACAAAAATAAGAAAAGGAAAACCCCAGGGGTATTTACACCTCTTCAGCTGTAACAACAGGTGTGCTACAATTCCACTGCAGGCATCTCCCCAGCTCACTGGACCCTTTCCAGAGTCTTCTTTCCCCGCAGTTTCAATAGGATGTTTAGAGATGCGCTGGAAGGAAGGAAGGAAGGAAGAAAAGGTGCTTTTGTTGCAGATAACACACAACACTGTGAGAGAGCTTGGCTCCCTCTAACAGGACCCCCATCCAGACATGCCTGGCATTCTGGATGCCATGACTCAGGCTCCTGTCTCCCAACCTGAGACCCACGGGCTCACAAAGGAACAAGAGATATGAGCCCCTCGCTCTTAGAGGCATAGATAGTATTCGTGAGAGAAACTTCAGTTAACCCCCTTGGCGTTCCCAGGTGGGTCGTTCCCCAATACACAAGGTCGTGTGGTCTCATCTCTGCCATATCTCTGGGACATAATAATACTACTTATAGTTGTCATTTAATGAAGACCTGTTGTGTTAACCTCCACAAGGGGACAGGACAAACGCCCCCTCTCTGCTCCTCGGCTGACACAGAGACAGAGGAGAATCCAGCTGGTGGCTCAGGATTTAATGGAACCCTTTACGGGAACCGGCCTCTCCTTGCATAAATGAGGGAGCCTTCAGGGCCTGGGCACTGCTCTGCATGGTCATGCCACTTCCTGGATCCAGGGCGGGAGCGGTGTCGAGAAAGGGAGGCAGCTAGGAAAACATTTCCATCCTCCTCACCGGGGGCTCAGCTCAGGCCATTCTGTCTCTCAGCCCTGGGTTTGTTTGCTTTCAGTAGAGGCTTGTGGGGCTTCCAGAGCTAGCTGGCCAGGCCACTCCTGCAGAGGGAGGACTGGGGAGCGGGGTGGGGGACAGCTGGGGGTGTCTGCCGGGACCATCCTGAGCTGTGATAGAGGCCAGGCCCACCCCTCCTTCCCACGCTGAGGGGGCTGCCTCTGCCAGTCCTCCTTATCCTGGGAAGGCCTCCCTGGGGGTGGGGGACAAGGGTTCCCAGCTTGGGGGCAGAGGATAAGGGGGACCTGCACCAGGGGTGGCAGAAGGAGGCAGGGGGCCGAGGTTCAGAGGGTGCCGTGTGGAGGAATGCTGGGAGCCTGCTGCCTGGGTTTGATCTCAGCTCTGGGGATCCCCTGAGACTTTAACCTCTCTGAGCCTGGGTTTCCTCATCCGGAGGAGGAAACTCCCAATACCTTCGTCCCAGGGCTGCTACACACATGAAGTGACTTAGTGCGTGTCAAGTTTTAGGACAGTTGCCTCATGCATAAAAGGGGCTAATAGAATATGAGCTCCTGATTGTGTAATTACTACTACTACTACTACTACTACTACTACTACTACTACTACTACTGGGGGGAGGTATTATTACAAGGGAGAAGACCCAAGTCAACAAAACCCCTCAGTGAGAGGAGCTTCCAGTGAAGAATCAAACCTTCAAGGCTCTACCTCAGAAACGCTGTCTCCGGCACACGCCCCGAGGGGCCTTCCACCTTGTAAGTCTGTCTAATGACTCCAGCCCATCCCAGACAAGGTCTCGTCAGGAGAGGCAGAGGAGGGTAGTGGTTTCCAGCACAGACTCTGGAACCAGACTGCCTGGGTCGGAATTTAAGTTCAGTCCTTCTGGAACATTCCTTAACATCTCTGTGCCGGGGTGTCCTCACTTGTGGCTGGGATGATGAGAGGGCCCTATCAATGAGGGAATGAGAGCTAGTGAGCCTGATGACAGACAGCCTGGCACTGAGAGGCCACGGGGAGACCATATCGGTGCAGGAGAGGTGGGACGGTGGCCCTGTGCCACCCCCCATCTGGCGTCCCTGCGGGATTGTGCCTGTGAGATCCAGCGTGGCCAAGAATTGGGGACAGTGTGTGTGAGTGTGTGTGTGAGAGAGAGACACACAGAGAGAGAGAGAGAGGGAGGGAGAGAGAGCTGCTCAAGCAGAGAGGCCATACCTGAGTGGCTACCTCAGGCAAAAGGGGTGGTGCAGGCTCTGTCTAGCTGTGACACGGGGCTAAAGGCCACGAGGGACACAGGACTAGGACACAGTCCCATCCCTTCATCCCCTCTTCACTCCTAGGAGGCCCGCATTTACTGCCCCATTCTACAGATGAGAAACTGAGGCCCAGAGACCCAGAAATGAGGGTATGGATCCCAGGCTTGACTGACCCCACCCCCAGCCCTGACCGGGACCACCTGGCCTCCTGGCTCTGGGGTGAAGCCCGTGTCACCCATCTCTGCTCCAGCTCCATTTCTCTTCCCACCTGCTGGTTCCCCCTTCGTCTCTTTACCCCAAAGAGCAGAGACTCGTAGTTCGCGCCGGCTCTGTCTTGCAACCTCGAAGACTCAAGGAGGCAACAAGCAAACCCTGCTCTTCTAGAATTTGTCCTGAAGCCTAGGAGTGGGTCGTAGTCGGCCCCAGACATGCTCTGCCCCTAGAGAACAAGGAGGGACCTGCATTAGAGCCAGCCAGGAGGACTTCCTGGAAGGAGTGGGCCTCGGGACGAGCTTTGACAACGTGAGGCCCCCTGCCAAAGCAACGAACGGGAGGGCGAAGCTGCTGAGGGCTCTGGTGCTGGCAGGCCCGGGTTCAAGTCTCAGCCCTGTAGTCAGCAAGCTGAGTTTGCACTAGGGTCTGGCAACTCACTTCTCTCTGCCTCAGTGTCCTCTGAAGCAGAGGCAGGTGGACATGAAGGAGGTGAAGGAACAGGGGAAGGCCAGAGGTGTGGGTGGCCACTCCACACATCCAGCAACTTCGATGCCAGCCGCGGCTGAGTCTGCTGGGCTCTCGCTTGATGCTCTGTGCTTGGCTCCTTTCATCTCATTTCGATTTCCTGACCACCTTACTTGGGAGATCCTAGGATTGTCCCCATGTTCCAGATGAGAAAACACCCAGGGAGGCTGACTGACTTGCCCAGTGCTGGCAGGTGGTGGAGTGAAAACTGAGAACTCAGGCTTGTCTGACTTTGGAGCCTGTGTCCCTAACATTCTGGCCACTTTCTCTGACCCTCCCCCTGCAGGCTGCCCCATCATTACAAAGGGCACGGGGCTAGCAACTGTCATTCTTCTGCGTCATGACTTGTAGCTCCAACTGGCAGCTGCAGAAGGAAGGGTCCCTCCCAGAGTCTAGTGCTCCCCCCGCCCCCGGGCCTCTCGGAGATGTCCCTGACCCACCCCCAGGGCGGTAAGGGACAGGTGCTAGGGGAGAAGTCCCATCCTGGGACTCATACTCCTGCTTCTGCTGAGGATGGGGGGTTCGTGGGGGAAGAAGCTGGGTCCCCAGTGCCCAGGCTCCACTGGCTAAATTTAGGCACTGGGATATAGAAGGAACAAAGGTAATTAAGGGGTGTTGTATCACTTTCCAGCTGCTTCTCACGTCCTCTGGGCAGTCACACGCCACTCGGGAAGGAGGGAGGAAGCATGGGTGACACAGAGGGGAGGCGTGGGGAGGAGTGGGTGGACCCTCAGGGCCGGAGGAGGAGGGGGAGCCCACAGCCTTCACCCCAGACTCCAGAGCTCAAGGCACAGTGTCGGGTTGGGCCTGAGTATCATCCCTGCCCTGGGACTCTGGGAGGCGATTTTCAGCCAAACATCCCAGGGGCTTGCTCCAATGAGCAACATCTGTAA
The DNA here is from genome assembly GCF_902655055.1 of Lutra lutra. Lineage (NCBI taxonomy): Eukaryota > Metazoa > Chordata > Mammalia > Carnivora > Mustelidae > Lutra > Lutra lutra. Next base: position 104,878,943 of record NC_062287.1, on the reverse strand, counting down.
ATGAAAAGTCCTGTCATAAAAGTAGTGACCCCCACGTCATGGGAAGTGCTCTGCTTGGGGCAGGGGTGGTGAGGGGGCTGACAATACACCATAGGCTTTGCATGGCTGTTCTCAGCAATCCTTCTAAGAACTCTCTAAGGAAGGCATGATAGCGCCCGTTTTAGAGAGGAGGAAACCCAGCAATCCACAGCTCAGGTCTGCACAGCTGAGGCATGGCAGAGCCTGGGTGTGAACCCGGCAGCCTGGCTCCCGAGCCCATGTCCCTAGCCAAGAGCTGTCGCTGACTCGGAGCACCATGCCCAGTCATCACTCTGTGCCCGAAGGATTACCAGGGAGGCTTTGCTGTAGAGCCTAAAAGAGGAGACATCCTGGGGGATAAGAACAACCTTTGCAAAGACAGAAGCCTGTTGCAGAAGCAAGCCTGAGGCTTCTGTCCTGGGGTCGTCCTGATTGTAGCCCTAGGTCTATCCGTGTCCAAACCAGACCTGAACCACCCAATTAAAAAGTGGGCACGGAAGTGAATAAGCATTTCTCCCAAGAAGATATGCAAATGGCCCACAAGCCCATGAAAGACACCCAGCACCATTAGTCATCAGGGAAATGCCAATCAAAGCCTCCCTGAGCTACGGCTTCACACCCACGAGGACGGTTATAATCAGACAGACAGACAATAGCAAGTGCTGACAAGGACGTGAAGACATCAGACCCCTCGCGCCACGCTGGTGGGAATGCAAAATGGGGCAGCCGCTTCGCAAAACATTTTGACAGTTCCTCGGAAAGTTAAACAGGGAGTCACCATATGGCCCAGCAATTCCATTCCTAGGTATGTGACCAGGCGAACCGAAAACAGATGGACACACAAAAATTACACACAAACGTTCACAGCGGCACGATTCACAAGAGCCAAAAAGCGCAAGCGATCTAAATCCCTGTCTGCTGATGAAGGGGTAAATGAGGGGGTCTATCCGTAGTAGGGAGCACTATTCAGCTTTTGCAAAGGATGCTGTCCTGACACCTGCTATGGCGTGGGTGAGCCTTGCAGACAGGACGGCAGATGAAATGAGCCAGACACGAAAGGCTGCACCTTACATGACTCTGTTTATATGAAGTATCCAGAATCGGCAAGTTTATAGAACCAGGAAGTAGACTAGTGATTTCCAGGGGCTGGGAAGGGCGGGAGGAGTGGCAGCTAATGGGAACAGGGTTTCATGGCAGGAGAGGGTGATGTGAATGTTCTAGAATTAGGTGGTGGTAGTAGATGTATAATTTTATCCACACACTAAAACCCAATGAGTTGCCCACCACTTAAGAAAATATATTTAATTTATTTATTTGACAGAGATCACAGGTAGGCAGAGAGGCAGGCAGAGAGAGAGGAGGAAGCAGGCTCCCCACTGAGCAGAGAGCCCGATGCGGGACTCGATCCCAGGACCCTGAGACCATGACCTGAGCCGGAGGCAGAGGCTCAATCCACTGTGCCAACCAGGTGCCCCACGAGTTGCCCATCTTAAAAGAGTGAGCTTTTAAAAACAAAAAAAAAAGATTTTATTTATTTTAGAGAGAGAGAGTGAGAGAGAGAATGAGTAGAAGGAGGGGCAGTGGGAGACACAGGCTCCCCACTGAGCAGGGAGCCCAGGGCTGGATCCCAGGACCCTGGAATCATGACTTGAACTGAAGGCAGACGCTTAACCGACTGAGCCACCCGCATGTCCCTAAAAGGGTGAGATTTATGGTATAAGAACTATTGATCAATAAAGATTTTATTTTAAAAGACAGATCTGCCTCTAATATTTGCAGGAACACAAATGAAGACCCACATACCATATGCCTAAATATTCAAAAATGAAGCAAACAAGCCGTGGAAATAAAATATGTTCCTGTCTCTTACCTTGACAAATATACCTCTTCAGTGGTGAAGCTGAAAGTGTGTATAAAGCTCTGGTTTTTATACGCTCGAAAGCTGGTGTGTTTGGGTGTTCTGTTGATGGACCGGCTGTGTTTGGACAAGCAGCAAAATAAAGATATACATAATTCATAAATTATTATGGTTTTGTTCCATAAAAATGTTCATGCCTTCATTTTACCAAAATTACTAATTCGTGTTCCAGTAACAGGCGTAATCTAGAAAGACTAAAGAAATAAAATACAGTTTTCATCCAAAAGATCAATTATGGTGACTGTAAAATTTTAAAAATATTTTTCAAAAAGATGTTTTTCTAAAATAGTCCAAATTAAGGGCGCCTGGGTGGCTCAGTCGGTTAGGCGTCTGCCTTCAGCTCAGGTCGTGATCTCAGGGTCCTGAGATCAAGCCCCATGGAGGGTTCCCTGCTCGGGGGTGGGGGGAGCCTGCTTCTCCCTCTCCCTCTGCCTCCCCCCTTGCACTCTCTCTCTCTCAAATAAATAAAATCTTCAAAAAAAATAGTCAAAATTATTGTTCAAAATGAAGAGATAAAATAAAACTACATTTAATATGACATTTTATATAATTTCTTTTTGTATTTTAAAAAAGATTTTATTTATTTGTTTGACAGAGAGAGAGAGAGAGAGCACAAGTAGGGGGAGTGCCAGGCAGAGGGAGAAGGAGAAGCAGGCTCCCCGCTGGGCAAGGAGCCTGACGTGGGGCTCCATCTCAGGACCCCGGGACCAGGACCTGAGCTGAAAGCAGATGGGTAACTGATCGAGTCAACCCAGGCACCTCGTGCTTATCAGGTTTAGAGAGGCGAATTGACTTGCCCAAGGTCACATAGCAAAAAAGGGGTGGACTGGAGCCCAGGCCTTCTAAGACCACAGGCAGAACTTTTTCCACTGCCTCTGTAACATGATGGGACTTCTTGATTGACAAGCCCCCTTGAGAGGGACTCAGAGCCGGGGACTCCCACGGCTCCGGCGTCCAGAATTCTTCAGGAAGAAGGGAGACATTGACCATAGTGGGAGATGAAAGAGGTCTTCCCTACTGTCACCAACTTTAGGGGCAGAGCTGGTTCCTCAGAGTGGCTAGCTGGCAGGTGGCTAATTACCCTTGTCATCCACTCTCTTCTGAGAAAGACAGCCATATAATCTGCACATCAGCGGGAGAGAGGAGAGGTCCCTGTTCACTACCCCCGACTCCAGCTGCGGCTGACACTAGGCAGGGGGCGGGGTGGTATCAGGACAGCCGGTGAGGAAAGGGTGATGGGGGACAGCTGGTAGGCAAAAGGACAAGTGGGAGAAGACAGTGGGGACCAGAGGCAGAGCGAGGACGCCAGGTGCCGCAGCACTTCCAGGATGGGTAAACTGAGGCAAGACAAAGTTAGATTCCTGCTTCAGGGATGACTTCTCTCGGTGATGGGTCTCCAGGCTCTCTGAGAGGCCCTGGTGGGGAACAGCTAACTCCGGGGGAGGGGAGGGTAGAGAGCAGAGCAGGGCATGTTTCAAGTTGAAGCCCAGAAGGGACAGAAAGGCCTCCCAGAGGGGACAGCATGAGCAAAGGCATAGGGAGCTGTCAGTTGTCAATGTCAGTTTTGCTGCAACATCCAGTGAGGGGTCGTGGGGGGACCCAGTGAGGGGCAGTGAGGGGTGGGGGGTGCCAGCGAGGGGGAGCTGAGGGCCCAGTGAGGGACCGTTGGGGGCTCAGGGTGCGGGGCCGCCTTTCGCTCTATTTCATGAGCCCCTCCAGCAACCATGGGATCGTCTTCCCAGTCCCACTTCACAGGAGAAGGGGCCAAGGCTCTGAAGTCCGAGCACTAGTGAGCAGCAGAGCTGGATTCGGATTCCCACTCGGGTCAGCCTCCCTCCCGGGTCGGGGCTCTGCTTTCCGCCGTTGCTTTCCGCCGTTGGGAGGATGGGTGAGGAGCCAAGTGCGGAGCCTGGACTTCGAAAACCGGATACACTGAAGGTCCCATGAGAGGAGAGTGACCTGGTCTCATGTATATTTAAAGGATCCTTAGTTCTCTTTCTAGATACCCCCCACCCCGATCCTTTATTTTCCTGTTTGCTTCCTTCATCCAAGCACAGAGTGGCGGCTGAGCCTGTGGGATCTGAGGCCAAACCAGCCGGTTCAAACTCCCTCCCTGCCAGATTCCTGCTGCGTGACCTCGGGCAGGTTGCTCAACCTTCCTGTCTCCGTTTCCTCATCCGTGAGACAGACATCAGGAGAGCTGCTTCACAGACTCGGTGCGGGGATGAAAAGAGGTATATAAAAAGGCTTGGAACAGTGCCAGGCAGGTAGCAAACACTTAATAAAAGGCCAACTACTATTTCCGGAGTTGCCATGTCTTGTGACTATATATTCATTTGTTAACTCGCTTCATGGGGCTTGTCTCCCTTTGCTGCTCCAGAAGTCCGGCCGCCCGGGACCACGTCACCCGCTGTACCCGCTTCTGCCGTCACAAAGTACCACCGACCGCCAAAGCTGGGCGGTCTACAGCTCCGGAGGCCCGAAGTCAGAAATCAAGGGCTCAGTGGGGCGTGCTTCCTCCGAAACCTGTAGGGGAAAATACCCCCCTTGCCTCTCCCTAAGCTTCTGGTGGTTGCCAGCCATCCTCGGTGTCTTGAAAATCCCTCCCTCCACTCCCTGCCTCTGTGGTCCCATGGCCCTCTCCAAGCATCTCTGTCTTCACATGGCCACCCTCCTTCTTATAAGGAGACCAGTCATATTGGATTAAATGCCACCCTACTTTCATATGACTGCATCTTCACTCGAAGACATCTACAATGACCTATTTCCAAATCAGGTCATACTCCGAGGTCCTGGGGGTTACGGCTTCCACATACCCCCTAGGGGACATGATTCAACCCATAACATTCATCAAAGCATCCCCAGTATCTGGCCCAGGAGATAACCGTGGGATGGACAATAGAAATTCGTAAATGGGGTTTTCTCATTGTGAATCGCTGGGGGCATGGCTCAGTCTCCCCATCTTCATGCAACTGGGACCCAGGGCAGACCCTACTCTCCTGGAGAGTCTGTAGATGGACTGTAGTTTAGATGCACCTTAGGGAATGTGCCCAGCCAGCTGGCTGACCAAGCCACCCGTGACAAGGGTCCTCTGGGACCTGGAAGGGGTAGGGGTGGGCTGGGGAGGGTTTCTGCCCCTCAAGAGGCAGGCCTGACTTCTGAGCCTGGAAAAGCTGACAGTGTGCTCAGCATTGCTGTCACTCAGCAGAGATGGGGCACTCCCTGGGGAGACGTCACAGGCATCTGGGGGTGACTAATAGCTCAATGTCACTGCTAATCCGGGGGCTCGGGCCGCTCACGTGTCAGGCAATGACTCTCACTGGGAGGTGGAGGGGATCCTGGCTGGGGGTGAGGGACAGCAGATGCTGAGTCAGGGGACTGTGGGCTTCCCCTGCCTGGTGAAGAGGGGAGGACAAGCTGGTCTCTGCAGGACATACCTCCAGGGCCCCCTCCCCAAAGGCCCCTGGCAGTGGTCCCCATCCCCTCGCCTGCTGTTCTAAAAGGCTCCAGCATCTAATGGCCATCCAGGCTGAGTCTCGCGGACTAGAAGGGGAAGAAGGACCCAGTCAGCAACTGGAAAGGTCAGCGGCCCTTGGGGCCAGGAACACCCATGATCCAAATGTGGAATTTACATTCCCAGAGTGCCCGCTGGCCAAACTGGCTGCCTGTCTGGATGGCAGCCAGCGGAGTCCCGGGCCCTCTCCGGAACGGTAGCTCTGTGACTCCCCACTGCCGCGGGCACCTCCCCAAGGAGGGCCCTGGGGTGTGCCTGGGGGAAGGGGTCTCAGTGGGGACCGGGCAGTGCCACTCTGGCTGGCTGGGTGGGGCCCATCCTGTCGGACCCGGGCTATCTGCCTGGGATTTCCATCATCTGCGCTCCTGGCTCTGTGGCTGGAAAATCCCAAGGGCTGGACATGCGAGGAACCACTGGACACCAACCAGTCCCGTTTTCCTTTTATGTGACTTCAGCCAGGGCCAGGGCTATTCAGCGGGACTTTATGGATCTTCCCCTGCTGCCGGGGTGAGGGAAAGGCAAGGCAGAATCGTGCAGGCCGTCTATGGGCCAGGGGTTTTCCACTAAACCTCCTACCAACTGCTGTTCTCATCCTGCTGTCCCAGGAGAAGAAACCAAGGCTCGGAGAAGATAACCCCCTGACAAGACCACCCCCCAAATCAGGGCAGAGCCGGGACTCAAACCCTCCTCCCCAGCATCTCCTCCGTTGCGGGGAACAGCACTCGAACCTTCGCTCAGCCTCACCGTTCCTGGCCACCTTCCCTCGAATTGCTTGGCCCAGCAGACTTGGAAGGATGTCCTCCACACCCTGCACTAGGCACCAAGAATCTGCGCGCGCGCGTGTGTGTGTGTGTGTGCGTACGCGCGTGCAGCCATACGTTCCCTGTGCGGTGTACGGCAGTATGGGGGAGCACCGGGCTCAGGACCCGATTTTCACTTGGCCTGCTGAGTGACCTCGAGACCCTCCCCTTGGCCTCTCTGGGCCTCAGACTCCTCAGCGACCAAGGGTGTGGATCTTTCGAAGTCGGAGACCCTCCTGCTTCTCTGTGGGCCGGGACCCCCGGAGCCCAGGCGGTCTCCATTTCTCTTGGCTCTTCCAGCCCCCAGCTGCACCCCGGCAACCAGTGCGGAGCCTGACACCCCGTGGGTGCCTGATGCAGCTCATCCTTGCTTGAGCGACAAACCTGCCATTTGGAGTCCCCGAGGACACCGTCCACAGCCTCCTCCCAAGCCTTCCCAGGGCGGAAGGCTTCTTGGGGCTCAATCTTCATTTGCAAACTTATTCTCTCTCCCACACGCGCACACACACCCAACCCCCCAAACACATACACACACACACACACACACACACACACACACACGCACTCGTGCTTACAGACAGGTGCACGCATGCGCACCTTGGCCCTGGGGAGCCCTTCCCCTCTGTCCATCACCGCACAGCGCCCTCAGCTACTGGAGTGTCAGAGCCTTTAATCCTGTTGACATTCAGTTAAGGAGCTTCTGCCGCTGTTCACAGAACCTCCGGCCCCACCCAGACTGCACAGGCTGGGATCAGAGGTCAAGAGTTGGCCGGCCCTTTGGAGCCTGGGGGAAGGGAGCCGGGGAAAAGGCCTTAGAAATGAAAGCCTCCAGGTGTCCGGGAGGGTGGTGTCCAGGGGAACAGCTCCTCCGGCTGCTGGAGTCTCCTCTGCCTCCCTTGGAACAGAGGCCAGCCCTGGCAGAACTCACAGATCTGGGAGCACTGGACAGTTCGTTGGAGGCCGTGGCCCAGTGAGGCCCAGGGGAGGCCGAGGCACCAGCCCAGGGCCACAGAGCGCTGAGGCGGACTCCTGAGTCCCGGCTTAGCACCCTCCTTGCCCACCTCTGGGCCTGGCAGCAGAGAACGCAGAGACACTCACCAACTGGTTGCTTTTGTGCCGGAGGGACCTGGGGTGAGACTCAGAGAGCAGAGCGGCTGGGCCTGAGCGGCTCAGCACCCAGGATAGGCTGCTGGGTCGTGTTTGGCCTGGAGAAGGCAGCAGGGAGGGCTCCGGAAAGGGAGAGGCCTGGGGGAGCGGCCTCTGGAAGTTGCTGCCAGGAAGTGAGTCTCCAAGAGTGCCAAGGGGGCTGGTGCACGCTCTGCGCTCTGGGGGGCCGACCTGCCTGGCGCTTAGGACCCATGGAGCCCACCGGAGCCTCGATCCTGGAGGCAGAGCTGGGGCTCTGAGGGTCCTCCTCGGGGCAGGCCCTACCCCCAGGTAGGGCTGTGGGACCAAGCCCGCTCCATCACACACTCCTGGGAAACCACAGCCCTGGGGGGTAGGGGGTGCCCAGAGCCCTGATGGGGTTAAGGGGGATAGTCCCCAGGCCTGGGGAATCTTCATCAGCCCTTCGCTGGAAGGCAGCGTGGAATGAGGAAGGAGCATGGGCTCCAGGCAGACAATCTGAGTTCAAATCTCTGCCTCTTCAAGGCTGTGGGACCTTAGGAAAGTACCTAACCTCTCTGGGCCTCAGTTTTCTCCTGTATAAATTGGGACCCTGCTCCCTGCTTCCAGTGGTTCCTTGTGAGAAGTGAGCATAACGTCCCATGTAACGTGCTTGGCACAGTGCCCTTCCTGCTTAGTAAACAGCCACCAACATAAATGCCGTTTTAAAATTTCCAACCACACCAGGGGCACCCGGGTGGCTCAGTCGTTGGGTGTATGCCTTCGGCTCAGGTCATGATCTCAGGGTCCTGGGATCGAGCCCCGCCTCTGGCTCCCTGCTTGGTGGGAAGCTCCCCTTCTCCCTTTCCCACTCCCCCTGCTTGTGTTCACTCTCTCGCTGTGTCTCTCTCTGTCAAATAACGAAAACCTTAAAAAATAAAAAACTTTCTAACCACACCAATATACCATTATTCAAAGCTCAGATTGGCGAACCTCGCCAGGTTTGATAAAACTCAGTGCCGGCAAAGCTACGCGTGAACAGGCAAAGGTTAGACCAGGCTGAGGGGAGTGCAGCAACCCGGAGAGGACCGTGTGAGCCTCTCCACCCCCTTCCGGCTGCTCGTGCACACGGGGACCTGTCCAACCAGGCCGTTCTACTGTTCCACTCCTGGGACTCTAGCCACAGGTTGCCAGCGTGCCGTGCCAGTGGCCTGCGTACAAGGTTATTTATTGCAACATTTAATGTAATTGCCAGAGACTGGAAACCAGGTAAATGTGCTCCAGTCAGAGTCGGTTAAATAACGGTTAAATAAATAAATAAATGTGCTCCAGTCAGAGTCGGTCCCACCATGCAATGAAGTAATACGCAGCCATAACGTAAGCATGAGGAACGGTTTTTCAACTGACATAAAACGATAACCAAGATATATTTTGAAGGGAAGACGGTCGGTACAGAACAGGATGCGTACGCATTTTCAAAGGCGGACACAGGAGGGGCGCCTGGGTGGCTCAGGCGGCTGAGCTGCCGGACTCTTCATCTTGACTCAGGTATGATCTCAGAGCCCTGGGATCGAGCCCCACTTTGGGCTCCCTGATCAGCAGGGAGTCTGCCTCTCCCTCTCCCTCTCCCTCTGCTCCTCCCCTCTCACTCATGGGTGCTCTCTCTCTCTCTCTCAATAAAATCTTTAAAAAATATACAAATGTAGATTATTTTTTAAGTTTATATTTGTAAATTATTTTTAAAATATCCATTTTTTCATGAGTCCCTCCTGGTTGAGACTGAGATTCAAATGAGTGTTTTGCTTTGTGTGGTGCAGGGTAGGGGGAATGGTGGCTTGGGACCCTCAGAAGCTGGGCCCAGTGGTCTGGGCAGTGAGGTGGGACCCCCAGGAGCTGGATGGGATGGCAGGCCTGGGACCTCAAGTCCACCCCAAACACGGGAGAAGGTTGGGACCGAGGTGTTGCCTCAGTCCCATCAATCTTGGCCCCAGAGCTGGTGTGAAGTCCTAGAGGACAGGTCTGCCCTCATTGCCTTGGCCCCTCTTTGGCTGAGACTGGCAGGGAGCTGGTGCATGGAGGGGGCAGTGGGTGGGTGTGGACAGGGGCAGGAGTCATCTGGGGTTGAGTTTACCACTGCCCCTCTTGGGAGGAAGGACTGAACATTTCTATCCTCCCAACAGGCGCTGTCAAGTGCCCACCCCTCCTGTGAGCATTCTGACTCTGTCAGCACCAAAGTATTCAGCATCCCACCAGGGAAGGTCTTCCCACTCACTGAGCACCTGCTGTGCACCTGTGCCAGGTGCTTTCTCCCACAAGCTGGGCCCAGCCAGGACCGCTGTCTCACCCGCCCCAACTCCCTGGGGGTGGGGGGTGCCATCCTGGCACTGGCCTCTTGGCAAGTACCCGAGCCTGGCTGTCTCCAGCCTCCCTGGCTGGACCCCCTGCCCACTCCCAGGCTTTAATGAGCCCTGAACCCAGAGCGCCTGTGCCCCCGGGCGTGGCGGCATCACAGACAGCCATGCAGGGCGGGCAGCGGGAAGTCTGCTGCCAGGAGACCGTCTCCCTGGATTCTGACTCTTTGAGGAGGCAGCACTGTGGAGAAAGGAGGGTGCCGCCCACCCCTTCCCGGAGATGGTTGATGCTGGGCTCCCAGAGATGGGGGCTGGCGTTCTGCCAAGACTGGCCACTGGGGGCTGCCTGGTGTCCAGCAAGTTTTTCCTGGCCCTGTTATCAGTGATGGGACCAAAGCAGAGAGACATTGAGGGTGGGTGTCTTCCTAGGGACAAGGGCCCCCAGTGATGGCTTCCCCCGCGTTGCCCATACGAGGGTGTCTCTTCGCTGGACTTCACAAATGGAGCAAGGGCTTCCTGACCTGTTGTGACAGGTGGTGATCGACCTGCTCTGCGCTGGGACCTTCCCATACATGATGGCGAACCATGAGAAGCTAGGAGGGATTTTCCTGCCTAAACAGAGGCTCAGAGAGATAGTGACTCATCCTGAGGTCACATACCTGCCTCAGGAGCCCCTGCTCTCTTTTCTGTGACCCCCGCACTGCCTCCTCTCGCTGTGCTGCTATAGGTGCCCGCACATCCTGGTCAGCTCAGGCACATAGGCTGGATGGCACCAGGACCTGTAGAACCTATGGGAAGGAGCCCTGCGGGAAGAGAGCACAGCCCATGCAAAACACAGAGGTGGGACCGTTCTGAAAGTGGCCGGCAACCGTGAGACGTGAGCCGAGTCTGCACAGCGTGGAGGACAAGCCGAGCATGAGGAATGGAGGGCGGCTGGAGGCTAGCCAGGAAGGATGGGGTTCAAATGCCAAGACAGAAGCCTATGTGGTGAGCTCAGCAGCGCCTCCAGAACTTTCTCCCTGGGGGACAGACGTGATGAGAAGTGTCTTTCCAGAGCTGATTTCCCCAGGAGGAGAGCTGGGTGACAGGCAGAGAGGCTCTGGGCCAGTGACAAGCAGAATGTGGTGGTTGAAAGAGAAGGTTCTGGAGTAAGGAGGCAGGATGGAAGCCCAGCTGTACTGCTCACAAGCTGTGTGAGCTTGAGACAGTTGCTTAATCCCCCTGGGCCTAAATCATCTCATCTAAAAATGGAGCTGACGCTAATACACCTCAGAGGGCTGCTGTGAAGACAAAGGGAACTAAAACATGTCCTGCACTGACAGCAATGCCTGTTCAAACATCGTAAGCCCTAAACCTCGGCACCGTCACCCTGGTACTCCGTCCTAAGCTATGGGACATGTTGGCTCTGTGTTCCTGCTGCAGAAGGAAGCTGATGGGAAGACCTGAAACCCAGTGGGAAAGGGGGAACTGCCCTTGCTGCGGACCAAGGTGTCCCCGCCCAGAACTAGGTGTCCCTCTGCCCGTTCAGACCCCTGGTAGGTGACCAGACAGGGAAGGACAGGCCCTGGTGGCTGGGTCCCTGCCACAACCTGTCCTGGCCCTGGTCCCAGTTTTTTAAATCAGTTTCCCTGGACAGAGATGACCGGACCCTCTTACCAAGGCTCAGAGCCAGGCTCTAGGGTACGCACCCCGCCCCCTAGGCGCGCCACCCGCCAAGCCCAGGAGAAGGGGGGAGGGGTGATATCTGGGGAGTGGGAGGTGGGCATGCCCGGGAGGCTCTAATGAGGCCTGTGAAGGCCAGGGAAGCTGCCGGGAGGTGAGGTCGCCGGGAGGGCAGGAGCAAGGTGGGACCGGCATGACAGCAGGGACGGAGACACACAGGCAGCCCTCCTGGCGGTTGCTCGGATGAGCAAGCGCGTACCCAGTCATTCGGCCTAATGACTCTAATCCGCTCATTAGCACTACTGGGCTGGAGGGTGACTCAGGCCTGAGCTGACCAGGGTCCCTGCCTTTCTTACCCCCCAGCCCGCAGGCCCCCCCCCCACCAAGCTCACATCTGTGCAACAGCTGGGCTCCAGGTCAGACACTTCTCAGCAGGCCCGGCACCATCTGCTGCCCCTGGGGAAGCCAGGCACCACAGAGGGTGTGTCCGGGCGGCTGGGCCCCCTGGAAAGATAGGGTGGAGCGAAGATACACCCGGCCTGGTATTAGGGATACTTGGAGACTCACTGCTCTCCACAAATAGGGCAGTGGTCCAGGCTGGGGGCTCAGGAGGCCTGGGGTCTCTCCCTGGCCCTGATGGATGCTGAATGACTTGTTTCCCAGACACTCGGGCCTCAGTGTTTCCATCTGCATGATGGAATGGTTCTCTGGCTCCATTCCCCGCTTCTCCAGACCTCGAGCATGAAGGTTTTGGTCTCCTGAGGCTTGTGTGTGTATTGGGGTGGGAGTGAGGGATCCATCAGAGGACCCTTAGAATGCAGACTTCTTTGGGGGGTGAATGGGGTACAGGGGAGAGGGACGAGAGACCAAGGCTCCACATGCCAGCACCATTTACCTCCACTCCCCGCCCCAGGCTCCCTGCCAGGTTTGGGGTCTTCCATCTCCTCTCTCCTATTCCTGCCTGGATCGTGGGCCTTTTTCTCTAGGGCTGCCCCTTCCTAGAACTGGGGGGAGCTGTCAGAATCCTCGGATTAATAACAGCAACCTAGTCTTATGCAGCTAGCCCCCCAGACCCCCGAAGGCTTCGTGCTAATTGGCCTCACAGGCGGGGTGGCTCTCCTTGTCCCCAGTCTACAGATGAGGGACCTGAGGCACGAAAGCTTACATAAGACCAATGGCTAACAAGTGTGAACCACAGTTAGTGTGACTCTGCAGCTCTCCCGCAGAGCCATGGAGCCCCCTGAGGCCCTGGCATAGGATCTGGAACCTTCTACAGAGGGAACTCACTGAGGCTGGAAAAGCTGGCTGTCTCCCCTGCCTTCATACCCACCTGGCGTGGAGTGGGCCCTGAGTAACTGTTTGATGCATGAAGGAATCACCAGGCCAACTGCTCAAAGCAGAACTGCTCTGACCACAAAGACAGGGGTCCTGCAGGAAAACGGTGAGAAGCCACAAGAGGGAAGAGACTGACCCAGGGTCACTCACCAAGTTGGTGGCAGAGTCGAGACTAAACCCATGTGGAGGACTTCCCCAGGGGACCAAGGAGCTGGCCCCAGCATCCTTTTCCTCTCCCAGAGGGGGCAGCCACTCCCCACCCCTTTCCCTAGACGGAGCCAGAGTCTGGGGAGGAGGCCTGAGCACCTCCATTAATGGGTCTATGACGCTCTAAGGGCTCTGGTCAGCCACTGCCCTGCCTGGCACTCTAGGGGACATGGTCCAAGGAAAGCACCACGCAGTGCCTCTCAGGGCTGCCTCCTTCCCCAGGGCTGGCACACCCCACTCCCTCATTCCATTAGCAAACACTGGGTCTGGAGAGACGGTCTAATTGGCTAGCCGTGTCCTACTCCAGGTTCCCCTCCTTGCCTAAACAGACAGCCCTGTTTGTCCTGCCTGCCCAGCCACCAGCACCTCACTGTGGCCCGGAGCCCTGCCCTGTCTTGTAACTCACCCACTCCTGCTCCTACAGAATCACTGTCAGACCTGGACAGGATTGTGGAAAATGTTGAGGAGAATCCCTAACCACGGACCCGAGCACCACCACCTCTGCTTTCTCAGTGAAACCATTGGAGAGGGGTGGGCATGGCCCACAGTCCCGGAGCAAGAGGGCAGGGCCAGCACGCGAACTTTCCTGCTGTCTGAGCCCGGCCTCTGCGTCTTCACATGTGCTGTTCCTTTCAGCAGGAAAGGCCTTCCTCCAGAAAAGTGCCAGCCCACTGAGTGCATGACAACCTCATCTGCACCCCCACAGAACCCCATGGCTGCCTCCATTAGATCCCCCGACACCCACTACCCTCTGTATCATCCTGTAAGCTCCTAAAGGCCAAGACGGAGACTGGTGCATGTCAGGTCCCCCAGTCCCAGCCCAGCGTGCCCGGAAGGAGGCCTGGATCAAGGGTTGGCAACCAAAGAATCAGTGGCGTGAGCCAGAACAGATCTTCTCAACCCTGGTCCCTGGCCCCTCAAATGTCCAGGCCTGCTCCCCTGGGCCAGGACTATTCTGGAAGGTCTCTGGCTCCTCTGCCCTTGTTCCAGGATCCCAGCAGGCCTTTAACACCCTGGTGTCCCTTGCTTCCCCATGCCTGGGCCCAGCCTGGGCAGAGCCTTCTCCGGGCTGTTGTGCGTGAGTCACGGGCAGACTGTAAACAACCCCGCCGAGCACTGGCTGTACCACCCAGGCCCTGGCACGCAGCCTAGCCGCGCTGGGGGGGATCTAAAAGAAGACATGCCTAGCTCCCACGCACCCACTATGGAAAGGAGAAGGTGGAATAGAAACAGGGGTGGCTTCCAGATTTGCATATCAACACGTGCCTATCAGTCTGCAATGCAGCCCCAAGGAGGGGACTAAACAGACCGGGGAGGATGGGGGGGGCCATGATTAATCAGGAGGGGACCCGCCGTGGGGAAGTCAGGTGCCTGCCGGGAGTTTCACAGCCCCCGATGTTTACTGAGCACCTACTAAGCCGCAGGCACTCCTGCAGCAGCTGGGATATCTCAGTGAACAAAACAAAGACCCCGAGCTGAGGAAAACGGGGAAAGGAGAGTAAGGGAAGCTGCGCGGCACATGCCTCATTCATCATTTGCAAGATATTGTAGAAGGATGGAATCTTGCAGAATCCAGCCCCTTGACAGATGAGAAAACTGAGGTCCAGGAGAGCTGAGGATGTGCCTGAGATCAAACAGGTGGAGGCAGGCCCCGAGGCCAGCATGGGGGCTCAGAGGTGAGGTTGGCCCCAATGTGGTCCCTGGACAGCCTCATTTCCCAGGCCCTGTGAGGGGTAGTGCTGGGTAAGGGCAGGACCCCTCTCCTCTGTCCCTGGGGGTGGGCACCAGGGCACTCAGCAGCAGCAGAGGCTCATGGGAAAACCAGGCTCCGAAGTCAGTCAGTGGTGGGCCCCCAGGGCCAACCGCCTGTCATCCCATCTGTAAATGGACAGCTCGGACTCCTGCTCCTGGATGGCTTCTCCAGGCCCAAAAAAGATGTCTTACTTCCCTGGGTGCAGCCAGCTGGGGCCCCCGGATGGGATGGCGGCTGAAAACTCTCTCGCCTATACCACAGAGCCCGGCGCAGAGCTCTAGGAATGTAGAATGACTCCGTTTCCCTCCGCTTCAAAAGCTTTGGGCACTGCAGGGTCAGACCGCAAGCGCTGACATTTCAGACGCTCACGCTCTGCTAAGTGAACATTAGACACAGATTATTTAGCCTCTGAAATCTGTGGCTGCCTCCTACATGCTGTTTGATAAGCTTTTATCGTTCCCTCCCTCTGATGTCGTGTCCCTGGGGCCTGGGGCACCTTGTTTGCCCAGAGCCAGGAGCCTGACAGGTGGGGGTGTGGGGCAGTGGGTGGCCCAGAGCCCGGGCAAGGAGCCGCTGTCTTGCTGTGTTACCTTGAGCACGACACCTGCCCTTTCTGGTCTCACCTGGAAACGGGTCTCCAGAATACTGTGACCTGGCTTCCCTGTCCAGTGACCCCTTCACGGGTCCCCTCTCCTGAGTGTGTCCCAGGCTTGGGACAAAGCAACGTATTTTGGGGTCACTAAGCCAGCACCCCAAGCTCTCACTGTTGAGCCAAACTTTCTATCATCTAGGCCCCTTGCACCTTTTCCCAGAGCTTCCCAGGATCCTTTGTCCAATGCTACCCTCCCTTCTCTGAGTTCCCGGCACGCCCTATCCAGGTTCACTCTGGATGATGTCCCAGACCGCTGTGCTTGTGGCTACTCCACAGGGTTGGGTTTTTTTGTTGTTGTTTTTTTTTTTTTTTTTTCCACCACTGGACCCCTTCACGGGCCTGGGACATAGCTGATCTCTACAGATGCTCATTCAGTCATTCAGTCATTCAACAAACAGCTCTTGGAGTAAAATGTGAACCCTACTCCATACTGGGTAGTGGGATCCTGATGTTAGAGACTAATAAGGCACAGCCTTGCCCTCAAAGAACTGCCAGTCTAAGGGGAAAGAAACACAACTATATGACAGGTGATTAGTGTCCTGGGCAGGGAAGCCTAGGGAGCAGGGGAGCACACATCAGGGCTCCTTGACCCTGGGGAAACCAGGGAGAGCTCCCTGGAGGAGGCAACATCTAATTATGACTTGGAGGGTCCGAAGGAGTTAATCAGGTGGAGGAAAGAGTTCTAGGAAGATGGAACAGCCCAGGCAGAGGTCTGAAGCCGAGAGGAATCACGGGGAATTCTGGGAACTCTCAACAGCTAGGCTAGAGTCTGCTTGTCCCTATTGCCCAGCTCCTTGCCCTCGCTCTACCAAAGAGAGAGGAGATGGTTCCCTCCCACTGGGTAAGCTTTCCAGTCCCCTATCCTTGCCTGAAGAAGACAGAGGATCCCCAGGAGGCTGGCCATTTGACCCCATGCCCCCTGAGCTGTCAGTCATCTGTCTTCCGGCTCCTCAGTGAAATGGGTGGGACAGGGCACTGAAGGAGAGGACCCGAACCTGGGTCTGCAGGGGCAGACGGGAGGTCCCCTGGCTGCTAGTGCCCGCCAGTCTGAGTCCAGGCCATAGAGCCCCGTCTCTCATCTCAGGAGTCTCTCCTCCTCGGCCCCCCTCCCTCCCAGCCACTTTGGATGGGGATAAAAAAAGAAAAGAAATGGTCCTCCCACCACCTGGCAGGCATCCCCGTGATGAGAACTGCCTCTCTGCGGAGCCTGGTCTCTGTGGGGCCCTTGCTACCGCCCCGCCCTACCTGTCGTGAGCCTCAGGCTGCCCGCCTCCTGTCTTCTCCACCCCGTGACTGGCTGGAGGAGGAGGAGGAGGAGACATCCCTGACTCAGAGCCTAGGTGTGGGCGAGGACAGAGGGGTGATAGGGAAGCCCAACGGCCAGTGTGAGGCAGGTTATCCTTCCCTTCCTGGTTTATGGGGAGAGCATGGGGCAGGAGTAGAGTTCGCGGCCAGCAGACAGGCCGGGACCTGCTTCATTCCCAGGAAGGTCTGGGCCCCCATGAAGGGCTCAACAAGCTTTTAGAATCAGATTGGCAAAGCCAGGGGCATATCAGAAATGGTTTCATCCAGTAAATGTGGAAATGAGGCTTAGAGAGGGGCTGGGCTTCCCAAAGGTAGCGTATCAAGTTAGAGGAGGCAGTAAGGGCTGGGACCAGCACTGTGGATGGAAAACAGGGTCCCCTTGAGGACCGTGACCAAGACAGCCCAGGCCAGGCTGCTGCGAGGTCAGGGTCCAAGCAGCCCATGGCTTCTAGTCCTTCCCCATGCTGCAAAGGTTGGTTCATGGCTGAGCTGGGTTTCTGTCCTCCCACTAGGGTACAGTGCTGGAGAGAAAAGGAATTTCTGCCTGGATCTTCTGGCCAGACACACTGCTAGGTCTTTTGACATTTCAGAATTGCAGAAATACTGGAAGGAACTTTCTGGATCACTTGTGGATGAGGGACTGAGGCTCAGGGAGGGGAAGACTGTCCCAAAGCCCAGACCCCAGGGAGTGGCCAATACATGCCTTCTGACTCCCAGTTTGGGCTCTTCCCGCTTTAACAGTGGGTAAGAGATCAGGCTGCGGATGGAGTCGGACAGACCTGGGCTCGAATCCTGGCCCTGCCTCTCACTGGCCATAGGACCTCATTTCACTCCCCATCTTTCTAAGCCTCCGTTTTTCCACCTGTAAGTCCTTCTTCTTCTTCTTCTTCTTCTTTTTTTTTAAAGATTTTATTTATTTATTTGACAGAGAGAGACACAATGAGAGAGGGAACACAAGCAGAGGTAGTGGGAGAGGGAGAAACAGGCCTTCCGCGGAGCAGGGAGCAGGGCTCCATCCCAGGACTCCGGGATCATGACCTGAGCTGAAGGCAGACGCTTAATGACTGAGCCACCCAGGTACCCCTCCGTGTGTAAGTTCTGAGCCCATGGGGTGATATAAGGGTTGAATGCAGTCATAGGAGCCCATGAGGGTAGATTTGGCCTCACGGACCCCTGTGTTGCTAGCCCCCAGAACACTGCCTAACAGATAGCGAGCCCTCCATAAAAGGGAACGGTTGTCATCGCTCTGTGCCATGCTCCTTCAGGCTCGGCATCACTGGTAGGAGAAGAAAGGGGTGATTTCTCTCATCCTAGAGTCCCCTGAGGGGCAGCTGGGGAGTCCGACTGTTGCAGAGGGAGGCAGCTAGCACCCCAGGAAGAACAGTGTGCATCTTTAGGCACACCCCAAGCCCTTTCTGTTTGATTTCTCCAGACAGTACAGGGAGGGCATTGCTAAGTAATGCCCAAAGTCCCCCAGCTCCAGGGACACCTCCTGGACCCTGTGACATGGTCCTACCTGGGAACACCGACCTTTCCCCTCCGGGTTACGGAGGGAGGGGCCAAGGGGCGGGGCCTGGCGGGAGGCAGGGCAAGGGCCACAGCCAGTTTCTGGGAGGGTCCCAGAACCCAGATCTACAAGAGGCCCCAGCTAGGCATGGCAGAGCAGGTGCTCTTGCTGGCGCTGTGAGCCCCCCCTAGGGATGCCACCTCCCATTCCATGGTCTTTCCACAGTGTATGACCAGCCCGTTGCAGGAATGCTAGGCCACGTTGGCCCCCAAGGACCCTCCTGCCTCCTCCATACACACATATACACACACTATATGTCCCCAGCGGAGCCCCTGACATCACAGCCTCAAGGAAGGGACTAGCCAGCAGACAATTATCTAGGGGGTCCCAAAGGCCCAGATCTGGAAGTTTGCAAGTTCAGAAAGCTCTGGGATCTGGAGAGAGAAAGCAACATCCTGTCGTGACTCCTTGGAGGAAATGGCCTCCAGGGGCCAGGGAGGAAAACAGGAAGGGCCAGGCTGAGGAGGAAGTCCCAAGGGCGGGGCTGGGGAAAGCGGGGCCAAGTCCAGCCCTTCTCTCCCTCCCTGCACTGGTGGGCCATGGTGAGAGAAGGCCATTGTGAGGTCCTGGCCTTGGGCTCATTAGGGACTGTCCTGGGCTGCACGGGTGGGTCTGTCCCCAGCGGGAGGCTGACCACCTAAGAGCTATGCAAGGTCCCCGGCTGCGTGGTGGAAGCCAAGCACAGGGCCTGGGGGGACAGAGTCTTCCATCAGCCGGGACACAGATCTGACACTAGCCCTCTTCAGCCCACTCCTCTCCCTCCGTCCATGCCTTCTTGCTTCATTTACTGAGCCCTCATCTCGGCCAGGCAACGGGTACAGAACAGGAGCAGCACAGGGCATACTCCTACCCTTGTCCCTACTTCACAGATGAGGAAACTGAGGCACAGGGACATGAAAATA
Source organism: Lutra lutra (assembly GCF_902655055.1). NCBI lineage: Eukaryota > Metazoa > Chordata > Mammalia > Carnivora > Mustelidae > Lutra > Lutra lutra. The sequence continues at coordinate 104,859,855 of NC_062287.1, read as the reverse complement.
CGTGCCCGAGTTTCCCCAGCAAGTGAGTCACAGAGAATTCAAACGCTGGCTGTCCGACTGGTAACGGAAATGCTGAAGGAAAGAAGAGGTCCTCTCTTGGGGCAACCAGAGCAGGGAACACCTGGAGATTGGCCGAGTGGGGGAGCCCAGGGAGCCAGAGAGGTAGGTGGCCAACCCAGCCATGGGCCCCGGGAAGGCACGCGCACTGCTGCAGACCCCTTCGCACCCGCCGTCCGGTCCGTGGGTGACTACTTCTCACGATCTCACCGCCCCCTCCCCATCCTGCCCCCACCCTCGCTCTCAGCTGTTGACCTTGTTTCCCACACTCTTGAATACAATCCAGTCTCTCAGAAGTGCTTCTGGATCCGCGGGCACATCCGCCCCCACCAGCATCTGCACCCACACGCTCTGCCTCCCTTGTCCTATGAGGCACGAGTGCCCACGCGCCCACCTGCACCGTGGGCCCCACATGGGCCCCACAGAGCCCAGCCCTCCACTCCGCTCCGCTCAAGGACACCGCTCCAGCAGGTCTCCCCACGCCTTCTCAGCCTCCGCAGCATCCGTCTTACCCTCCACCCGAGCACCCCCATAAGCCAACCAGCTCCCCACTCTTCTTCCTCTCAGTTCACTCAAACCTGTCGTGATCCCACCTCCCCTGCTGCTCCCACCCATTCCCTGCTCCCCTCTGCAGGGACACTCCCCTCCTCCTGTTCCTCTGAAACCACTCCAATCTGGCTTTCAACCCCTCCACCCACTCCATCACAGGTGCCCATCCACACCTCCAATGGCCTCCTGTGGGGCTCAGTCTTCCACCGAGGGCCCTCCCCACTGCATTGGATGCAGTTTGGCACCCCACCCCAACGCCAAACAACTCCTGGTTGCTTTCCGGGCTTGTTGTGCTCAGTTGGTTCCCTGTAACCTCTCTGTGCGTTCCTTCTGGGTCTCTGCTGGTTCCTTCTCTTCTCCCAGCCCCCAGCCTGGTCCTGGTCTCTGTCTGTATTCAGTCCCCTGGTCATCTCTGGTCTTGCTGCTTTAAGCACCAGCTGTATGCTGATCGTGGCCAAACTCATGCCTCCAGCCTGGACTTCAAATGCCCAACTGTGGCTTCGACGCCTCCTCGCTGGAACAGACAGCTCGAATCCAATGACCCGTGTGAACGGGAGCTCCTTGCTTGCTGGCACTGTCCATTCTCCACGGGCAGCCATCTCCCTGGGGGAGGAAGGGGTGAAAACTGGCTCTCAGAGAGCAAAAACTCTTAGATACTGCAATGGTTTGTGACTCTCCAAAGGACCAGAGTCCATAACCATATAGGCACTACAATATTATAATATTATAACTTAAATTCTGGTATTAAAATTGCATAGGTGACAACGGGAGAAAAAAAGTCTACAAAGGCTCTTTCTAGGTGGGGAATAATGAAAAGAAGACAGAAAAGTGCTGCTCAGATACCAGCTGCCCATTCCAATCGATGGCAATCCTAACCTTCCACTGCCCCAGTCGAAAACTTGGAGGTGATGCTGTCTCCTTCCTCTTTCTGATGACTCACAACTGATCCATCAAGAAATCCTATTGGTTCTGCCTTCAAAATAGATCCAGAATCCACTACTCCCCACCACCCCCATGGTCTGAGCTGCCATGGCTTCTCGTGTGGGTCATTGCCACAGCCTCCTAACTGGTTTTCCCACCCTGGGTCCCTCAACACACAGCCAGCGTGCTCCTTTGATAGTATAAATCAGCTCATGTCCCTCTACCTCATAAGACACTCTAGAAGCTTCCCATCTCCCACAATTCCTACAGTGACCCACCCTCCCCACTCCCTCTTTCTCTCTGGACCTCCTCCCCCATTCCTTTCTGCCTCACTCACTCTACTCCAGACCCACAAGCCTCCTGGCTCTTCTTCAAACTCTCCAAGCACAATTGTACCCCAGAGCCTTTGCACTGGTGAATCCCTAGTCTTGGTATACTGCTACCCAGATAGCCACAGGGCTAAACCCCTCACCTCCCTCAAGTCTGCCCAGATGTCACATCTTTAATCCATCTCCAACATTCCAAATAACCCTTGCTTCTCCCGACCCTTTGTTTTCCTACCACACTCATCATCTCCTAACATACTAGGACATTTACTTACCTTTGCCTCTCTCCCCCTGCTAGATGCCAGCTCCCTGTTGGGATCTTTATTTTGGTCACTGCTGGAGACCCAGCACGGGGACAGGGCCTGGCACACAGTACATGTGTCTGATACCCCAAGCCACCGGCCCGGTAAGGTTTCTGACTTTTCCCACACCAGGTTTCATCACCTCTCCCATCTTTGTGCTCGCCCTGCCCTCTCTCTGAAAGATGCCCCCAAAACCATCCTTTCCCCAGCTCTTTCTACCCCCACAACCCTCTTCAAGATCACTTTGCCTCTCTGGGTAGGGCAGGAAGGCCCTGCCTGCCAGACAGGCAGGGAGCTTTTCTTCAAGAGTAGTGGGGACACATGGAAGGGCCTTAAGTGAAGAGCAACGTGGTCGCACGTGTGCCTAGATGTGCACAGGACAGTGGATGGGAGGGGAGGCAGCTGGAGGGGAAGGGGGGGGTCAGGGGTGTTGAGAAGGACTGGAGAGAGCCCAGAGGGGAAAGGCCAGGCCTTGTTCCCTATTATGCATGCCAGGTAAGAAGAGGGGAGCACAGAGCTGAGGGGGTAAAGGAGGTTTTTGGTAGAAGCTTCTCTTTCCCCCTGCTACAGTCCCCATCCACTCCACTGGGGACATTTTGTACCCCAACACTTTTGGCCAAAAAGGGAGAAGCTCATGGGGCTTTGGAGAAAAAAATAGGTGCTCCCCAGGGGAACCCAGACCCCAGAGCTGAATGGAGGGGAGAGAGGGGCCCACACAGGGGGGCCCACACAGGGTGGCCTCTGCCCCGGGGTTTACAGGGGAGCTTCCGGCCAAGAAGTCCACACTTGTCTCCCTTTCTGCGTGGCCTTGTTTGCTCAGAAAGATAAACAAGACAGGGAGTGGCCTCTGTGACATCACCTGGACCGTGCACTCAGTCCAGGGTGAGCCGGGCAGGAGAAGACACTGAGGGTGGCTCCCAGGCGGGCACAGCTGTCCCACAGAGCCACTCCCTGGAGGAGCCAGAGACATTCAGGATGGCTTCACCCCACATCCTCAGGTGGCAGATGGGGAAACTAAGGCCCAGAGAGAGAATCAGGTTGTCATAGGGTACACCTGATTTTCTGGAAAGAACAACGCACTAGTCTGATAGGAATAGACTAATAATATCAGTGATGTATACATACATATCTATATCCTTTCTTCCCAAATGTTCAGAGCACTGCACCCTCATGAGCTCATTCATCCACAAGCCATCCCCCTGGGGTGAGTGGCAGGGCCATCTTGTGCAGACGTGGTGACAATGCTCTGTCATTGCCCTCCCTTCCATAACCTTGCCTTCTCCAGCCTCTTCTATATTCCCTTCTCTCCACCTAATTTAATTCAGCAAAGATTTAAGAGGCTCCCACTTGGTGCAAGCCCCGGGCATTTGAGAAGCTTCTGGATTTCTCCGGGGCCAAAGTCACAACTCCGTCTTCTATGGTCTCACAGCACTCTGTTCAGGTCCACATTGCACACAGATCGCATCGTTTCCATACATCTGCGGTCCTGGACTTGGTCTTACTCCAGCTTACATTCTCTCTTAGAAGCTAGGATGGGGCCTGGCATTCTGGATCCTGGAGAAATGCTTTCCCAGGGCAAAGTTATCCCTGAATGTGCCCTGAGCATCTCCCCATTAGTGCGCTTGACCCCCTGTATGCCGATTACCCAGAGGAAGAGCCCAGAGCAGAGGTCCTGTATTTGCAGTACCTAGCACAGAGCAGCTACTCGGTGTTTGCTAAATGGATCAACTTAAAAAAAAAAAAAAAAAAGGAATGAAGATCAGAACCCTAATGGACCATCTTGCCTTTAAGGGAGCTCTCAACCCATTGCACAGGTGGGAGGGGTGGGCAGAGAGCAGGACTGGAGAGATACACAAACACTACTAAGTGGATAGTTCCATCAGCGTTGAGTAGTGTTGGGTAGCTGAGACTTCGAACTCGCCTGGGAGAATCGGAGGGCTCCTTGGAAGTAGTGGCATTTGAGATGGAGCTCGGAAGGGTAGAACTACACATGGCAGAAATTCAGGAACAATTTTTTTAAAATTTTTTTAAAAGATTTTATGTATTTATTTGAGAGAGAATGAGTAAGAGAGAACATGAGAGAAGAGAAGGTCAGAGGGAGAAGCAGACTCCCCAAGGAGCTGGGAGCCCGATGCGGGACTCAATCCTGGAAGTCCAGGATCATGACCTGAGCCGAAGGCAGTCGCTCAACCAACTGAGCCACCCAGGCGCCCTCAGGAACAATTTTTAACCAAAGGCAGGGCATTGGGCAGGGTTCACGTACCAGGGAGGACTCTGTTTCAGGCAAAATTTCCTGTACCTGACTAAGTGCTGGGGAGGCCATCAAAGGCCTTGGGTGGGTGGGGGATGCTGGCCAAAGAGCTGGGGAGCCACACGAGGGAATGAGGGAGGGCACTGGGTTGGACTGGAGGAGGGAGGCAACTGGTTTGGAGCTGCTGCTGAGGTGGAGGCGGAGGTGGAGGGTTTTGAGAGTCTGAGTGAGGGAGGCAGCTGCCAAGGTTACAATGTGGGCGTGAGAGGGTCCACAGAGAACGGGTCTGAAGGATCTGAAACCGATCCAGTGTGGGGAAAGAGCAGTAGGAGGCTTTGGGGACCTGATCTGGAGCTAGGGAGAGGGATGGGGCTTCAACAGACACGCTGTGGTCCCAGGGAGGAGCTGCTGTAAGGCAGATTATGAATTTACTCCACTGGGGGGGAAGGAATGCTTTACTGAGGCAGATGCCAGCCTGGGAGGGAGGTCAGGGCCCCAGAGACAGAGCTGGGAGTAAGGCTGAAGTGGCAGGAGCGTGTGAGCTCACAGGGGAGAGAGCGTGGTGTGAGAAAGCAGATGACAGCTGAGGACAAAGCCTTGGGGGACACCCAGAGTTGGGGAGCAGGAAGAGAGAGGATCCAGGAGGAAACAGAGCAGCCAGAGAATTGGGGGGGTAGTCCCACTCTTTTCCAGGGCTGCCCCACCTCTGTTCCCCCCTTATCTCCCCTAAGTCAGACTGGGCTGAAGGGCAGAGGCCAGGGCCTGCCCAGCCTCCAGAAAGCTCCAAGGTGGAAGAAAGCAAAGCCTAGTGGTTGAAGGCTCAGACTCTAGAACTGGCCAGAGCAAAGTGGGGCTCCCAGCTGCCCCCATCCCTCATCTCTCTTGGCTTTGTGACCTCAGGCAAGTCACGCCCCCTCTGATGGTCAGCTTCTTCACCTTCAGGAGGGTTTCACAACCAGACTTCTCCATGGGGCTGCTGTGACTACCCAGTGGCATAGTATTTGTTATGCACTTGGCACTTGGGCCGTCAAGCCCTCAGAGTTCAATAAATGGTGGCAGCAGCTATCACAATTATTACAAGGCCAGGATGGGATTCTGATGCTTGGTCTGGGCAGCCCAAGGACCCCAGCACCCCAAGGAGCCTTTAAGAGAGAAGGGTCCAGGTGATCTGAACTTGCCCAGCTCCCAGAGCGCTGGGCCCCTCCTATCATCCTCCCAAGCTCAGAGCCAGGCTTCCTGGACTGGGGTTAGTCACAGCACTCTCGGTGCTGATAACCCTTTCACCTGCTGAGAAATAGGACCCCACCCCCACTGCAGTCTTCAACTCCAGCTGGGGCGCCAGCTTGGGGCCTCAATCCAGTGCTGGGGTTCCTTCGGGGCATGTCGCTCCCCCCCTCCACCTAGTTGCTGGGTGCTCCGGCGCCTCCTCCTCCCGGGCGGGGGCTGACGCGCATCCTCTCCCGCACACCGTAATTCACTAGCTCACACGCGCTCCGGGCTCCGCCGCGCCCCCTCCGCGCACGCGCATCTCCGCCCCGGCCCCCGCCCCGCGGGAGACTCTGGCGGTTCTGGGTGGGTCCGTCCAAGTTGGCGAGAGAGCATCGGCCCTGGGGGCCCCGTCGCGGGACAGTGGCGGCCCAGAGTCCAGTGCCTCGTCCCCTGCCCCCCACGGATTCTGCAGCTGGGGCCCACCCCAGGGCCTTCTGCACGGCCCTGCAGCAGCAGGAGGGCGGGGGCAGAGGGACTCCGGCTGTGATGGGGGCTTGAGGAGCGGGCGGAGGTTTTGAATCGGTGGTGCTGGCTCCTGTCCCTCATACACCAACGCCTGTACCCCAGACTTTCAAAGCCTCAGTTTCCCCTTCTTGGCCTCAGGCTAAGGGATCCCATTTACTGGACCCTGGAAACAGGTTAATCGATCCCGTATGCCTATCTGGGCAGCCTAAGATGGGAGGGAAGAAGAGACATGTTTCCCCAGGGTCCAACCCCATGCTACCTGGACCAGGGCGGAGGGGCTCCCTGGGAGGAGCTGGGCTTTACCAAAGTGGCCCCTCTACCTGCTGGGGTTAGGTCTGGGGTCTCACGGTTGCTGGCCGGAGCCATCTAGCACTGGAAGGCCCCTATTAACTAGGACACTTCTGGGGGGTGGGCCGTGGCTGGCTCCAGCTGACCAGCTTGGGTCTCTGGGGGAGGTGGCCACAAGGGCCAGGGCTTTGAACAAACCACAGAAGGCTTCTGCAATATCAAAAGAGCTCTTAGTCACTAATATATGGGGGGAGGGGGGCTGCCGTTGGTGAAAGAGCCTCTGCTTGGTTCCCATCAGCGGAGGATCAAAAAGCATTTGGTCAAAGAACCTTTAAATACCTTGAAAGGCAGGTGAAGCCTGTTCAGTAGCCTCCAAGAGGTACTGAAATGCTGGTCCTGAGCTGCTGGCAAGCTGGCTGCAAGCCCAGCAAGTGGAAGGGGAGGGGGCTGCTGAGCCAGGTGGGAGAAATGGTGGGAATGGGCCACCAGCCCACCCTTACCTGGACTCGAGAATCACTGTGGGGAGGTGAATAGGGCAGAGAACCGGGCACAGATGGTCAGAGTTGGAAGCAACCTCGTAGGCCTCTGAACCAGGGATTTTAATCTGAAACCTACAGGACCCTCTCCCACCCAATTATGGACAAATTGTTGTGTCTGTAGTTGAAGAGGCATTTTTTCTAGGGAGGGGGAGGTCCATGAAGTTCATTAGACTCCCAAAGGAGTCCAAGGCAGAATCGAGATTAAAAACTAACATCCTTGGGGCAGCTGGGTGGCTCAGTGGGTTAAGCCTCTGCCTTCAGCTCGGGTCATGATCTCAGGGTCCTAGGATTGAGCCCCACATCCGGCTCTCTACTCGGTGGGGAGTCTGCTTCCCCGCCCCCTGCCGCTGCCTGCCTCTCTGCCTACTTGTGATCCTCCTTCAAATAAATAAATAAATAAAATCTTTATAAAAATTTTTTTAAAAAGACCAACATCCTTGTACTACAGATCGGTAAACTGAGGCTCAGAAGGTTTGAGTGATTTACCCCAGATCATTCAGCTTGTAGCTGGCAAGCCAAGGTTCTTCTACGGTGCATCCTGATAAGGGAATCTCACAGGTTCCCATGGCTCTCAACCTGTGTCAGGGTCCCAGAGTTGCCCAAGACTGAGGAGTAGGGGGTATCTCAAAACAGAGGCCTAAGGCCAAGATTCTGACTGAGCCTGGGGCTATCCCACGCAGCAGCTGGCGAGGAGAAAGGGCACCAGCTTTCATCTTTTGGAGCTTGAGGGGCTGAGCCAAGCACATGGGGGAGGGCTGGGTGGCAGGGTGACAATGGAGAGAGAGAGAGAAAGAGGAGGTTTCAGGGAGAAAAGATGTGGGTGGGGTTGGGATTGCAGAAGGGGCCTGTGGTCCTGAATCATGACCTGAGGATACAGAACAGGGACCCAGTGCTCTGAAAGGTCAGCTTGGGGCAGAGACCTTGGTGCCTGGGATATGTCCAGTGCCTTGGTGCAAGGGAGCCATGAAAGACACCAGGTCCTTGCCTTGCTATCTCCCCACTATATTCTTCGTCCCCACGTGGTGTCATTACAGCCCTATTTTATGGATGAGAAAACCGAGTCCCAGAGATACCAAGTCACTGGCCAAAGCCAAACAGCTGGATAGTGGCAGAAGCAAGACCATAGTTTAAGTCCAGGATTCTTCCCCGGAGGCTGGGAACCTCTTCAGTATCAGGTATCCAAAGCAGGGGCCGGCAGAAGTGTGACCAGCGAGCTGGGGCCTTGGGTAAGCCTTTGAGATTCAGTGGTCCCTGGGTCTGGGGAGAAGAGGACATTGATCGGCAAGCACTGATTCAGTCTCCACTGGGACAAGGCAGCCAGAGCCGCCTTCTAGGACTTTCTCATTGTGCCCTTCCCGGGGAGGTGTTCATGTTATGCTTCTACCTTCCCCAGACTCTTGCCCTCTGAAGAGGAGGAAGGGGACGGCAAGCTGCAGGGACAGGGTGGCAGAGCTCATCCTTGCTGCTGGCCTGGCAGATCAGCGGGCTCTGCTGTTGCCCTTCAAAGCTGCCTTCTGGCTGGTCTCCACCGGTCCCTCCTGGATCCAGCAAATGCTCAACCTGAGCCTCTCGCCACATGGATGGTGATAAGGAGAGAGGTGTGTTTGTTCTGTCTTGTGAGCTGCACAAACAGCTTCCTCAGTGTTTTTATTAATAATTCAGCCCATGGCAAGGGGGGGGGGGTAGGGGGGACCAGGAGCTGTGAGGAGACCAGGCCAGGTAGAGGCGGAAGGGGAACCCAGGAGCCCTGCCTCCAGCCGTGGCCTGGCAACAGAGCCCGGCAGCCTCAGGGGCCCTGTTTAGGAGAGCTTGGGCCTGGTGTCTGCTCCAGAGGGACAGAACGTCCATCCCTCCCTGCTCTGTTCCACCAGAAGCTGACCCAGGACACCTGGGCCCTAATGACCATGCCAGATCGGAAAGAGGCCTGAGGGGCCCACAGTACTCCATGGGGCATCCCTGGGGAACCAGGTGCCGCCAGCATTTCCTGCCACGTCATGGAACCCAGGACAAAGAAGCCAGCAGTGTCACAGAATGAGAAGCTTTCTCTGGGCCCCCCTCTACCAGAGAATAGGAAGGGGAGGGGCAGAACAGCAGAGGCCCAGGCTCTCACCTTAGAGGGCCACCGCCTGAAGTCAGGACTAGGGTGATTCACCCTCTCTGATCTCTTCTCAGAAGACCTGCTCACTTCTGCACACTTCATTTCCAGCCTGTGCCCAGTCCTCCGTGAGTGCTGAGAAGACAGGGACTCATGGTGGGCTTGGCTCTTGCTCATGCTCTAGCAGGAGAGTGAAGCCTTCAAATGGTCTGAGGTCAGACATCTAGAAGGACTTCCTTGAGAGGCAAAACATAGTAATGAGGAGTATGTTCGAGATCCATCAGGAATAAGTTCCCGGTTCCAACTATCATGTGAAGTGCCTTACTGGTACCATCTTGTTTACTCTTTATAATAGTCCAACAGGTGGTATTTTTATCTCTATGGTGTAGACGAGAACTGAGGCCCAGGGGTGTCGAGTAAGCGGCCTGCCTGGGGTCACACGGTTATGAATGGCTGGGCCATGTAAACCTGTATTCTTTTCTCTCCCCAGTGATTCTGCATCCCCTAGACAAAGTGAATGAGGCCCAGAGAAAGGGTGTCTTCAGAGCTTTTCCTGTGTCCATGATGCAAGCCAGAATTAAAACCCAATGAGGTTCCCAATGCCTCAGAGACTCAAAGTCTCCACAGCGACATCTCATGGGATTTATCTAGTATGTCTGAGGGACTGTCCATCTCTGACGTTCTGGAAGAGTGGCTTTCTACTGCCTCCTGGGAGTTAGCGAGTTTGGGATTTTATGTTTGAAAGGGACAGGCTGTAAGCTCTCAGATGGGGGCAGGCACCGGGTCTGCTCATGAACCTCCTAGTGGTTGGCAAAAGGCTGGAGACGGGACCAAGGGTCTCCCCTCAATTCTCATACCAGCAATCTGTGTTGCTAGCTGTGGGCCTTGAGCTCCCTGGCCTATTCTTTCTCCCTATAGACGCCTTGTCTTCACCATCTGTCATCCGAGTGGTGGCCTGTCAGAGGTCGTCTCCCCGCCAACTCTGAAAAGCTCCAAGATTCTAAACGCTTATAAAGATCTGTTGAGTTGCCATGATGAATTCTGCTGTCCCCATCTGGACCCTCACATTGATAGATGGAGAGATTTCTGAGCAGGGAACCTTTCTGTGTGGAGCCCGTTGATGGCACGAGGTAGGGATGACATGACTATTTGGTCTTTACTAGCTGGGCACTGAGAGGGGGAGCTGGTGGTGGGAGCAGGAACAAGTCAAGATCAGAGACCCTGGAGTCCCAGCCTTTTGGCTTGGCATCCTAGGGTTTGCCAAGAAGAGGTTTGTGGATTTATCCTGAGTTCTTGGCTGCATATGGGTGGGGATGGCTGCAGGGTATACGAAACATAATGGCCCTTGACCAAGGGATGAGGGCTGAGATTTCTGGCCGGAGACTAATTACTGGCTGGAATCTACAGCTGCCTTTTTTTCTTCTTCCATTTTTAATTAGAACATTCAATCCAAGGAAATCTGTTCTCCACCGGAACACTCTTCATGGAGGTTTGCTTGGGGGAATTTCCTTATCTGTTTCTCAACTGAAAAGCTGTGGGTGGAGGTAAGTGTGTGCCTGCGCACGAGTGTGTGTATGTAATAGGCTCCGTGCAAGTTCAACGGTATGGGCTGTGTGTATGTATGTGAGTGAGTGAGTATCGGGGGAGACTGGAGACGGAGGCTTGTCCCTTTGGGTGCTGGCTGCCTCCTGTGTTGGGAGAAGGTGGAGGTGTGGTTGGGTGTGAGCTGTGCGTACAGTCAGTTAAGTGGATTTCTCCGGGTGGGATAAGGAATCCTTGATTTTATAAACCCTGGCTCACCTTCTAACTTCATTCTCAGTGGAGGGGCAGATAGGATGCTGCAGCGGGGCTAGGGGTGTTGCCCTCCTGCCTGCCCCTTTGAGGAGCAGCGTTCCTGTGTGCATATCTCTCCTGTTTGTGTGCTAGTGTCTGTGTGGTGGTGGTGGTGGGGGTTGTGGTGTAGCTGATTAGGTATGTAGGTGTGCTGGGAGGGCTCCGTACCTGAAACCACCAATAATTCGTTTACTTCCAGGCTTTGCAAATTTGGGGGAGAAGGGCCCCTTCTCCCTGCTCCAGAATCAAACACTTCGAATTCTAGGATTCACGTGAGTTGGGCTGTGCGGACCTGACAGAGGGGCTGAGAGAGCCAAGAGAGCCCCAGGGTTGGACGAAGGAGGGATTTCTTTCTTACCCACTGAAGTGCTGGGTCAAGGAAAGGGAAGGGGGTGAAGTGGAGGAGCTGGCTTTGCGGCTGGCTTAAGTGGGAAGGGTCTCTAAGGCCTCGTCCTCCACTGAGGGTGGCGATCCTCGTCCTTTCTGCTCGGGCTGTTTTCAAATTCGGGGGGACGGCCAGAGTGGCGGACCCAGGCTCAGCCCTGGCAAAAAAATCCATTCCTGGTTTTTGCACACACCAGCCCGACTTCCCCGGGACCGGCACAGTGTTGAGTCCCGAGCTGACGCCCTCGAGCCGCCACCAAGCGGAAAACCCGGAGTGGTTTTACACGCCTCTTGGAACGGAGTCAAAGGGCACCTGGGAGGAGGTGGGCAGCCGCCCCGCCCCGCGCGGTTCGAAGCCCCTGCCATCAGGGGCGTCCCGGCCGGGCTGGTCAAGCAGTGCGGCGGGACCCGCAAGCTCGCAGGACCCACCCGAGGGCTCCGTGCCCTCCCCGCAGGGGCTGCGGGAGGAGCGCGCGGGGCGGCTTGGTGCCCTCGGGGCGGCTCCGGGCGGCGGCGGGCGCGGGGCTGCAGTGCGGCGCGCGGCCGGCAGCGGGCAGCAGCGGGCGCGGGAGGCCGCGGTGGCGGTGGCAGCGGCAGCGGCGCTCGGCAGCGGGCGGGCGGCGCCGGCGGTGCCCCGGGCGCGCTCACACACGCGCTCACACACACACATACACACGGCCTCGTACACACTCACACACGCTCCGGCGCGCACACGCGGCGCGCAGGCTAGAGGGAGGAGGCTCGGCGCGGATCGGCGGCGGCGGCGGCGGCGTGCTTGGCCGGCGGGCGGGAGGGCTGGCGGGCGGCCCCCGCTCCCCGGCTCCGCGGCTCGGTGCAGCCCGCGCGGCCCCCGCCCTCGGACCCGCCCCCGGGGGTCGCCCGGCCCCATGCCCTGCAGCGGCGGCGGAGCAGCGCGCGGCCGCGGGCGGCTCTGAGGAGCCCGGAGGAAGCCGGCGACGAGGGGACCATGTACCGGGACCCGGAGGCGGCCAGCCCAGGTAAGCGCGGCCCCGCGCGGGCTGGGGCGCCCCGCACCGGCAGGCAGGACGGCGGCAGCGCCGGGCGCCGTCTCGGAGCCCCAGCCCGGGGCGGCTGTCGGCCCGAGCCGCACAGACCTCCCCGCCATCCCCCCGGGGTCATCCCAGTCCCGGGGGCGCGGGCTTGAGCGGCAGCGACTCGGACGCCGGGCCCCGCAGTCCCGGCGCTGCCAGGCTTGATGCCCGGCGCCGGCTTCGCAGTGTCCCCACAAGGATCTCCTCCCCCCACCACCCCCCAGCAGCCCAAGGACAACGTGTGTGGCGGAGCGAGGAGCCACTGCCCCCGCGGGAACCGGGCAGTGCCCTCAGAGGCACCCCCGGGTCCCCAGCACCAGTGCCCCCCCCCCGGTGCCAGCGCTGGGGGACCCCAAGGCAAGGATCCCAGGCAGCTTTGGGCCAAGGTTGTGGGCACCGGGGAGCAGAGTGACATCGGCGGTGCCAACTGTGAATTGAGAGGGTGCCAAGGGGCAAGTGGGAATCTGGTGCAGTAGCAGGGGAGGGGGGCTTCGGAGAGGGAGGGAGGGGAACCGCAGGAGCGTTGACGAGGAAGACAGGAGTACCTGAAGGGAAAGAGATCAGAGATTGGGGAGAATGGGGTGCCAGGGGAATGTGATCCTGGGTTTGGGGAGGGGGAAAGCGAAGATCCCCAAACTCACTCCAGTCCTGTCGGGGGAAGGAGGGGGAGGGGCGGGCTCCTTTGCATCTCTCCTGAAGGAGCCAGGGAGTGGCCCAGGAGCCCACGTCTGCTTGCCATCCTTCAAGCCCAGCCAAGGAGTCTTTCCTCCTTCCTCGGGAAATTGCTCTGCCATTTCCTCCTTGGCTCCTGACGCCTCCTCACACAGTGCCCACCTGTAGGCAGGTCCCCTGCAGCTCCTGCCCCAGCTGTCTCAGCTCCCACCTGGGGTGCCCCAGACCCACCCCAGACCCACCCCCCAGTCTGCCAGTTCTGGCAGCGGGGTCTCTGCTTCTGGGTTTCTCTGTGATGCTAGAAGCAAGGCACCCTAGCCTGAGGACTTGCCGAGCCTCCAGGCTTACCACTGCTGACCTCCCTGGGCTGGGGGTGCTGGGGGAGGGGGTCGCCCTAAGGCTCTCCGTAGAAGGGACCTTGAGCCCCAAGGATTTTGAGGGCAGTCCCATGGACAGCTTTGTCCACTCTTGTCCCAGCCCCACATTTGTTCTCCCTCTAGGGGCAGCCTCAGCCTGTCCCTGCCTCCTGGGGAGTCGGGCCCCCACCCGCATCAAATTGTCACAGCCTATTCTAAGTCCACTGAGGAGGACCTACTGGGTGCCAGGCATTACATTCACTCAGCACTTGGGGTTAAGAGGGAGAGAGACTCCGTCTCCCTCTCTGGAACCTCCTGCACATCCGTGAATGTCCTCCAGGTGATGGCTGAAGGAACATTGCCTTTGGACATCCCTCCCTTCATCTCTCTGAACCCAGGTCGCTGACCCTGCCTCTTCCTCCACGAGGCTGCCAGCTCCCAGCACTCGGACCGAGGGCTCAGGCAGTCTCTGGCTGGGATCACCCTCCCAGAAACCAACCGCTTAGTTCAGAGGCCAGCTCTAGGGTATGAGATAGAAGGGGAGATGCAGTGAGGACACTCCCTTTCCCCCTGCCCTGCCAGGCTGGCAGCCTCCCCTTTCCTGTTAACGGGTGGCCTGAGTGCATGCCCTCATCCCTTCTCCCTCCCCCCTCTTTCCTCCCACGCCTGGGCACCATGACATCACTAATCCTCCGAGCACCTCTGCCCTCTGCATGGAGGCCAACTTGACATGCTTGGCGTCTTCTGGGCAAAGGGCCTGCAACCCAGTGTTGCCCCTGGCTTCGTGGTAGCCCCTGGGGTGTCTCCCTCTCTCCCTGCCCCCCAAACAGGCCTCCCTCTGTGGTGGAGACCTGTCTTGCCCAGTTTCGGTTGCAGGGCCCACCAGTGCTAGGGGAAGGGGCAGCACTGATCCACTGGGAACAGGCAGGGCCTGGGGTTCACTTCCCACTGGACTGGATGGGGTCAGAAACAGGCTGGAGAGGGCAGAATCTGCTTTTGATCCTGGGTTCTCTCTGAGGGGCCAGAGTCATCATCAATCTGACCTCTGTACCCCAGCCTCCCTGCATCCCCGCCCACCTCCTAGAATCCCTACAGCTCCAGGCCAGACTACGCATTCCCTCCGACCCCGGCTCCCCTCAGACCCCCTAGACTCTGCTTCCCCAGGCGGGCTGTGTGTCCCCCATTTCTGTCCCCTACCTCCCCTTTGCCTGGCACCTGGTAGGGGCAAGATATGCAAATTAATTCCTGTGTGATTCAGGCCCCTCCTACTTGTCCCCCCCCCCCCCCGCCCCCGCCCCATCAGTACCTTATCTGTCCCAATTCCCTCATCCCATTCCCAGGAACACCTGTGGCCCAGTCCTTTTTGCAATTTTCCCTCTCTCGTGTTCTCCTGCTCTTCCATGTTCCAGGCTGGTTCCAGAGTATCCCTGAGGTACCCTCTCCCTCAGCTCACTCACCCTGGTCTCCACAGGGTTCAGCCTGATGCTAAGACCCTGTCCACAGTTCCCTACCCACTTGGGCCCAGGGCTCTGAGGCACTTCTGGGATCTAGCTCAGCTGAAGCAAGGGACTGTGGGAAAAAGCGAGAGCCCAGTGAAGAACAAAGACCAGCCCCCCTCCCACACACCCCCATTGGCTTCTACTCCAAACTCTGTCCAACCTACCCAGGGGTGCCTGCAACTTCCTCTCTGTCCCCTCCCTGAGGCAGGCAGCCCTCTCTCTGTCCTCAACCCTCCTCCTATGCTCATCCTGGAGCTGGCCTGGCCAGGCCTCCCTGTGTCCCTTGGACCTAGGCCCGGGGCCAGGCAGGGCCTCAGCAGGCCTGCAGGGGTCAGCGTTGCAGTGGGCGGGCAAGACAGCTTCAGGGAGGGAGGAAGGGAGGGAGAGGTGACCTTGCAGTGAGTGAGCGAGCGAGGCCAGAGAGGGAAAGTCGGGGCCAGCGCAGCAGTCCTGGGAGAGAGGTCAGGTCCTGAGGCTGCCTGCCTGCCCCCAGTCCTCTGTGAGCTTGTCCCTGGGGTAGTATGGCTGGAAGTCTTGTCTGTCCCACCTGTTAGTGGGCTCTGCCCCCTACAGCAACTCTGCCAGAAAGGTCATTGTCAGGGAGCACAGGGGACACGCTGTATGGGGCAGGGGGCCTTGGCACATTGGGTCTCCTATCTCAAGGCAGAAGGATCCATGAGATTGTCTAGGCTCACCCTCCACCTGCTGAGCACAAGTTAAGGACAGAGGCCATTGGGTGATGTGTAGGGCAGGAGTGAAGGGGTATGGCTGAAAGGGCCAACAGAATTAAGGACAAGGACTGAGGTGTGAGAAGGTCCATGAGGCCTGACTGTCTGACTGGTTGATTCACTGTCAAACTCTCCCCCTACCCCATCTACCCCTCCACCCACTTCTCTACCACCCCATCTGCATAGGCCCAGACCTCCCTGGCTTGCATCTCGGGCTTTGGTCCCAGTCTAGGGCTGAAGAGCCAGCTATCTTCCAACAGGCCGTGGACAGGATGGGGTTGGGTGGGGGGGTGGTGTCTGAACTCCTGGGTGGGAGGGAGGGCTTCTGTGGGTTTGGCCCCATGCTGCGTGCTCCTGTGGAGACAGGACCCTCCAAGGCCTTGGGTCATGTTCTTTGGTGGCTTTGTGAGAGCAGTGACCAGCCAGCTGGGTGCTTGAGAACTGGGGGACAATGGGGAGGGAGATAGTCTCAAAGCTCCTCCTGGTGGGGGAAGAGAGGCTAGAGCTGGCAGGGATTGGGGTGGGAACATGTAGACCAGCAGGTGACAGGTAAGGGACAGCTGGAAGGCAAGGGAACAGGTGGGTGTCAGGCCCCGGGCAGCTGGGCCCTTGGCTCACCTCAAGCTTAGAACCCAAGGGGCATTGAAGGCAACATAGCCTAGCAGCGAAGGACTCTCCCCTCTCACCCCCCGCCAGCCCAGCTGTCGCAGAAGGCCTTGAGGGAAAGGCAGGGGAGGAGTGGGTGGTTCCTTCCCTCTTGCACCCCTCCTCTCCTCCCACTCCCCACCCACCTTCTATCCTCTGAGGGACTTTGAATACTTATTGAATCTGATGGACCGTTTTCAATAACTGCTTCCCCCAGGGGAGCAAGGCTGTGAACGGCAGGGAGAGGAGCAGTGAGGGGGGCCATGTGGGGCGGGTGGGAGGCCAAGTCCTGAGCCAGGGATTCATGGCTGGAAGGGGAGTCTCTATGACAGTCTCCTCAGAGGTCCCAGTGCGTCCCGGCGGGGGGGGGGGGGGGGTGGCAGGGGCAGCTCCGTGGGCAGTGCCCGGCAGGTGGCCTGTGAGGCTGGTGAGGTCGGCGCTGTCGTGGCGGTCACTGGTCTGGCCAGGTGCCGGAGCCGGCCGGTGCCAGCCTCGGCCTGGGTGCCCGCCTGCCTTGCAAAGGGAACCCCGGCCGGAGGTGCCAGGAGGGTTGTGCCAGTTTGGTGGCCATGAATGTGCGTGACCTTCCAGGCAGTAGGGGCAGCCGAGCTGGGCCCTGTCCAGCTTGCGTCTGGAGGGCAGGGCTTTGGTCTCACCCAGCAGCGTTCCACAAGGGGTGGAACAGAGTTGGCAGACAACAGCGTGGGACCTGTGGAAGGGGCTGGACAGTGCCCAGGGCCTGCGCCTGGAATTCTGGACCCAGTTGGTTTGGGAGGTGGGCCGACACGTTGGTCCTGCTCCAAGGGGGCTCGGTAGCTTCCTCCTGGGAAACCTGTTGGAGGAGGTGTGTCTCCTGGGGGTGGGGGGCGCTGGACTGGGCGGGGAGCTGACTTGAATCAGGAGCCGGGATCTTTGGGGAACTGATGTATCCTTGTCACTGAATGCACAGAAACAGCAACCAGTGAGGGCGTGGCCCAGGGCGGGGGGGGTGCGGGGGGGGAGCCTCATGCCCATGCCCCTGCCCTGTTACGACTGCGGGTGTCAGCTGAGCCAAGCTCGCCGGTCTGAGTGCCCGCTGTAAGCAGCAGTAATGAGTGTATTTGTAGTTAGGTGCGTAGTTAGGTGCGTTAAGGTGCGAGGAGCAGTGATGGGAAGCAGCGGTGGTGGGGGGGAGCGCCTCTCGTGGCCCGATCCCCAGTCAGTGGAGGCAGATGCCCTCCAGGGGCCCTCCCTGCCCGCCCCCCCCCACCCCGCCACACCCTCCCACCTGTCACCTGGCGGCCTCTGAGGCCTCCATCTGCTGGGAGCAGTGAGGGCCTCACCTGGCTGCACGGGCGTATGCAGGTGTGGACGGAGGGCCCTGGGAGCTTCGGTGTGTGCAGATCCGGGCATCTCCGAGACGGCATGTGGGTCCGTCCACGTGTGTGTGTTTGTGTGCACCTACTGTGTCTGATTTCATGTGCGTGTGTGCACCCCTCCCCCGAAGCCCCGAAAGGAGGTCCACCCCCACCCCCATCTTGGAAGTGGCCCTGCCCCTTTGATGACCCTCTCAGCGTGCAAGAATCAGGGGGCTCTTGGCAGCCTGCTGAAGGGGTGACCCGTTCTGCCTAGCAGAGGAGACAGGAGGGACAGGTCTGAGCCCCAGCCTCAGGGGGCACCTACAGAACCCAGCCAGCTCTAGAGCCCTCAGGAGCCCCTGGAATGAGAGAACAGGACTGCCAGGACGGGGCGGGGCAGGGCGGGGTGGGGGAGGTCAGCCCTAGCAGGTGGGGATCTCACGGTGCTGGTTGGTGAAGGGTGCACCCTGCCCCCCCCAGCCAGGCCCGGGTGGTGTGGGGTGTGGGTGGCCACAAGGGGTGCCCGCATGAGGCCCTGCATGAGGGGAGCAGAGAGGAGAGTTCTGTGGCTAATGTGTCCAATTAAATTACTTCAAACCCTGCAGCGGCAGCTGCTCCCGGCGGGGCCCTGGGTACAAATTGGATCCGTCTCATTACCACGGGTGGTGTCACTGGGGCCGGAGAGCGGTGGCCAGCTCAGCCAGCACACGGCAGGCCTTCTCCCCCTTGTTCAGCCTGGGCCTGCTCCAGCCTCCTGGCACATTGGCTCACTCTGGTACCCCTGGTTTGCCAGGTCCTTCGCGCCTCCTGACCGTCCTGACCCACCCCTAACAGCTCGAGGGCCCCACCCAGCCCTCACCATCTCTCTCCAGGGATGGGGGTTTCCAGGAAGCCCCATCTCAGGGCACCCAACACACCCTGTGGCCTCCCTTGATGACACGAGTGCCTTAATCATGGCAGGTGATTGCTTGGGGAGCACTCAGGATGTGCTAAGCGCTTCACATATGTGCCACAGGGGGTGGCTTACTTAAGCTAGGGCTCCGGGGTCAAACAGCCAGCTGTATGTTTGAACCTTGGCAGAGACACTGGCTGCCCTGTCCCTGGAGCAAGTCGCTCCACTCTTCTGGCCTCGGTTTCTTTCTCTGTAAAATGGGTTTGATCATGGTTCTTATTTCACAGGCTTGGAGGATGAGGCGGGGTAAGGCGGGAAACAGCCTTAGCTAAGAGCCCGGCACATAGTAAACCCTCAGCCAACGACAGCTGTTACCAACACTGTCCTGCACCAAGTGATTGATGGCTGGTATGAGCATTCCGGAAGCTCCAAGGAGGACGTGCCTGCTTCAGCCGTGGTGGAGGAGGAGTCGGGGAGGGCTTCACTGAGGCGGTGTCAGTCGGTTACCTTCGGGATAGCAAACATGTGTTGAGCGACCCCTACGTGCCAGGTGCCGTCTGAAGCGCATGGCACACATTAGCTCGTCCATCCTCCGACCAACTTGGGAAGGGGGACCTTGCAATTAGAAGTCAGCTGGGAGTTCCAGCAAACACCAGCCCACCCAGGAGCGTGAGCTTGGAGACCAGGGCCTTGGGTTCTGAAGGAAGAAGAAGAGCTTCCCATGGGACGAGCAGGGGTGACGTGTTTGATGTGGAGGGGACAGCACGTGCCACGGCCCAGAAGCAGTTTCTTGTTCCGTGGAAGCAGCCGTAGGGGGTCTGAATGGGGCTAGAAGGGAGGGCCAGTAGCAAGAGCTGAGGCTTGGGAAAGGTGGGTTAGGTCAGATTTGAAGGTCTTGGCATTCTGAAACAGGAAAACTGGATTTTTTTTTTTTTTTAATTCGGACCATGGATTGCCATGGATGACTTTGAAGCAGATCTCTATAAAGAAGTTTAACTTTGCAGTGGTGTGGAGGTAGGAAGCCCGGAGGGAGGCAGGTCCATGGAGCTGGAGTCCCAGGTTAACACATGTGTCCCCACCTCTGCCCAGCCCTTCCTGGGTCTCTCCGCTGCCTCAGGGCTGAGTCTGAGGCACCACACCGTGGAGTCTGCAGAGCTCTGCTGGCCTGGGGCCCTGCCCTCAGCAAGCTTGGGCCAGGTAATGGGCAGTCAGGGAGGCACCAGGTGAAGAAAGATCAGGTGGACACTCCCCAGGGGCTTACCCAGGGACATGGGGTATCAGAGACAGCACCCACCCAGGTAGGCTGAACCAGGGCCCAGTGTACACAATCTGTACTCCTGGGGGCCAACTCTGCACCCACCCCACACCATGGTCATCAAGGCCAGGCCCGCGGGGGACCCCTGCCAGAGCCAGCCTGTCTGCGCAGCAACTGGCCAGGCCCCTTCCTCTCCAACCCCACAGCCCCTGGCACGGGGGCCCATTCCCTGCAGGGCTTGGGTATATCATCCCACTTCCCTGGGGGCTCGTCCCAGGGCAAATGGCCTCGCCCCCAGGCCACAGCAGCACACGGACGTGTTGGGATCTGGGCCCATGTGCACACGTGATGTTGGTGTGCGTGGGCAGCAGGGAGTCCGTGACGGTCTGCCTGGCCTCCCTACCTTGACTGGGGATTCGTTTCCCTGGGGATTTGGGTCAGATGGGCACTGAAGAGCATAATGGTGAGGAGGGAAGGGCAAGTCAGGAAAGGTGGCAGGGGAGGCTCTCCCAGCAGGGCCTGGCGGGTCAACGGATCACCTTGTCCTTCACGTCTGGCATTCCATCTCACCTTCATGGCAGCCCGACGAGGGAGACACTGCCCCCACTGTCATACAGGTGAGGAGCCCAAGGCCCAGAGAGGTGGACTGTCTCACCAGGTCACTCAGCAGAGCTGGGATGAGATTGCAAGGCAGCCTGACTCCAAAGCCTGGGTCCTAACCACCGGGCTTGACAGCCTCGGAGCCCAGTGCCTCTCTAATCCCACTGGGACCCCAGCCAGTCTGTCTCTCGGCCCATCACTTGGAAGGAAGTGCTGGGAATTGGTACTGGCTGCAGAGCTGGACTCAGAGGGTGTCCCCACTGCCTCTGTAGTGCTGGAGGCATCCCCTGAAGCCTTTGTTCTCAGGTCCCCGGAGTGGGTGGAGCTTCCTTCCCACCCTGACTCCTCTCCCTCTCCGCAGACTCAGTGGAAGGTTCCTCTCAGTCAAGGGGAGGCTCTGAAAGGAAAGGGAGGCACCCCTCACTCCCTGCTTGGCACCTGCCAGCCCTGGAGGAGCCTCATGAATCGGCTGTGTGTGGCCCCCCCCAGCCCAGTTCCTCCCTCTCCAGCCCCCGCCTGGTTGGGGAGGTGCGAAGGAAGCGATTTCACAGCCTGTCAGCTGAGGCCTAAAAATACCCAGAACTCTGAGATGCTTGGGCAGGGGGAGGAGAGAGCAGGGACCAGGATGGGGTGCTGGGGGGTTGCCGGGCTAACTTGGCCAGAGACACCCTCACAGCTCCACGGTCCTACTCAGATGTGATGGGCAGCGATTCCCTCAATGCCCCCATCTGACCCCATTTCTGGGTCTCGAGAGCCACGACCCTCAGACCAAGGGAGGGCTTAGTGTCAGACGGGAACCGTGGAGCCCAGGCCCTTCGGATCCTTTGGGCGGTGGCTCTTTCTCCCTCCCCGCCCCTGAGTTGGCTGGCATCTTCAGGCCGTGGGAGCCAGGCTGGGCGTGTGCCTGCTTCCTTCCTGGAGAAGGGGCCCGCTTCTGTGAGGGGAGAGGCGTGAGGAAAGGCAGCGTGGATGGGGGTGCTGGCAGGTGTGCAATGTGATGTGTGAGCCACCCAGGCACTAGAGGGGGGCCGAGGAGAAGGGGTGTGGTGGCCCACGTCACTGCCACGTGGCCGTGTGCTGACGCTTGGCACAGGGCCCCCCGCGAGTCCACTGGCGCCCAGAAAAGGGGACCCGTGTGTGTGTGCATGTGGTCCCGCTGGAGCTGGCCTCCTCGGGGTGCCAGGAAGCTCGCAGAGCTGCAGGACGGAGCGAGTGTGGCTGTTGCAGACGAAAGCGCGGGAGTCAGCATAGCGGGTATCAGCCGACACACAGTGCATCACGCAGCCCCGTGATGGTCACGGTCGCTTCCCGCGTGGAAGCGTGATGGCATGGGTGCCCATGCAGAGGGACATGGGAGGGGCTCCCTGGGGCACCTAAGAAACTTGTGAAGGACGGAATGCAGAGTGGCAGCCAGAGCGTGGGCTCTGGATTGAAAATCATGGGGTTCCTGGGGCACCTGGCTGGCTCAGCTGCTGGAGCATGCCGCTCTCCAGCTCAGGGTCATGAGTTCAAGCCCATATTGGGTGTAGAGGTGATTTAAAATAAATAAATAAAAATTTAAAAAAAATTTTTTTAAGTAATGGGGTTCATATTCCAGTTCTGGCATGTATCGATTAGTCATGTGACCTTGGGCAAGCTGACCTCTCATTGCTTCATTTCCCCATCCATAAAGGGGAGGTGATAATGGCACCCACTTCAGGGCACCGCCAGGGGGATTCGAGGAGCTGATGTATATGAACTGGCCAGACCCGTGACTGTCACCATGTCAGCAGCATGGGTACGTTAGCTCTTCCCGTCTGGTTCGCCCCTTCAGTGGCACAGGTGGGAGCACTGAGTCCAGAGAGGGCACATGACCTGCCCAAAGTCACACAGTAAGTTAGTGGCAGAGCCAGGACTAGAAACCAGGCTCCACTGTCTGAAGACGGGGCTTGTTCCAATGCAGCATTTCCTGATCGTGCCCCCACTTTGGACCCCAAGAAGGCGCTGGGACTGCAACCTCACTGGCATCTGGGGCCTGGATTCTGCCAGGCGTTGGCTGGCGGGGGTCATGGGAACTTGGGGATCTGAGTGTCTTCAGATAACGCCAGGTAGATGGGTCCTCCAGGGAGCGGTCAGTGCACTGAATTAGTAACGTGCCACTGACTGGCCTGTGGACTTGGCCAATGACTTGACTCTCCTGAGTCTCAGTTTCTTCCCTATAGTGGAATTCCAGTAATACACACATTGCAGGGCTCTCATGAGGACTAAATGAGATCGTACATGCAGTGGCTGGAACACAGTACCTAGTAAATGCTCAATTATGTTAGCTGCAGTTAGAGCGCATGCAGAGTCCTCCCGTTCAGTGCTCCAGAAGCAGTCTCTTCCTTTGCTTCTCCTTCAGCCTCTGGCTGCCCTTACTCCCCTAGACTGATCAGGGACAGGCTTGCTAACAACGAAGACCCGTCTTTGTCTCCTGTTATTGGCTTCGCCCAGGAAGGAACAGGACCCACCAGTGGGACTTAGACCCTGAACTTTCTACATCTGGCCTCATCACCCACTCGGTGTAGGAACTTGGACAAGCACCATTTCCTCTCGGGTCCTTGGTCCTCCCTCTTTCAGGTAGAGAGGCTGGACGCCATAGTCCCAGAGCCGCCTGGTCATGTTGCTGTGTGACCCCAGAGAGTCCCTGGCTCAGGCCACTGGAGGCAGTGGCAGGTTGACAGGAAGGGAGGTCAGCTTGCTGTCCAGGATGAGTGGAGCATTTGGGGCCTGCGCTGACTAGTAGCCTGCCATCATGCTGGCCCACACCTATGACTGCATAAGAGGGCGTGCGGGCCCGACTGGCTGGGCACTGACATTGGGGGAGGTTCAAGGACGATGACTAGAGAGAGCCCTCCTTGGGGCCCTGGGAGCTGCCACTCCAGCCATCCTCCCCCACTCTCCCCTCCTCCCCAGGGCTTTCCTTCAGCAATCCTCCTTTCTCCCTGTCCTTCCTCTCTCTTTCCCCTTCTTGGAGTCTTCCAGTATCTCCCTCTCTCTGCCTCTTCCACTTCAGTGATCTTGACCATTTTCCAGGGTGCCTTCTTCCTTCCACTCCCTCCGCAGATGGGAGGCCTCTTCCCCCTCCTCTGTCTCTCCACTTCCTGAGATTCCTTCTCTTTCCTCCCTACAACATGGAACAAATGTCCCTGTTTCTCTGGATCTTCCTGGTTCCCCCTGCTGCTCTAGAGCTCAGGTCTCTGTCTTCCTCTGCATGGGCATGTCTAGACTCCTTCGTTTCCTGCTCACTCCCACTTCAGAGTCCCTTCCTCCTCAGTGTCCCCAGCTCCACCTCCATCCTTCCAGGTCCTTGGCGCTCTTTACTTCTCCACCGGTTCCCTTGCCCTCAAGAGTTTCCCTGCCTCCTTCAGATGGGGCTGATGGGGCCGAGCAAGGCAGTTTCTCTGGCTGGTGCTGCTGTTCGTTACCTCAACAATCCCCCACCCATGTGAGTTGAGAAAGGGGGTCAGCCCAGGGCCCAGGGACTGGCAGCCTTGCCTCCTAATTAGTTGGAAGTAATTGCCTGGAAAAAAATTTCATTTAGAATGAGACTCTGAGACTCCAAGGTAGAGCTGAGCCAACTGATGGCCCCTGGGGACCAGGAGGAGGGAAGCAGCCCAGGTCAGGGTCTCAGGAAGCCCCTGGACTCCCCTCCCACCTCCCTGGCTTACCTCCAGGACCCCAGCCTTATGGAAGCACAGAGAGAGCACTGGGTTGGGAGTACCACCGTCTTCATCTGAATTTTGGTTCCACTACTCACTGTGTGGCTTGGGGCAAGCGTCTTATTTTTCTGTGCCTTAGCTTTCTCTCTTGTCCCATTGGAAGAATGCCTCCGTATCATGAGGGTTGACTCGGACAATGGCTGTGAAAGCACTTTGCAGGCTGTAAGTGCTGTAGGAGTGTGAGGTGTCACTCTGTTCCTCCAGTGTGCTCTCAGATGAGATATGAGGATATGCGGGAGTGGGGCAGCGAGACTTCCAGAACATGGAAGGATGGCGAGCTGCAAGATTAAGGACATACAGATGTGGTGTCCAGCCCCAGTCTCAGCACATGCCAGCTACACCACTCTGCATGGCCACCTCACCTCTCTGGACCCCACTTTCCTCATCTGTAGAAGGCTGACCCTCATGCTTTCTCCCGGGGGAGGGGTTGTAGTTTTCAATGTGAAAATGTTTACAGAGCTCTTAGCAGCTCTTGGCCTATAGTAAGTGCTCAATAAATTATATTATCTGTATCTACCATAAAGACTGTTATCTTTACTCCCTACCTGGATCCAGAGGGCTGTGATTTGGGGCATCGTCTCCAGGTGGTTTTATTTGCTTTGATGTTTGTTTTTGGAAAGAGGGGAATTTCCACACCCAATGAGGCTAATATGAAGCAGTCCCTAGAAACACCAAGCAGATCTGCTTTTCAAAGAGCCCGCACCTGTGGAGTTGTGGACAGGAGTGGGCAGAAACTGTGGCTTTCTCCCCTGACTCCCACTTTTTCCTATAGACGGGCTATGGGCAAGTTTCTTACTTAAAAAAAAAATTATTTATTTGACACCGAGGCAGTGAGAGAGGGAACACAAACAGGGGGAGTGGGAGAGGGAGAACCAGGCTCCCTGCTCAACAGAGAGCCAGATGTGGGGCTCAATTCCAGGACTCTGGGATCAAGACCTGAGCCGAAGACAGACGCTTAACAACAGAGCCACCCAGGCGCCGCTGTGGGCAAGTTTCTTATCTGGATGGATGTGAGGTAGGGAGCCTTTGCCCTCAGGGAGGCTAATTACAAGCCTTTGTGTTCATTGTGGTAGGACTCACCCAATAGCGGGAAGAAAAGTTGTGTTAGGGGCAGCAAGAAGTTTTTTCGCTTGGCCTGGTTTGACTACTGGGTTGAGTCTTCGCAGGGAAGCGGGGAGCATGGTGTTTCAAGACGGCCTCAGGGCAGCCGGACTGCCTGGAACGTGCGAGTTATTGGGCGGCGCTGCAAGCTCGGAGCGCCATATTTTCCTGGGATTGGTGAGGGGGCGGTGACGGCGGACCTTATGCCACTCCTTCCCCACCCGCCCAGCGCCACCGCCGGGGACCTTCTGTGTTTCTGCTCTAAGCGCAGTACCCGCACCAGCCGCCAGGAGGCGGTTCGGCGGGCTCTACTTGAGGGAATGGGAGGCGGCATTTACATTAGAGGGGAGGCTTTTTCTGTCCTGAGTCCGAGTGCTGACTGGGTCCTCAACATCTGAGCACCTCACCGGGGAAAGGGAGCTCTCAAAGTTGCCTGGTCGCCGCTGTGGCTTCAGCTCGTGGCTTATCAGGGAGCAACTGGCAGAGGAAAGTGGGATCACTATGCTTTAGTGCTGCAAACAGCTCCAGTCCTTTGCATCCTGCTCATTAGGGGTGATGCAGAGAGCAGTCTAGAGGAGGGAGCAGTCCCAGGACTGAAACGAATTTCAGCACCAAGGACAGGAGCACCGCTCCTGCACCCTGTTTCAGAACCGTGGACAGATCCCAGGACAGCGCTCTAAGCGGCTCCTTCCTAGTATTTGTGGCGCAAATGATACCCCCAGAATATGGTAGTATGGCACCTCCCAGACAGAATCTCAGTCACTCATCCCAAGGAGACTTAGGACCAGAGAGTATAGTTAGTTCCTTAAGGCCACACACCCACAATGACACAGTGGGTGGCAGAACTGGATTCAGATCTCCAGTAGTCTCTCTCCAAATATTTCTCCCCACTGGATTTCCAGTAGTTCTCTCCCTCCTTCGTAAATATCCCTGGGAGAAGCTTCGCATTCTATTCTATCCCAGAGAGATCCCTTGAGCTGTCAAAGATTAACTGTACCCTTTCTCCCACCAAAACACCAATCAAAATATCTGAATCTCAGGATGGAAGATTCCTAGCCCCTGAGGCTTTTTCATGGCTCCAAGCGTCAGGTGGGAGGGTGTTGGGCAGGACAGGTGCCCTGGCATATAAGGAAGCCTGTGACTTGGGGAGCTAGAGTTGAGTCATCAGCATGAGGAACTCTTAAGTGCTCTGAGATCCTCGAATAAAACAGAGCACACCATTCCAACCTCAGCTTCTTTGCAGCCGTGTATTATTAATAACAATAAGATGCTGACTTAGGCCAAGGCACAACGATGCATTATTCATAGTAACTAGTGGTCAAGGCCTGCACTTAATCATCACACGTCCCTGATCCTGCCCCTGCTCCACACTCCTGGTGGAGAAGCCCTCCACCTGAGCTCCTTCCTTCCTGAACTCCTTCTGTTCTGATGGACATGAGCATTTTCAGGGGTATCCAGGTGGCTTATCGGCTTTGGGATCAGCATGGTTGAAGAGGGTGGTTGATTCCCAGCTAACTCAGAGCTGGCACCTGATCCCCTTCATCTTGAATGGCTTCGACCCTCATGACTTCCAGACTCACCAGCTCTCTAGAGTTGCTGATGGTCTCAACCCCCCTCCCCCATCTTCCAAGGCTGAAAACTGAAGCTAGATGTACCAGGCTTCCCTAGGTCAAGAACTGTGGGAGGTGGGGGTGGCTGTGGTGAGGAAGAGGTAGAAGATACCCCATCGCCATTAAATATGGCAGGAGATGTGAAACCCTAGGCAAACTCAGGAGTACTTTGTAAACTCCTCAGCACTGAACAAACGTGAGCTGTTATTACCAAGGCCATGCTCTCTGCTGGAAGAGAGAGCCAAGGTAGAAAAGGCACGGAGGACTCGTGGATGAGGCCTTTGTAGCTCAGCAGGCCCTGCTCCCCTGATGAGGAGTTGACATGCTGGTGGATCCTGACATGTCCCCGTCCAATTTCTTGCTGGAACGGCTCCTGGCCCATCCGAACAATCCTTCATTTGCTGTTTACTCACTTGGCATCTCCTCTGAATTCTAAACCGTCTGCATCCAGCCGGCCTCTGTGGCCCCTGCCAGCGCTCCCTCCCTAGCTCACTCACGCATTATCTGTTTTTATTACAGTCAAGGTTGAGGAGGCTTGCTCATGCTAAGCCCCTATTTTCAGTTACTTGTAACTTTCCAAAACAATTCCCCCTCGGGCCTCCTCTTTCACCAGCCTTGGGCCCACCCGCCCCAGGTGAAGTCTGAGGGTTTGTGGGTGTCTCCTTGGCTTTCTGAAGGACACTCAGGCAGACTGTCCAGGGGGCACGGGGCTAAGGTAGAGGCCCAGCTTTCCTGGGAAATGAATGCCAGGCTCTCTTTCCCCCTCCTTTTCCTCCTACCTGCCCATCTTATTTTCTATTTCCCAAGGTGGGTAGCTTGGAGGAGGAGTTTTAGACTGGAGAGAGAAGGCAGAAAATTCAGCATGTCAGGAGGCCCAGAGCTTTGCCTGGCTGTGTAAAGTTCAGAGTTTTGCTCATTGGTTTTCTGTTGCTTTCTCCCCGGTTCTGCCTTTTTCTAGCTCTGTGTGTGTGAAGGAAGGTGGGATAGGTACTGAAAATGTCCCCCTTTCCCATGCCCAAAGAGTCCTAGGGCTGGT
This sequence comes from Lutra lutra, assembly GCF_902655055.1. Classification (NCBI taxonomy): domain Eukaryota; kingdom Metazoa; phylum Chordata; class Mammalia; order Carnivora; family Mustelidae; genus Lutra; species Lutra lutra. Next base: position 104,832,053 of record NC_062287.1, on the reverse strand, counting down.
AGGCTCTGCACTTGTAAATACCCTCCCACCTTCCCCCCATTTCCATCTGCTCAGCACACACGTGGAGGGGCGCTTCCTTTGGAAACCTGTGACTCTAGCTTTTGCTGCTTTCCATCTTGAACGTCATAACGCAGCCACCAAAGGATGGAGGGGGGAGACGCTGGGGCCTGATGTGTCGTAAGTAGTGCAGAATCAGGTGGGAGGAGGCAGGATTAGGATGGGAAGACGCTGGCAGACGTAGCCCCAACCACCCCCAACATCATTCTGCTTTATTCCGGAATAGTGGTTGTGCCCTAGACGATACCAGAGACAGAGCCCTGGGCAAATCCTGGGCTACCCCACTTGTCTCTGCTTCCTGCTCACCCTTATCTAACCCCAGGGGCCCAGCTCCCCAGCCTGTTCAGGGACCTTTAGGTGGACTGAGCCTCTAATGCTGGTGCTTTACTGAGGCTGAGGGCTGGGCCAGTGCAGGGAGGAAGGATCTCTGGGAAGGGTGTGTGTGAGAGGAGCCTGTGAAGCTCTTGGGGTAACTCGGGCGTGGCTCTCATTGGTAAAATTTGGGGGGAAATTCCTCCTCCTGACTGCCTTTTCTTTTGTGTTCCCTCTATTTCTTTCTTCTCTTGGCTGTCCTCAGAGTGTCTTGGCTCAAGGCTCAGCTCTCCTTGGATGGAACAAGAGAGAGGGTGAGCTGTAAGGTTTGAGGTTTACAGACTCCAGGTGCAATCCTGGCTTTACCTCTCTTCTGCTCTGTGCCCATGGGCAAGTATTTAACCCTTCTGAGCCTCAGTTTCTTTCTTTGTAAAACAAGTATGAGCCTGTTTACCTCCAGAGGGGAGCTAAAGATGTGAACATGATTCAGTGTTTAGCGTATATTACTTACTATAATGAGAGGTATTTGGTAGGGAGAACAAGGGCCTGCAATCCAGGGATCCCAAGAGGGAAGCAGTCTAGGTTTGGAGGGTGTGGTGGTGATGGGACAACTTTGGAAGGCCTGGATATGGAGAGTGTGCGTGTCACCAGCTGGGAGTACAAGAGCAAGCAAATTCCAGGAGAAAAGTCTGTGTGCACAGATTTCCAGCGTGTCCAGCACCTGTCCAGCGTGTCAGTCTTGCATCCTGGGCTGTGGGCTGTGGGGGAGCCCAAGAGATGGGGAGACATGATCTTACCCCATTGGCTCTGCTTGGGGGACAGGCCTATCCCCAAGAAAAGGGTGCTGGACAGAAGGTCAGTTAATTCAAACTTGGGGAATGAAGAGACTGCTGTGAGCACTTGTCATCAGGAAGGGCTTCCTGGAAGAGGCAGGCTTACCTGGGGGCCTTGAATAACTTCAGGCATCTGTTCAGCACTTATTTATCCAGCTCTCTTGGGTACCAGACTTGGGGCTACAGAGATGGGTGATCGAGGGGTTCCCATCGGGGGAAAAGACAGAAAGTACTAATTATTAACCCACAATGATGAATTGCCATAGTTACGGGGGAGGCAGAAAGGAATGTGGGAGGGAATGAAGACCATCTCGTCTCGGGATAGTAACAGTAGGAGATAGAAGGAAAGTATTCCAGGCAGAGGGAAGAGCTTGTGCCGAAGTGGGAAAGAGGTTGGCCTTCTTGAAGGCGGAAGGAAAGTGAGGCGTGGCTGTACCACGCAGTAGAGCCCACAGTGGAGGGCTGGTATGTCCTTCATCTCAGAGGGAAAGGGCAGGCTCGTGTCCTTAATCCACCGTGCCAGTCTCTTCTCTGTGAAATGGGGATGATCGTGGTATCTGCTAGAACCCCAGCAGGGGACGTTAGGGGTGGTTTCCGACGCTTGAAGGTGAACCGCTGAGGCCCAGAATGGGCCTACCCGGGGTCGCAGGCCAGGGGCGGAGACGTGACTTGAATCTGGGCCACCTGCCCCCAGGTCTACTTCTTGTCCCACTGCTCTGCCTCAGAAGGACAGACAGAATTTGAGTAGAGGAATAACAGGTCCTGGGAGAGGGTTCCACGCCAGAGGATGTGCGTGAACAACTAGACCTCGTGGATGATGGAGTGGGCTGGGCATCTACTTGTGGCCGTGGCCGTGTGTGCATTTGTGTGTGTGAGTGTGAGCACGGTGTCCATGCGCGCCGTGAGCCTCCAAGGCTTGTGTGTGTGCATGTGTTTGTGTGGACATGGGTATCTGTGCACAGTGTGTTTATCATGTGTGTGAGTGAGCATGAGTGTCTGTGTAAGGGATGGGTCTCTGAGGCTGTGTGTGTGTGTGCGCGTGTGTGTGTGTGCGCGTGTGTGTGCCTGCACACCTGCATGCACATGTGTGGAGTGTGGGCCGCTTGGTTGTCTGTGCCAAGAGCGAGTCTCTGTGGTATAGGCACGTGTGTGTACAAGCCATGGGTGTTCATGTCTGTGACCTGTGTATGTGTGTACCTCCTCCCCCTCCCTGCCTTTCTTCCCCCCATCCCACACCCCCCTGCCAGGCAGCTGGTGAGCGTGCCCTCAGAAGTCCATTCCCTCTCCAGCAGCTCCCCAGGGCATCCCAGCAGCCAGCCGTCCTGTTTGATTCTGTTCATCCATAAATTATGGCTTGCTGAGGAGATGAGAAGGAGTTGGGAGTGGGGGCAGAGCCTGGCAAGGGATGGGCTCAGGTCTCTGGTTCACACCTGAAGCCCAGCCTGGCTTCCAGCTGTGGGCGCCCCCACGCCCCCTCGCCCCAGCCCTCCCCACTCCTCGCCGCTGCGGGCATTCACTGATGCTCTTGGTCTTGGTCAAGCCCCAGGGCACGGATCCTGGTGCACTGAACTGGGCAAGACAGGACCCCTGGCCTGTGCTGTCTGGTGGGGAAGAACTAGATGTGTATCTAGTTCAGTATTTTATTCAATGCTCACTGTGCACTGGCTCCGTGCCCCAGATATCTCCACTACAGGGCAAACGTGGTAATACCGTGATAACAACGAGCATATATTGCCTACTTATTTTGCATCAGGCACTGTGCAGAATACATCATATGTGCTCATTTCTTTAAACTTTACAACTGTCCTAGGAGACCTGTACTATGATTGGCCCCCATTTACAGATGGGGACACAGAGGCACACAAAACTTAAGTCACATGTCTTGGAAGAAGAAGAACCAGAATTTGAACCCAGAGAGTCTGTTCCAGAGCCCTGACACTTAATCACTGTACCCTAAAAGGAGGGTGCAGGCTCCGTGTGATAGGAGCTCCTAGGCAGGAGAAATTCATTCCCACTGGGGATCTTATGGAAGACTTCTTGGAGGAGGTGTTTTTTATCAGGGTCTAGAAAAATCAGGAATTGTCAGACAAAGATGGCATGGGGAGAGATTGAAAGGGGTCCTCGTGTGTGTGTGTGTGTGTGTGTGTAGAAGAGAGGCTCAAACTCTGTCACTGTGGCTTCTCCCATCTCTTCCCTCCCATCTTGTTTGGGTGACAAGTGGGATAATATGCAAGCACTGAAACTTTAACAGTATTTACTGAGCACCTCCCATATGTCAGCCTGTTGCAGAATATCCAGAAGGAGCAAAACAGTAAAGCCCTTACCTTCATAGACCGTGGAGTCTGGTACACAGTGGGCATTTAATACATCATGGCCTCTATTAGTATCGTTATTCCTAGAGGCCTGGGGTTCCTGCTCACTCATTCTTTCAGCAAGCTTTTGTCAAGCACCTGCTGTAAGCCTGGCCCCTCCTTGGTGCAGGGGAGACAGTGGGGAACAGAGGGCAAGCCCCGCCCTCAAGGAGCAGACATTCTAGAGGGGACAACGGCGTGAGCTCGAGCCTGTCGTGCACCCTTGGAGGTGGGCTGCCTCCTCAAACACACAGACTTTACCCCGAGAGCCGCTGCACTGGGGGCATGGTCTGGAGAATGGGACCCCACCAGATCATGGTTGACCCCGAGCTCAAGTTGGCCAAGAGCCCACCACAGGCCTGGGCGGGGGGTGGGGGCAGCCATGTGCCCAAGCTTGTGCCTCACTCCCCAGACACCCCTGGGATCAGACCCAGGAGGCCCGGCTTTCCCCACTCTCAGCTGCCCCCACCACCCACGGCTCCCCAGTGTTACCCGTCTGCCCTTGTCCATGTCTCGCCCCCGGGACCCAGGATGTCTCCTCCACTCAAGGAGAGGTTGTGGAACCCGGCCCTGTCAGAGTCTGACGAGGGCTGCAATATTTTCTTTCCCCCGATGTTAATATGCTGACACTAAGGGGACTTGAAACCATGTATGTCATCGGAGGACGGGTTAGAAAGGCCAGGGCGGTTGTGCCTGGAGAAGACTGGAAGGGGACATGAGCGCTGTCAGCAAGGATTTAGAGGTCTGTCATGTGGCAGAAGGAGCCACGTGTTCCCAGTGGCTCTGGAGGGCAAACTTGGGAGCGAGGGGGATGGGGGTGGAGTGGGGGAGTTCTAGGGAGACAGACTCCGCTCAGCACGGGGCCCAGCCACCCTCCCTAACCCCGCCTGGCGGTGGAGCGCCTGCCAGAACCAGCTTCTTGTCCCTGATAGGGCTGCCCAGAGGGTTTGTGTGTTGCTGGGGCCAGACTCCATGACAGCAGAGGTCCCTTCCAGCCCCAAACTTAGTGATCCGTGCTCTGGGAATGGGGTCACTCCGGCTGGCAGGCAAGAACACACACCTGCACCCCCTTGATGATAACAGCGCTTGCTGGCTGAGGACACCGTGTCACTTTCGGTCACCGCATCCGTGCAATTTGCAGTGACAAGCGTGTGTTTCACCCCAGCTTCGAGGGCTGTGGGTGGGCAGTAGTGGGGGCAGGGGGAAGGGTCGGACTCCTTGCCTGTGACATGATAGCAGAGGATCCTGGGGGCCCCCATTAGGAGGTGCAACTTGCCTTAGCAGCACACCTCCTTCTTCAAATGGAACTTTCAAGTCCCCATAATGGTTTCAAGTCCCCTTAGATGCCCAAGATGTGAAACAGGGAAATGTTGCTGCTTTTTGGAAGAGGGCTTGAGAGACCTCAGCCTCATCTCGGCATCCACGTCTGTAGCCCCTGACAAAGTCCGGGAACCCTAACAGTTCCAGAGAGCACACAAAGCAAAGAAAGCCGACTTTGAGCTGGATGGCCTAGGTTTGAACCCTGGCTCCGCTACCTCCTACCTGAATGACCTTGGACAAGGTTCTTGACCCCCCTTGCGTCTCCGTTTCCCCGTCTGCAAAATGGGGACAATCATAGTGCCTCTTCCTTCCATTGCTGTTGGGAGGACTGAGTTGTTATGTCGTGGGGAGCGTCTAGAACACCTGGCTTATTGCCAGAGGAAGGGTCAGCTCTCCCATAGGTGAAGGTATGGACATCCGAGAGGCTGGGCACCTTGCTCACGGCCCCATAGCTGTTTAGGGGCTAGAACAGGACCTCCACCCGGTTCTCCTAGACTCCTAGCCCAGTGCTCATGCTGCCTGCCCACAGAAGGCTACTTGTTTTGGGTGGGCACTCTCTTCTCAGTGTGCCCTCCAGCTTCTGGGGTTCACAGGCTCCATTGTCAGGGGTCCCCTCCCTACAGCAGTTTTGAGAAAGACTTTTTTGGTCAAGAGAGGAGGTAGACCTCCTTGGAGAGTCACCCCATGGCCAAGATGTGTGTGGAAGGGGAGGTACGTGGAGAGGGTGTGGGAGGCCAGAGGAACCCAGCCAGAGCTCGGCCTCCTACCACGGCCTCACAGCTACCAGATCAAGAGCCTGCTCATACCCACTCTGGTCCTGACCCTTCCCTGCTCAAAAACCTTCCATGGCTCCCACAGCGAGCCCCTCAGCCTGACAGACAAACCCCTTCCCCATCAGGCCCCACTCCCTTGCCAGCCGGTCCTCCTCCACTTCACACCCACTAACTTAGACCAGCTCCTCAGACAACGCGCCTGACCCTCCCCCACCACCCCTACTCCCTCTTCTTGCTCTTCCCTGTCCCTGGATCATCGCACCCTCACCGCATAGCCATCCGCCAGACCACACCAAATACCACCTCCTCAGGGAAGCCTTCCCAGATAGCCCTCTAGTCCAGCAGGCATTTCTTAATTTGTGCTCCCAGAGCCCTATGTTTACGGCTGAGAGGAAACTAACACTGCCAACTTTAATCACAATATGTATCTATCAAGTGCCAACAGTAACCCTCTGGGGTAGGTGCCGCAGTTGTCTCTACTGGAAGGCACTGAGTGCTGAAGACACTTGTCCAAGGCCACTCGGCTACAAAGAGGCAGAAACTGCACTCACCCTTTGGGCTTTTCGTGGCTGTTTTGGAGTCTGGAGGCCCGAGCTGGGTGTTCTGCCCTTCACTGGCTCTGGGGCACTGACATGCTAAGAGATAATCCCCTGAAATCTTGCCTCTTTCCTGTCCTGCGTGCCTCATGCTAGATTCTTAGCAGATAGTGATTGAAGAAAGCTCAGACCAAAAACGGAATTTATTTTTTTTAAGAGTGAGTTCAGGGGCACCTGGGTGGCTCAGTGAGTTAAGCCTCTGCCTTCGGCTCAGGTCATGATCTCAGGGTCCTGGGATGGAGCCCCGCATCGGGCTCTCTGCTCAGCGGGGAGCCTACTTCTCTCTCTCTCTGCCTGCCTCTCTACCTACTTGTGATCTCCATCTCTGTCAAATAAATAAATAAAATATTTTTTTTTAAAAAGTGAGTTCAACAGAGGAAGGTGTGAGGTCACCTGCTTTTCTGGCCCACATAGCTCCCTCCTTCCAGACTCTTCCAAGGGGGCAGGGGCAGTTCCTGCAGAGACAACTGGAAAAAGCACAGGTCCCCTTCCTGGGAGGTACGTTCGCCCCTCTCTTTACCACAGACTTGAGTCTTGGGGCACCGGCGGTGTGACCTGCGGTGTTATGGCCATCACTCTCCCCCCTTGTTCTGCTCCCCACCACCCTCAGAAGCCTGGTGGTTAAAGATAGAAGCCTCCCATTTGGTAAATGAGGCCGAGCTGTGTTCCTCCACCCCAGAGAGAAAAGGGCAGGACCAGGACTTGGGCCTCTGCTAGTTGTCCAGACCAGAGCTCCTGGGTGCCGTGAGCTCTGATGTTGACAGTGAGCTGGGGGCAAGGCTGGGTCAGGGTGGGGAGGCTGCAGACTCGGGACAGAAGGAAGCTTGGTTGGCCTGGCAGGTGGACTGGAGGGGACCAAGTAAAGGTGGCCTTTTCCCACAGCTAGGAGGCTCAGGAAGTCGGGAAGGGAGAGGTGGTACCCAAGCAGGACTTGAGGGAAAGCAAGGGGTAAACGGACCACCCAGGGCACTAGAGTGCTGGTAGGAGGGAACCCCAAGGGCCCCGAGAGCTGGGCGAACCGCAGGGCCCTTCTCCTCGATGCCCCGTAGCCAAGCAATGGAGACCGGGAGCCCAGAAGCTAAAACCTCAGGAACCAGGACCAGACAGATACTGTCAGCTCTTTTTTTTTTTTTTTAATTTATTTATTTTTTTTAAAGATTTTATTTATTTATTTGACAGACAGAGATCACAAGTAGGCAGAGAGGCAGGCAGAGAGAGAGGAAGGGAAGCAGGCTCCCCGCTGAGCAGAGAGCCCAATGCAGGACTTGATCCCAGGACCCTGAGATCATGACCTGAGCCGAAGGCAGCGGCTTAACCCACTGAGCCACCCAGGCGCCCCTCGTCAGCTCTTAATTACCGCCCTCCCTGGCACCAAAAAGCCCACACAGGCTCCTCTGTAAATAAACAGCATCTACTTGCCTTTAGGACGTACCCTAGTGCATACGTATTCACAGTGCACGTGTGATCTCTGCTGCTCTCGTTCGACTCACTCCCCCACACGAGAATTTCTGGTGAAATTTTGCCTGCCTTGCATTTGCTTTGGGCTCATACTTGCAACCACCTGTGAGAAGACAGGGAGGAGGTTTAACCCGCATTTGCATGGGCGAAAACTGAGTGGTTCTGTGACTCGTCCAAAGCCACAGCGAGCAAGGTGTGGGATTTGCATGGAACCTGGGGCTTGTGTCCCGGGCCAGGTCTGTCAACATAGCCACTTCTGAAATATAAGACCCCTGAGCTCTTGGAATGGAAGCTTCTGGTGCCCCTCACCCCCTTGTGCCCCCCCCTCCACTGGCTAAAGCTAAACCAGGTGGGGGGAGCAAGAGAGGCAAACTCAGGGGGCTAAGGGGTGGGAGGGCAGGGCCTACAGGGGCCACTTGGGTGGTCTTCCAGTCCAAGGAAAGCTGAGCTGCAGGGGGTAAGGGCTGGTCAGAGGATTCCAGAAATTCCCTTTTGGACTACACATGTCGGCATCCAGGTAGGGCCAGACACTTCTGAGGGTCTGTTAGTGCCCATGCGGCAGATGTCGTCAGACGTTCTGTCCTTTGGGGAAATGGGGCTGGAGTCATGGCTCGGAGTGTCGGAGGGGATGGGAGGGGGCTGAGCAAGAAGGCTGTGCAGAGGCAGTGGCTTTTTTAGGGGGAGTAGAAGTGTGCACTGAGGTCTGGCTGGGCGGAGGGCACCCTCCCATCCCCTCATCTCCCTTTGAGGGAGCCCATGCAGGGAGGGTGTGGGAGGAACTTCAACCTGCACAATTCCCCCATTTTACAGATCAGGAAACTGAGTCACAGAGAAAGAAAGGAACTTCCCAAGGTCAACCAGCAAGCATAGCTGGGAGTGGAACTTGAGGCTCAGAGCTCCCAGTGTGGGGGCCAGCTGATAGGGTAGGGTAGTTGCTCTGGAGGTGGGGGGGCTCAGGGCTGAAGGAGGGTGGGCGGCGCTGACCAATGAGGGTCTGACCTGTGTATGTCCTCCCCAGGGGCGCCCACCCGAGATGTCCTGCTGGTCTCTGCCATCATCACCGTCAGCCTTAGCATCACTGTCGTCCTCTGCGGCCTCTGCCACTGGTGTCAGCGCAAACTGGTGAGGCTCCTGAACCTCGATGATGGGCCCTACATCCCGCCCCCCACAGTCCCTGGCTCCTGAACCCTCTCAAGGGCTCCTGACCCATCTGCTCACGTAGTCGGGCCCATTTCCGCAGGAATTGACACACATGCACGCACTGCATTTGCCTGGCTGCTGGCTCCATGTGTCGTGTGTACACCCAGAACCACACACCCAGGGACACAGTTGGGGACAGACGTGAGTCTCTCAGGCATTCGCACGCTCGCCACTACAGGCACACACGCCCCACCCCCTCCCCCTGGAAAGAACCATAAGCGCGGCCTGAGAACCGGGGCCCCCTCCCACCCCAGTGCCTGGCTCCCCACTGCCCGCAGCCCGCTGTTTCCCCCAGCCCAGCGTTGGGCGTGGCCGAGCGGGGTCTCCTGACCAATGAGGAGGCGCCGCCTGCCCCACCCCACCCCCAGCGCCAGTACATCCATCCTGGTTCTTGGGGTTTGTACAAGCACAAACGGCTTCTTTTCATTTTTAACGAGGGCTGGGGAATTAACGAGCAGGATTAGGCCATCAATAAGTAAGGAGACCATCAGGAGGGATATTCATCACCGGAAGGCCTGGGAGGAGAAGCCCGGCTGATCCTCTACCCGCCTGCATGCAGCCCACAGCTCCCTGAAAGGGGCCCTGGGGCGGGCTACAAGGCTAGACCACCACCCTGCTTCCTCCCCAACCCCCCACCCTCAGTCCTGCTGCCCCAGCCCAGAAGTGCAGTGGGGGACTTTCGGGGCTGCAGTGGGCACCCCCAAAGGTGGTATATGTGCTGCCAAAGCAAACACGGGGCACCCCCAAAGGTGGACCCAGAGGTGTCCCAGATGTCGGGCCTTCCCTGGGATTAGGTGCAAAAGCGTTTCTGACAGACACCTCTAGTCCCTAGATTGAGAACTGAGGGAGTGGGGGCCAGGCGCCCCATCTGAGACCCGCATTCTCTCCCTGCCTGAGACAGAGGGGCCTTAAGGATGAGCAGGGAGGGTTATGGCCCTGGGGACCATGTAGCCAGGTGCTTCAAGCCCCAATCCTACAGAAGATAAGGGTCAGAGAGCTCTGAGAAGGACCCTAGAGGCCTACAACCCAGCATGTCTCCTTCAGGAAAGGCAGACTCAGGAATGGGGAACACGACTTCCATCCTGGGACTCTCGGTTTCTGGGGCTTCTTCCCCTGGGGAGAAACCATGGAGAAGGCCAGCTCTGCCCCGTGTGTCCCGAGTGTGAGTGTACTGGTAACCAGGCCCTAGCCCACTCTGGGCATGCCATGCAGGTGCCCCAGGCTGGCCATCCCGCATTGTTCCTGGATCCCTGGTGTCTGCATCTGTCTCCGGAATTTCAGGGGCGGTGGAGGAGGGGACTTGGCCACGTGCCCGTGTGTGCGAGCATCCTCCGAGGCCAGGGGAGGGGCTAAGCTCACACACACACACACACACACACACACACGTGTGTGCATGCCCTGCCACCCCTGTCGGGTCTGTTCCGCTGTCTGTGTGCAAGTCCGCATTTGAAGGCTGAGGAAGGTGTGTGAGCAGGCGCTGCCCGTGACCTTGAGTGGGGGTCTGTGTGCTGAGTGGGCCACTCTGAGGGTCCTGGTGCAGTACGTGTGTGTGTTCATCCCTGCCTGGTGGGGCGTGCTGCATCCCATCAGATCTCCACCTGAGTGAGCTGATAGCCACTGTCCTGATCTCCTGGTGAGTGCTGCAGTGTGTGTGTGTGTGTGTGTGTGTGTGTGTGTGTTGTGGTGAGGGCCTCTCCCCTACCCCACTCACTTGGGGACCAGTGTTCAAAGATCACAGCTTTCATAGCTGGTGGGGGACCCGCCAGTATGGGAGGCACCTCCCCTGACCCAGCCTGTCCTCCCAGCCTCCAGCCAGGGACTTCCCCGGGGGTCCCAGCCGCAGTTGGTCTATGCCACTTTCTTCCCTGAGCTGCCCAGCCCCCCAACCCTGCCTCAGTTCCTCCCCCACCGCCCTCCATGGGGGGAGCTGGGAGCTTTCTGCCTGGGCTGCGTCTGTGCTTTCCGGGAGGGGATTTCATATGCCCCTTGCACAGTTCCTCGGCCTTCCTTGCCCGCCTGTCCCCTCAGCAGCAGTGATAGTGGTGTGACACCCCGACAGCCCAGATCCCATTTCCAAACATTAATAACTTCCTTAATCTCCAGCTGGCTTTTTCCAGATCAGCCTGGCCAACCCCCTCCCTGAGAAGCAGGCTGATGGGATTGGCTTCCCTTAGAGCCGCCCAGGGTCTCCTGGACCCTGCCTGGGTTTCCTGTCATTGCCCCCCCAACACCGACTCAAGTCCTGCCCTGGCTTCTGTCCCCCACAGTCCCGCAGCTCCTGCTGCAGACTGACCATGGCAGCCAGAGGGGAAGTTTCTCTGTGCTGTGGAAGGGAGAGAGGCAGGCCCTGCCTGAACTGGGGACAGCCCACCCAGCCATGCCCCCAGCCATGCCGGGCCTCCAGGAAGGGGCAGCTGACTCCCCCTTAGAAGAAAGTGCTCCCTAGGACGAGTTCTCCTGCCAAGAGAGGAAGAGGAGAGGGAGTAAGTGGTGGGGTTGGGGGGGCCCTCAACCTGGTCGTTCCTTGCCGGACACCGCCTGAAGTGAGGGAGATTTGGGGGGATGGTGGGGGTGGGGCTTCTTTCTCCCTGTGTCCTGTCTGGAGAAGGGCCCTTGGCCAGCATGGGCAGCTCCAGGCCCTGATTGTCCCAGTCTGGACTGGACTAGGCATTACTGGGGGTTTGAACTTCTGGGTAATGATGGGAGAGAGCGAAGACAGGTTTTGTGGACTCAGAGGAACCAACAGCTCTGTTTTTTTCACTCTCAAAATTTTGTCTCAGAGGCAACAGCCTGGGGCTGAGACCCCAGGGGGCCGGGGCACTCCCAGGGGACCCATTCTGAGCATCGCTGGATACTATCTTCCACACCGAGTCCTAGAGACCAGACAGTCCCTAATGTTTCAGGCTGTGTTCCCCTGGGGGGTGGGGGGTGGGAGGCTGCTGAAGTGTCAGGAGAGAACCTGTCCTATCTGTGAGGAGAGCCTGGAAGGATGAGGGACCTGGGGCTCGTCCAGTGACAACACCCCTTTTCAGAAGGGAGGGAAAGGAGATCAGAGAGGACAAGGGACTTGACCAGGGTGACCCGGGGAGGGTGCGGCGTTGCTGGACCAGGACCCAGGCACCCCTGAGACCTGGGGGCGCTGGGGGTAGAGTGAGGAGTCTGCCTCTCTGCCCACAGCATTCTGGGGAGCCCCGCCAGCTCCGCCAGGCTCACTCCATGGGCCTGGAAGGGGCTGCAGCCAACAGGAGTGTTGGGGACACGGCTATGTGGCTCTTCGTTTGTTTCAGGGAGGGTAGATTGTCGTGGCCGCGGTGTGAGCACAGGACAGGATGGTGGGGAGATGTGTGTGCACATGTCGGGTGTGTGTGTGGGTGTGTGTGGGTGTCTGGGCTGTCACCACCCCACTGCACGCATCGGCCCGGGGCCTGGACCCGTGGCCCGCGGGTGCGCGTGAGGACGCTCGGTGGCAGCCAGGAATGTTAATGGTGCCCGGCTCTGCAGGAGCTAAATTTAGAAACCCAAACCGAGAAGGTGAATGGGGCTCACCTTCCCAGCAGCAGGCCCAGTCCCCACTGCAGCCACGGCCCTTCTTCTCACCAGGAGACCTAGAGACCGCCTGGCCTGCTCAGCCTTCGCCCCACCCCAAGCTGGTGGGAGGAACTCTGGGCGCGGGCCAAGTTGCCCCGGCCTCAGAGCCAGTGGGCAGCCTCTCTTCCTGAGGCTGCCTTCCTATAAAGGAGAGTGTTTGGGCCCTGTCCTGCCTCACTGCCCAAGGCAGGAGGACCCCAGGGAGCCCCCAGACAGTGCTGGACCCGGTCCTGGGCCGGACTGGGCACGGGGCCCTCTCCCTGCCCCCACCATTCACGTCACTGGCCACTGCCAACCTTGCCCCTGCAGGATGCCACCCCCACCATCTGGGGGTGGTGACGTGGCCCATATGACGTGGCCAGGCGCCTGAGAGCCGTCTGTCCGTGGCAGAGGGAGGTGTGTTTCTGGGAGTCAGCCCAGAACCCCAGGAGACAGGCAGAAAGGAGGGGCCCCATCCCTGGGGGTCAGGGTTGGGGTGCCCTTCGAGGGGCAGAGTCGGTCCTCAGGCCTCATGGGACCAAGTTGCTACCAGAGGGGAAAGAGACAGCAGTGGAGCTGGCTCCCCATGGTGGTGACAGCTTCACACAGGGCCCCTGGATCCTTGTGGCCAAGGCTGGGCCCCAGCCTACTCCCCCTGCCCCCACCCAGGCCCGTGCTGGGGAGGCAGGGAGGGCGTAGTGCTGTCTCCCCGGAGTGACCCTCATGCTGTCTCCACAGGGCAAACGCTACAAGAACTCCTTGGAGACCGTGGGCACGCCAGACTCAGGGCGTGGGCGCAGTGAGAAGAAGGCCATCAAGTAGGTGCCAGGCTTCGAGTTTGGGGAGGGAACACGCAGGCAGCCCCACGTGGGAGGAGCCTCCCCGGTCCCCAGAGCTGGCCACACACCCATTCAGTTTCCCCCTCGCACGGGGCGCCATTCTCTCTCCCTGCCCCCTGCCCGCACACTCCTACTGCCTCAGGGTGGCTCCGGGCTCCCGCTTTTCTGCCTGTGCCCACACCCCCCACCCCAGACTCTCACAAGGTTCCAAGGACCCCAGCTCCATTTTCCCGCCGCTGTCACTTCCCGCTCTGTCTGCCTCCTCCCTCGACCCTGGTTGCCGTTTCCTCCATATCCCCTCACATCGCAGCCATCTCCAACACGCTCCTATCTATCCGAGCCCCCCGCCCCCTGCTGGGATCCCCTCTCCTGGGGGGCTCAGGCTCTTCTCTAAGGCCTCACCAGGGTCCTGAGGGTGACCTGGAAGATGGGCAGACCTCAGTGCTGGGCCACTTGGGAAGCCGAGAGTGGGGACTCTTCCCTTCCCTGTCACTCCCGGTCCCCACGGCCTTTCTTGTTGCCTCAGACTCCCCCAGGCTCCCTGTTTTGCTCTGAGATCCCTCTTCAAGGAGGTGGGTTTGCCTTCCTCAGACCACCTCTGCCAGCCCACGGCAGAGGGTCGCTGGGACACACGCAGGGCGGCCCCCACCACCAACCACCCCACCTGGCTGGAGACTCTGGGAAGGAGGGTTCTCTCTGGAAGGTTCCTCTCTGATGAACCCAGGCCTTCCCCTCCACCTTAGCCTAGCGAGGGCCGAGCCTGCCAGCAAGGGGCTTTGCCTGAAGGGGAGCGGCCCCAACCTTCCCTGACCCCCACTTCCTTCCTGTAACTCAAGGCCTGCACCATCCCCGCCCCACACCTTGCCTTCTGCCCCCTTCCCACAGCCTAGTCCCTCCTTCTTGTCTGTGTTCTCCCTTCCCCTTCTCCCCTGCCCCTGGGGGCTTCCTTGCAGTTCCTCCTCTGTTTTCATCTCTTGCTCTGACCCTGTTTGGGGCCTTCACAGAATCTTCCTGGCGTGTGCCTTGTGGTGGGGGGGGGGGGCGTGGGCAAGTGGAGGGATGGGCCTGCTGAGGTTGGGGGCGGGAGGAGGCTCAGGAGGAGGCCTCGGGGAGCCTTTGAAGTGGTTTGGTTGCACACGCTCCAGTCTTCAAAGCAGAGAGCTGGCAGGTCTCAGGGGCTGATGCTGAGTGCAGGCCCCGGGCTTTCTAAAGGTGGGGAAGGACCACGTGGGGCCCCCACACCAGGCCCCTAACCCAGTTTGCAGCTGGGCCGGGGCACCTGTCTGCCGAATGACCATAACCTGGGGATGGATATGTTCTAGATAGTCGTGGAAAGGGCCCGTGAGAGGAGATGGGATGACCAGCAAGGGGGACAGGCTCTGCAGGCAGGGGCAGCACCCTCGAATGTTCTCGAAAACAAAGGGAGGGCAATGGTGGCTGTCCCCTCTTTTCTAGAGCTGCCGCCTCTGCCCACCCTGCTGAGCTATAGAGCTTTTGCCTCAGGGGAGGGAAGCCACCGTTCAGCATGCCCCTAGGTTCCTAGGCCTTTACCTCTTGCCAGGGCCCAAAGCCAATCAAGTGGCAGGAAGCAGGGCTTACCCATGACACTTAGGACCTCCTCTGAAGGGATCTTTTGTCAAGGATTCTGGGAAGTTGCATTCTTTAGCAGTGGTTCCCAAACTGTGTTCCTCAAAGCACTCCATAAATGATTACTGGTTGTTCCATGAATTCCTGAGGTTTCATGGGTTCCGTGACCAACTAAGTTTGGGAAGCACTGCACACTCTATCCCCCTCTTGGAGATTAGGGTATTCGTTGATACATTAAAGCCTCTGAGAAGTCCTGCAGTAAAGGAACCTGTGTGTCCCAAACTTTTAAAATTAAAGATGGTCTTTTCCAGTACCGCAATGGACTACACGAGGGACCCTGGAGCTCCTTGGAACAGAGGGTGGGAAACCAGCCTGGCAGTGATGACCCTGGTGGCTCTTTCTCTGCAGGACCTAGAATTGGAGGACACTTGATTTTGGAGATCTGGAGGGGCAAGGGGAGGGAGGCTGTCCAACTTGTTCCATCTCTCTGTAACACTGGGGGAGGTGGACCAAAGGATGTCTCTGGCAGGAATAGGGTCTTCTGTCGAGGGAGCTTCTCCAGGAAGGGGCCTCCCAGTGCTGAGGGCCTGTCCTGCCTCTCCCACCTCAGCCTCCACTGTGCCTTTCACAGACTGACTCAGGACTTTGGCTTCGAACCCTGTGTACAGAGTCCCTGTGAGACGTTTCTAATGTGCACTCTGGACAGACAGACACTGCCCACACCCCTCTTGGGCCAGGACCACCATCTCCTCTGGGCCTGTGGTTGCCACTCAGCTTCTCTCCTTTGTTCCCAGGTCTGAGACAGAGAACCAAGGTCAAGGTCAAGCTCTGGTGTGGGGTGTGGGGGAGAGAAGCAGGTCCCCCAAGAACACATTTGCTCCATCTTCAGAGGGTGTGCCTCCCCCACAACACAGCCCTTGCCTTGGCCTTGAGCAGTGGCAGGGCCTCAGCACAGGCCAGGCCCACCCCAACACCTCCTAGGGCCCTTTTCCCTAGATGTGTTTCTGAGGGCTCTGGCATGACTCCCTTCTAGAATGTTCCTTTGGCCTGTTTCTTCTGCCTTTCCTCTCCCTGTGCTCCCAGGCCTGCTCCTCAGGGCCCCAGGAGCCTGACAAGCTGATGGAGCCCCTTGTCTTTGGCTCCTAGGATTTCCAGGCTGTGCCTTCTGCTGGCCAAGGCTTCTGCAGCCAGCCCCCAGCGGAAGTCCCCACATTCTCTCTTCTTCCAGCCTATCTGCCTCATTGGTGTGACTTGTCTCAGAGCAGGAGGGGGTGGGAAGGTGGGTCAGAGGGTCCCTTCCAGACCTAACAGCTCCACCTTGGAAAGGATCAGGGGCACAGAAAGAGGCTACCCCGGCTGGCAGGTCAGGTACGTGTCAAGGGCCTGGGGCTGAGTCTGCCCATCAACCGCCAGAGAGAAAGGCAGTCTCCCTCCACACAGGCCCCAAAACATTGGACCTGACGGGCTGCGGATGACTCTGGTCACACCCTCAGCAAGGTCAGAGGCCTGGAGACCCTTCTCTTCTCTGAGAGGTCACCCAACCACCATATCTGCAATGAGGAGCCTATCCTCAGCTTGGCTGAGATCCACCAAGCTCCCACAGAAGCTGTATCCTAGGAGGGGAGAGAGCAGAGGAGGCTGGGGGACCTTGGGCCAATGGGAAGAGGAGAAAGATGGGCCGGGAGCACGGCCTGCCCCAGGAGTGGCTCAGTGGAGATGGATGGAAGAGGAGAGAACTTTGGGTCTCCGCTATGGGAAAATCAACAGCCCAGCGGGTCTGGCCAACCTTCTGGTTTCGCAGGTGGGGAACCTGAGGCCAGGAGCAGTGGGCCCCCCACACCCACGCCCCCGAGAAGTTAGCAGCAGGGTCTGATCTACCTTTCAGCTCTTTCCAGCCGGAAACCAGCACCCTCTCCTCCTCCCACTCCCCATGCCATCCTCCCCCAGGCCTATCCCCAGCCCCCTCTCCTCCCCTCCCCTCTCACCATCTTTCTCTCTCCCACCAGCTTCCCGGGGTGCGAGGCTCCAGCCTGCCCACCAGCAGCTCGCCTCCTTTCTGCGTGGCTTCTCCCGGCCCTCGGCCCTGGAGCGTGTGAGCGTGTGCGGGCGCGTGTGTGTGCACGTCCACATGGGGCGCAGCTGCCCCCTCTCTTCCTCCCGCAGGAGCAGACCCTGGCCCTCTCCGCTCTCTGTGTGCGTGGCCCCGGGGCCCCTGTCCCCTCTGCCCCCGCAGGACTTGCGGTTCTTGTTTCTTCTTGTATCTCCCTGTTTTCTCCCCTCTCTCTCTGCCCCTCCAGCGATCTAGACAGAGACTTTTGGAATAACAATGAGAGCACAGTGCAGCAGAAATGGAGCTCCTATCCTCCCAAGGAGTTTATTCTAAACATTTCACCCTACGCCCCTTATGGCGACCCACGACTGTCCCTCAAGTGAGTGACTTTACCTGGTTTGATCCTATGTACCGAGTATCTGCGCACGCCCTCACTTCCCCTCCTGCTCCTGTCCCCGACTTCCCCCAACCGGTGCACCCATGGGCAGGCCGACCATGGAGACGAGCAACCCCTCCTGCCTCCCCTCTCCCTCCCGTTCCCTCCCTCCCCCTCTCCCTCCCCCCTCCCCCATCTCCCAGGGCCAGCGGAGCAGGAGAGCCTCCCTAACCCCCACAGTGGGTCCCCTGCGGCCCCCACCCCCTTCTCTGTACAGTCAGGATGGGGTTGCCCGTTTGGTCCCTCCCTCTCGGTGTGGCTCGCTTTCTCCTCCCTGCTGTGTGCCACTGCCCAGGCTGCTCGGTGGTGGTGGTCGGTGGTCGCGGTGTGGTCGGTGGTCGCGGTGGCGGTGGTCGGTGATGGCGGTGACGGTGGTGGGGGTGATGAATTCTGACTAACACGGCTTTCTCTTTCTCCCTGCCTTGGGGCCTCCTGGCCTGGACAGCCCGCTCTTCCTCCGTCGTTAACCCTTCGTTGTCCTGTGGGATAGAGTTGGAGGTGGCTGCCCTCCCCCCACCCCCGCCGCCCCTGCCCCAGGCGGTGGGGAGGGGCCGCCCCTCCATTGTCGTGGTGCGTTGTTCTCCGACCCCAGCCCGCCCGGCCCCCTCTCTCCTCTCTGCAGGCTCTGCTGTTCACCCACTTCGCAGTGCTGATGTGTCTCTCTCTCTCTCTGTCTGTCTCTTGTCCGTCTGTCTCTCTCCTCCTCTCTCACTGTCTCTTTCTTCCTTTTATCTGTCATTGTTTTCCTCCCTCTCCCACCCGCCCCCCCGCGTGTGGCCCGCCCTCTCCCCCCCACCGCCACCCCCGGTGCCCCTCTGGCCCGCGCGCCTCCAGTGGCACCCTCCTGTCGGGCGCCAAGGTGGCCGCCGCGGCGGGGCTGGCGGTGGAGCGGGAAGGCCGGCCGGGGGAGAAGCCAGCACCGGTGCCGCCACCTGGAGAGGACGCCTTGAGAAGCGGCGGGGCTGCCCCCAGCGAGCCGGGCAGCGGTGGCAAGGCGGGGAGAGGCCGCTGGCGGACGGTGCAGAGCCACCTGGCCGCAGGGAAGCTCAACTTGTCCAAGTGAGTCATGGCCCTGTGGCCACCGGAGCCGGAGCCGTGAGCTCGGGCCGGCCCCCCGCCAGCGGGGACAGCGGGACCCCCCCGGCACGCCCGCTGCTGCCCCCAGAGGTGCCGTCCTCGGCCTCTGGCTCATTCCATTCCTTCACAAGACACACATCATCCTCGCCATCGGGCGCAACAGCCATACCGTGTCGCATCCCAGCCTCCGGCTGCTGCCCCCATCAGTCTCTTTGCTTGCCAGTGACCAAGCCATTCCATTTTCTGCCCCCGAGGTGGCTTCATTTCAATCCTCAGGTCATCCCATCCTCTTTGACTGGCCGCCCCATCCCAGCTGTCAGGTCATCCCTCTGTGGGCCACCTGGACCATCCCATCCCTGGGGAGCTGGCCCACTCTCAGCCTGTGTTCGATGCCACTCACCAGCCTTCCCCCTTACAGCCGGCAGGTGGCTCTAGACCCAGAGGCTGAGCCATTCCATTTCTGACCATCAGGCACCTCCATCGGCTTGTCCCACTCTTGCTCGCACCATTCCCCCATCTGTCCTGCGGGCCCACCCTAAGCAGCTGGGCTGTCCCCATGGGGCCATCCTCATCTCAGCCATTCCCATTGGCTGTCCCGGTCTTGGGCAGTGAGCTGTCCCACTGTCAGCTGTTGGGTGGTGTGTTCTTGGCGGTTGGGTTGTTGAGCGCCCCAGCTAGCTTCTCTTTTCTGACGAGGGTGGTCTGGATGTCAGACAGAAGAGCCGTTTCCTTTTTAAAAGCTCTCTGAGCTTTCCAGACAAGACCGTCCCTCTCTTGGGCCGCGGACACAGGGCTGGCCCCTGTTCACAGCAGAAAGTATGTTCTCTCCTCCCCCACCATGGGGCTGCCTTATTCTCATCTTGGCTTTTAGAAACTTCCATTTCCCCACAGCTGAGCCTTTCCAGGCTCTAAATCCTTTGAACTATGACCATTCTCACCCATTGGGACGTACGTTCCATTTTCAGCTGTTAGAACTGCCTCACTCCCAGCTAAGGGAGCAGACAGCCTCTCACTTAGAAGACTGGCAGCCCTGACCCCTTCTTAGCTGGGGGCTGTCCTCTTGCCTCCATTCAGCACCGCACACACCCACCGCCCCGGTTCTCTTCAGAAGGCCTATGATTCCTGCTTTGGGACCATAGAGGGCCAGTGTGCCGAGACCTTATTGCTTGTTGGCCTGAAGGCACACAGGCCGATTTCTCCCTTGAGCCTCAGGAAGGTCTCGGAGGGAAGTCCCACACTCCCCGGAGAGCCAGGCCCAGCACCCCGCCCTCCCCAGCCTGCTTTGGCCACAGACTCCAGGCTGGCTGAAGCCTCCATGCCATCCGCTGGCTCCAGGCCTGGAGGCACCAATTTTAGTTTCCTGTGACTGAGAGGTTGTAAATTGGACTAATTTTGGATGTGATAGGAAACCAAAATGAGGTCAGCAAGGAGGAGGAGGAGGCCGTCCAAGTGTCGTCCTCCCCTGCCTCCACCTCCCCCACCCCGCCCCCCAACAGGGAGCTGTGGGCCTACCTGGTCTGACCCTGGTGGTAACCCGGGCTGCAGGCCCTAGCTGGGCAAGACTGCTGCCCCCTCCAGGACCCCAGCTCCCAGCCAAAGCCATGTTTTGCCTCTCTCTCTCTCCTCTCTCTCTCGTTCTCTCTCTCTCATTCTCTCTTTTCTATTCTCTGACTTTCTCTCCCTCTTTTGCTCTCCCTCTTTTTCTCTCTTTCTCTCTCTCTAGCCCATAGGGGCACCCTAACTGTTGTCCTTTGCTTCCCAGGGTAGGCTCGGGGGGAGCAAAGCTGAGGTCTGGTTGCAGTGGTGAAAGCGGTTCCAAAGGCCCTGGAGCCCCTCCCGCAGACAGCCCGGGTGGGGAGGCGGGGAGGGGGACATGGCTGCCCTGTGGCCCTAGACCCACAGTTGGCAAGCTTTCTTTATAAAGGGTCAGAAAGAAAATCTTTAGGCTCCACAAGTCACATAGTCTCTTTCATGCCGACTCAAGCCTGTCACAGCCATAGACAGGATGTAAATTAGTGTGTTCCAGTAAAACTTTATTTACAAAGACAAGTGGTGGGCCAGATTTGGCCCACAGGCCACAGTTTGTCAACCCCTGCCCTTGACCACTAGATTGGGAGACAGAGGGAGGGGACAGAGGAGGAGGCTGGGACCTCTGAGGTTCTGGCCCTGCCTGTGGGATGTGCTCATGTCTCTGGCCAGGGGAATAGAAGCAGGCAGGTTGCCTGGGGAAGCCAGGGGTCTCTGACTCTTCCTACCTCCGTCTCCTGAGACATTTGCAGGTACCCCTGGCATGGGGAACCGTTAACTAATACATGTCCCCAGGCCCAACCTCACTGGGTCCCCATGGCAACCTTGGGACAGAGGCAGCTCAGGGATGATTTTCACCCGGGCTTTATGAAGACACTCAGTTGAAGAAACTGAGGGGTGGGCTCACTCTTCCACAGTCCCGTGGTTCAGAAGCAGCAGAGCTGGAGCTTGAGCCCAGGTTCCTCTGACCTCATCCTGCCTCTGATCAGCCGTGTCCTGCTTCCCGTCTGTCCCTGCTCTCTTACCAGCATTTTTCAGGGATGCCGGTGGGCCTGCTAGGAGGGCGCCCTCTTCCAAATGCATAGTCACCCTGTCCTCCATCAGAATTGGGGCAAAGTGACCAGACAGGTGGTTCCTGGGGCTCCCACCTCATCTGATCCTTTCCCGGGTTCCCTCCTCTGACTGGGAGTCACTCCCAAGAAATCAGGAAGGGACACTGCACCTCAGAAACAAGGAACCCTGGAAGGAGGGCAAAGGTCTGCAGTCCTGAGGCAGCCAGGGCAACCAGGCAGAGGCCCAAGGACAGAGGGTGTCCGGGGACAGTCCCCAGCCTCTGTGGCCCAAGCATAAGAAAGGCCGGCTCTCCCTGTCTCGTCACACGTTACTAGGCCAGCTCTGCATTGGCCTGGATTTCCTCATGTCTCCAAAGGCCATTCGTACTTAGATCACAGAAGCAGACTTTCCTGGGGTCCCCCAGCGACACGGCGGGAGGGAGCGGCGGCGGCTGCTCCCTCCACCCCCCGCCGTTCCAGCACGCCAGGTCCGGGGGCCCTGGGGCCGCCTTCACCACGCAGCCTGCACAGCTCCCACGGTCTGAGAGGCGTTTGTCCGCCAGCCAAGCTAAGGCCAGAGGGTGGGGTGGGCTGGGCAGGGCCAGCCCAGGGGTGGTGGTGGGGGCGGGCTCGGGGCGGGCACGGGGCTCGGTGGCCTCCCGGGTGAGGTGGTGGCAGCTACGGCGCGGCAGCGACAACCGGGATGGAGGCCCCGCGAGGTCCGGCAGAGCGCGCCCTGCACTGGGGCCTCCTAGTCCTGACCCTCGGCTTCTTTCTCCTCCACTGTGATCCCTTCACCTGCTTCTCCTTTCTCTCCTCTCCTCCACCCGCCCCAAGTTTCGAGGACTCCACCCTGTCCACGGCCACTACCCTTGAGTCTATCCCCAGCTCCACGGGAGAGCCGAAATGCCAGCGACCCCGCACCCTGATGCGGCAGCAGAGCCTGCAGCAGCCGCTGAGCCAGCACCAGCGGGGCCGGCAGCCCAGCCAGCCCACCACCAGCCAGAGCCTGGGCCAGCTGCAGGCCCACGCGGCCTCGGCGCCGGGCCCCAACCCCCGGGCCTATGGCCGGGGCCAGGCTCGGCAGGGCACCTCCGCCGGCTCCAAGTACCGGGCGGCCGGCGGCCGCAGCCGATCCAACCCGGGCAGCTGGGACCACGTGGTGGGGCAGATTCGAAACCGAGGCTTGGACATGAAATCCTTCCTGTAAGTCCCCCCCTTGAGCGGGCCGGCCCCCACCTCCCAACCCAGCCTCTCTCCCCTCATCTCCTTGGGGAACGGCTGGCCCTCCGTGGCCCCTCTGCCTCTGAGGCAGGGTGCCCAGCAGACTCGGCCCACCCCTCCCCAGCCTCCTGTGGCTCAAGGCTTGTGCCTGAAGCCCCCCCATGGAAGGATTCTTATCTGGGCCGCCCCTGTGAAGACCCCAACTCCCCCACTTCCGTTCCTCCCGGGGCTCGGAGAAGGTCCCCCCCACCCCCCACTAAAAGTCATCGGGGACACTGGACAATGCCGGTGAGGCCGCCAGGTCTGCCTCCCCTTCCGGCTAGTCCCAAGCTGCTCCCGGCCTCCCTGCCAGCCTCCTCCCCTCCTCCCAAACCTGGGCTCGGGCCCTGCCTCCAAGCCTCCAGATCACCCCTTCCCTGTAACCTGACTCTGCTCACCTCCTGCGCCCGCACTTCCTCCCTCCCTCTCACTTCCCCTGTTCCTGCCATCAGCCCTGTCCTCTGCCTCTCTGACCTTCTCCAGCCACCTGTCCTCCGGCTCCCAGAATGACCCATCCCCTGAGGACAAACCTCAGATGTTCCCCCCAAAGCTTTAGGAAACCTTCTTTCTAAATCAGAGGCTTCTTCCAAGTGTACAGGCCTGAGAAGTGACCACCCACCTCGGGTATCTAACTGCAGCCATTCCTCATCTCCCCCCACCCCAGTCCCATGCTGGCCCCCTGCCCCTGCCCTGTCACAGGTAGGAGCCCTGCCCACCGCACATTCCCTCTCTCTGGCATCGCTCTGGGCATCTGCACTCACTCTCGGAGCCCAGGCAGACCTGGGCTTTGGTCCCTGATATCACTCGCCTCCTCCGGCCTAACATGACCTTCCTTCCAGGCTCTGGGGATTATTTCTATCGCCCAGGTCTTCCCTGGGAGCACTTTTCATGGAGCAAGAGACCAGCACTAAGCCTGGGAGAGGAGAAAGGGAGGAGGAAGGGGAAGGCCAAGATCAAGGTCCAGCTCATTGGCAAGATGGTGGGGATTCTGAAGGCAAGCAGGTCCCTCCAAGCTTCCTACCTCTCCAGCTGAGACCCCAGCCCAAGCTTCCAGTGCAGACAGGAGTGCTGCCCCTGGCAGAGGCACCCCAACAGAAGAGGCCTTGCCATGCCAGCTTCCCACACCTGTGCAAATGGCCCGTTGCCCTGGCCTGGCCGTCCATGCTGCCCATGCCCTACTTGGCCCATCCAGGCAGCACATCTGCTGGGGCTTTCCCCCACCCAAGGACCCTTGGGAATCCAGCTGGTGCCTGCATGAGACAGGATGCCCAGCCGAGCTTCCTGGCTTCCAGGCCGCGGTTGGTTTGGGAACGGATACGATGGCACTGGTAGATTAGGAGAGTCAAGGGAATTGGTTCTTCTGTGGCTTGAACAGAACTGAGAACCGGCAAGCCCCTGCACCCCTCCACTCCACCTGCCTCCGGCTGCTCTTCACACAGCTCTCACCCTGCTATCTGTTCTAGCAGCCATCAGAACTGGAGTAGGAGCCATCCCCAGTCCCTGGGAAGAAGGGAGCCGGCTGCAGGAAAGCCTCCATGTACCGACTCTTCCCTGCCCGCTGTGCCCCTGCTCGACTGGGATTTGATGAGTGGCACTGCTGGGCCAGCATCCATGGTCCACACTGCCATGCCCACCATTGCTTCATGGGCCCCTTGCCTGCTGGTCACCACTAGAGATCACCCACCGCCCCCCTCCTCCACTTGTCATTCTTCCCAGCAGGGGTCAGCAAATTTTTTTTCTGTAAAGGACCAGATTATAAATATTTTAGGCTTTGTGGGGCACGTGGTCTCAATCACATTTTTTAAAGCAATGCTTTAAACACGCATAAGCCATTCTTAGCTTGCAGGCTGTAGAAAGCCAGGCCACCAGCTGTACTTTGCCCACCTCTGACCTCCGCCTTACAGTTTAGCTGGTGTGCTTCTGAGGCCCTTCTCTTGCCCCAGAAGCTGCTGGTCTACGGAGATAGCCAGGGTAGGAGGGCTAGCCAGACTTCCCAGGATCCCACCCCCTCTTGCAGGAAGGATGGTGTTCCTCCTGCTTAATGGGTGTGACCCCACCAATACCACCAGCTTCTCCCCAGACTCTCCTCCTGCCCCTCGTTCTCACCCTTGCAGCCTGTGTTGCTGGAGAGAATGATAACTTGGGAATTTATGCAGAAGAGCCGTTTTGTTTTCAAGATGAGCAAAAGGAGTATCTGGAAAATGCATTAGCCAGGGAAAAACATGTTGTTTTCGTTGGGTTCTCCTTCCCCCAGCTCCACCAGCTCCTAAGCAGCCAAATGGAATTTTACCAACTCTGAAACAGTACCGGTGGGCAGAGAACAAAGAAAACGAGGATTTGTCCTGAGGGAAGGGGGAGTTGTTACCTAAAAGTTAGATGCCAGCGGGAGTGTCAACCTGGAGTAATGTGCCCAGGACGAAGATGTATGACCTCAAAGGCAGTGCAACCACTTGGCTTCCTCCCCTCCCTGGGGCCCCCACTGCCATCTCCCATTTTCCCCGAGGCCAGCCCCCCCAGGTGCCACGTGTCACCTGCTTGAGTTCCCTTCTGACAACCTCTCTAGGAAATAACCAAAGCCGCCTCTCCCTGAATGGGATAACGGTGGTTGAAGGGCAGATCTCCCAACCCAAGATCCCCCTCTCCAGAATATTTCATCAGGCTTACCATTCTTCCCTTGGCCCTTCCTGAGACATGCTTTCCTCCTCTTCTTTTGGATGAGAGACCCAGAGCTGGATAAGCTCCACAAAATACCCAGGAAATGCCCATGAACTCTGATGATTTTGTGGGGCAGCAGGTCACTTTCCATCCCTGGAAAATGCAGGGTGACTCCGCAGTTGCCACGGAGCTCTCTGAGAATGCCGCCTATGAAAAACGTCACACCTTGACCTCTGGCCCCACGCTGCTACCCACATGCCAGCTCCTGGTCTGCCTGGACTGAGCCTCCCTCAAAGCAGAATGACTCCAGCCTCTTCCAGATCTTCCTCATTGCAGAAACAGGCTCCCTCCAGACCTGGCCAGGTCCCTGCTCTTTCTCTCTCTCCACCTTTGCTTTTTGGTGACTTCTGGACTGTTTCTCCAAGAAAAGGCCCCTGAACTGGACTCAAAAGCCTTGGTGGTTTTTCCCTGGATTTCCAGGAAGGGGGACTCAAAAGAAGGCCCATGATGGCCAGCACACCACAAACCAGAAGGGACTTCCATTCTCCTCTGACGGGCTGTGTGTTCAGGGACCCCTCCTGGTGTCAAGGACATCTGGCTGACCATGACCTAGAGATGTCTTAATGAAGGTGCAGCGCCCACTGGATTTCCAGACTTTCTAAGAACCTCCCACCTGGGAGCCCAAACCTGCCCGCCCTTCCCAAAGCAAGATGGCAATGGAGCCCCTCCCTCTTCTCCCAGGGGCCCAGCATAAAGCCTCTGGCCTTTGTTCAACTGGAGATGAGTTCTCCTTGGAAGTCCGAGTGCCCCAGGTCATATGCTCCCCCCATCCCCTGGCCTCCCCCACCCCACCCCTGCCAGCCTTCCTTAACAGTTTCCTCAGCAGTGTCCTGGGCACATGCCCCTTCATCGGGCTTCTGCCCAGCCCCTTCCCCAAGTCTTTCCAGAGCACCTTGCTCCCTAGCCCCGAGGCAGGCAGGGTCTCAGGCCGTGGACACCTCCCCTCATTCCCTCCCTCCCCACGTCCACCCGACTCTACTCTACAACTGTTGACAGTGCTAAAGTGTGTGGTTTCTCTCCTGCAGGGCCAGTTTCTTACGCTTTTTTCTTCTCTCTCTTTGTCTCTGTCTCTGTCTCTGTCTCTCTCTTTCCCCTCCCTGCCCCAACCCGTGGGGCCTCCTCGTTTCCTCCCGGCTGGTGGGCTGCCCACCTCGGGCAGGGAAGGCAGGATGGTGGTGCTATCCTTGGTCTTAGGGCTTTCGGAACAGGATGACTTTGCCAATATCCCTGACCTGCAAAACCCAGGAACCCAGCAGAACCAGAACGCTCAGGGGGACAAGAGGTACGAGCACAGGCAAGGGCCTGCAGCGGCAGCGGCAGAGATGGAGGCGTGGAGAGGCTGCCAGCCTCCACCAGCCCTGGCCCGGCTGCTGGATGAGGCGGTGGTGCCCTCAGCGATCCTGGAGCGGGAGAACAGCCCCCTCCCCAGCTGGCGCCCTCACACACACCACACCCGGGTGTCCCTTGGGTCCGAGGCCAGTGTGGCCATCCTGGGACCATTCTGGATCAAGCCTGCTCCCCAGGCATGCTTGCCCTCGCCCGGAGCAAGCTCGCCTTTCTGCCCCATCTCCCTGCTTGGCTCCCTCCTCCCTTGCTGCCCCTCATCTTCCATCTCTGCCCCACCCCCGACCTCGAAATCCCAGTTTCTCTGGTGGTTGGTGGGCAGGGGGGATGTAGGGAAGGGGCACCAGCCTCTTCTCCCTCATCCCCGCCACCTCAACCTCCCTCTTGCCTGGAGGTCCCGCTGGGGTGAAGGTAGCACCTCGTCACCGCAGGGGTACTGCACAGGTGTGGCTGAGCTGCTTGGCCGATTGAAGAAGAACCCCTGGTGGGAGAGTGTGGGGTGTGGGAGAGGCCTGGTGACCAGAAAGAACTGAGAGGCAGCCCTGAACCTGAGGTACCAGGAGGAGGGACTAGGGGGAGGGTCCGAGAGCAGGCCACGGGTGCCGGCTAGGCTCCCTGTTTACACAGGCCAAGAAGGGGGCTGGGCATTTAGCCATAGTCTTGACCATGAGGAACTCAGGGAAGCACCTACTGGTACCTCCTGTCTCAGGGAGGGCGTGGAGCACTTGTGGGAAAGGAAACGGGGCAAGGTCGGAGGCTTGGGCAGTGCCACCAAGGTGGAGGGAGCCTGCCCTTGGTGTGGCTGCTGCCTGTCTCCTGGCCTTGGGCTGGGCCAGATGCACAGCTGTAGTCGCAGAGGGAGGGCTCCTCACCTCAGTCGGGTCTGCTTCTCGACACGACCAAAAGCCTCCCGGAGAGCATGTGGGCTGACGGCCAGGATGCCGGCCTTCTAGTTCTGGTTGTGGCAGAGACACGCTCCTCAGACGTGAGCCAGTCACTGCCCCTCTCTGAGCCTCTGCTTCCTTGTCTGTCGAATGGAGGACTGGAAAGGGTGACCCCTTCCAGCTTGGGCATGCGAAGCTTCTCATAGACGCTCAGGCGGGGGGCACCTGTCAGAGCCTGTGAACTGGGCAGGGATCCTGACATTCCCTGAGCCCCTTACCCTTAAGGCAGGAGGAGACTGTCCCAGGCCACCACCAGGGGCCTGTGGGTTATGGAAGGATAGGTCAAGAGTTAGCGAACTGCCTGTCCCTCCAGCAGCTTCTCGCATTTCCTTCCTATTCCAGGTTCACTGTTGAATATCTATGGTGGACACAGTCAGAAGTTCCCAGAGAGTGGGAGGGAAAAGCGGGACGGGTTCTTTCACTCAGTGGCACAGATGGTATCACACCCGAGCCCATGTCCTGGGCGGGTGGGAGAAACAGAGCCTACCACCTCCAGCCCACCTGGCACCCCAGGAGTTCTGGACTGGGTCCTGGGTAGGCTAGAGTGCTGCGGGGAAGGGGCCATGGGGGAGAGGAGGCAGGAGGAGGCTGGAGACCTCTGGAAGCCTGCTGAGCACCGAGCTCCTTGTCGGGGGAAGGTGTGAAGTGTGCAGGAGGCGGCGCAGGCTGGAAACGAGATTTCACATCACCCCTGTGTTCATTAGCTGGCTCCATTTCCACGCACAGCCTCTTTTTACCTCTGCCATGAAGGTCTCCCGCCCGTATTCTAACACGCCCATCCCTTCTGACCATTACATCAGCCCTTCCTGCCTTCCTGGGGAGGGTGGGTGTGGAGGTGGAGGCCATGGGCCCTCACCCCCCACCCTGCCTAACTCTCCGGGTGGACACATGCCATTCCCACCCTGCCACACCCACCCCGTCCATCTCAGGGCCTCTGGGGTGTTTCCCAGGCAACCGGGCGCTAAGAAGGTGTCTGGCACTGAGGGCTTCCTTCGCAGAACTCTCCCCGGCCCCAGGATTGGCAGCATCCCACCAGGCTCCCAGCACCTTAGGGTTCCACTCCTCTAGACTCCTGGCTCTTTGGACCTTGGCATGGTGGGCTTGGGTCATCTGTCCCTTTCTCTTCAGCTACTGCCTCCAGACCCAGAGTCTGCCCTTCTGCCCCAATCCCCCCACCCTTTCCCATCCAGCTGACCCCTTGGCTGTCCTTGGGGAGGACTTTCAGCACCCAAGGTCTGTCAGCAGCAGGTCCCTGGGCGACAGGAGGGCCCCGGGAAGAGGAGCAGCCATTCCAATTCCCAAACAAGGTAGGGGTGCGTCTAGCAAGCAACATGGAGATGGGAAGGTTGGTCACTACCTCCCTCCCAGGATCCTTGGTGGCCCGGAAGTCCCCCATCCAGGATCTCCCAGTCCCTTAGCCTCAGTTCTGTGGGCCCCAAGAACAGAATGCTGTTGGACCCGGGAGGGAGGAAGGAAGGAGGCCAGGACTATCCCTGGCCCCCGTTCCCCGCTGCCTTCACCCATCCTGCCCTGCATCCATGCCCATGTCATGCTCCCTGCCATCCCTTCCATCGCTCCTTGGGATCCGAATGGTGTCCACCGTGGCCCCACCCCCACCTGAGTGGGGCGCGGGGCAGGGCAGGGACCTGGCCACCCCCATCGCTCTCCTCGCCCCAAAACCACCATGTTTCCTCTGTCCCGGTGTGTGTCCCCCGCCTCCTCTCTGCCTCTCCTCTCGGCCGCCTCGCTCGTCCCCTTGTGCACCCTGCAGCCTTCTTCACTAGTCTTCAACTAACCTTTCTTGGCCTCTCTCTCTCTCCCCCTCTCCTTCCTCCCATCTGCTTCTCACAGGGATGTCCCTGGGCCAGTGACGGGGCCCCTCCGCCTCTCCCTCTGCCTCTCTGTGCACTTGTCTCTCTGTCTCTCTCTGTCCCGTGACCTCCGGTAGCTTCAGTGGCGCTGACCATCTTCCCAGGCTGCTTTGCAGCTGTGCTGATGCTGTGGTGTGGCCAAAATAACTCCGACTTTCTCATACCTTCAGCAGTCAATCTGGCGCTCTCCTCCTGTCCCACTCTATTTTTAACCTGACTTTACCTCTCCAGCTATTTCAGTGTCCTCTTCCTCCCCGTGCCTGTCTGCGTGCGCACGTGTCCGCGAGTGTGTGTCCCTGTGTGTGCGCGCGTGTGTGCGTGCATCGCTGTGGCCGCACTTCTGGGAGGGACCCTGGGGTGGCCCCAGGCAGGGCGGGGTGTCTCGTGCTATCTAGGCAGGGCCGGGTTCTCGCAGCAGGTGTGTGTGCGTCTGATTCGCAGGGTGTCTGTCCCTGACACAGCTCCCTGCTCTTGCCCATTTCAGCCGGTCCCGAGTCCCACACACACCTCAACATGCCTGGGTCTCCCTGGATGTTTCCTCTCGGGATCTAAGTGTGCATCGCTCTGTGTGTGTCATCTCACTGCTGTGGTCGACCTGCCTCGTTGCTGTGCCCTTCTCTCCCGGGTGCCCCCGGGTGTCTGTCGGGCTTGTGTGCACTAGTGTGTGTGCGTACGTCCGCGTGTGTGCACGCGCATGTGCACACCTTGCTGTTGGGTCCTGGTAACTCCCCTCCAGGGCGTGACAGATTCCGTGCATGTCTGTCTGCCTGTCGTGGCTAACTGTGTGCCAGCGGCTGGCCCGTACCGAGGATGTGTGTCTCACCTGCGTGTGTCCCCGAGTCTGAGGCTCTGGGACTCTCAGAGCTGTTCTCTTGCAGCCTGTCCCGAGCCCCACGCTGCCGGACTTCCTGTCTTTTCCTCGCTGCCCGCCCCACCTATCCTCCTCATGAGATGTTCCAGCCTGGTCCCTGGGCAGGCTTATAGTGCCCCCTTCCTGAGCCCCAGCTGGACGGAGCCTGGGCTCACCACCCAGCTGCCGGGCCAGAGAGCCCAGCTTCCCAGGAGCAGCATGGAGTCGGGGTGCACACAGGGCCTCGCACGGAATGGTCAGATCCGGGGCTTCTCGGTGGTGCCCCGTCTCTCTCTGACCCTGGGTGAGAGCCGTATCCCACACGCAGTCCTCAGAGCGGGAGACGGGTGGGGACTGGGGAGCAGGGGGCGTAGACTCGTCCCATCCCACAGGTGGCTGTTTCAATCTAAATTAGTTTGAGTCGAACGACACAAAATACTCTGCCCTCAGTCGCACTGGCCACTTCAAATGCTTAGTAGCCACATAGGGACAGTGCAGACATAGAACACAGCTGCCATCGTAGAAAGTTCTACTGGCCAGAGCTGTGTGGGCAGTAGTCCCGACCTCACCTGGTCATTCTTGGGTCTGAAGGGCACCTGCGTTCTCAGGCTGAACAAACACAGGCAGGGCCTCTGGGAGATAACACCCCGGGGCGTGTCTGCAGAGGGTAATGACGCAGCGGGTAACCTGGACATGCCGGGGAGCCTCCTCTGACAGGCTGGAGTGATGAGGGCTGCCAGGGGCGCGCTCAGAGACCACCATGCAGGCAGTGACCGGATGGTGGGGGGCTTCCTGGGGAACAGGAGGAGTGGGAGTACCCACAGGGGCAGTCTACCTGGATCACGCTTAAGTGAGGGAGATGGGCCCCGGGCACTGTCTGAGGGAAGACCAGCCCTCCCTGCGGACCAGAGCGTAGCTCCTGCTGGCCTCCAGGAGGTGGTGGCTGCTTGGGTCTCAGAGGATGTGCCACTGCCACCCCGGCCAAGGTGCCCAGCCCAGCCCACCTCCCAACTTGCACTCATTTGGATTCCCCCCGCCTCCAGGTTGCCCGCAGGAGGGAAGGCAGTGAACACAGCCCCGGTGCCGGGCCAGACACCCCATGATGAGTCTGACCGCCGGACTGAGCCGCGTTCCTCCGTCTCGGACCTCGTCAACTCCCTCACCAGTGAGATGCTCATGGTGAGAAGAGCAGGGCGCTGGGGCTCCAGGCAGGAGCTGAAGTGGGAGGCTGGGGCCGGGGAGGGGATGCGTGTGACAATTGGTGACAGCGTGGGAGTTGTCCACTCGGGCACGGGTACCAGCATGGTGACTGAGTGAGCAAGGCTTGGGTTCTTTGTTCAGCTTTTTCCCCAGAACAGGCTCTCTGTGCCTCAGTTTCCTCATTTGTCCAGTGAGAATAAGAATGCCCATGTTCCTCCCATCTCTTTCTGGGTTGAGTAGGGGTCCAAGAAAACCTACTCATGGGAGATATTTTTGTGATCCGTAGGAGGAAAGGCTTGGGGCAGACTGGGTCCCCTCTCTTGGAGCAGTGTCCCACTGAAGGGAGGTCCGAGCTGGTGCTCCTGGTGGAGTGGGGCTCATTTTCCCTCTCTCAGGGACCTCCCTTTATCCCCCATTGCTGGGGACCAGCTGGGGCTCAAAGGTAAAAGAAGAGTACGACCCCCCAGGTCCTGATTGCTGGGACTGTGCTGAGGGTCTTCTGTGCACACCCCGCTCCACGGGGCTCCCAGCCCTATGGATCTGGGGCGTTTCCACCAAGGCACCGAGGCCTCACCCCCTGGTGGCAGCAGTGAGTCATGGCCATGTGCCCCACCTGAGCTGGGGGGAAGAACCCAGGGGAGGACGCCATGATGGGGCAGCCGGTGGTTTGCAGGTGGCAGTCAATCAGGGCTTTGTCAGCTCACAAGTCCCAAGGAGGCTTAGGGTCTGGGGTTGGGGAAACTGATGCCTGCTGTGTTCCTACTGGACGTGACTGGAGACAAGTAATTTCTGCTCCCTGGACCGAGGGTCCCTCCCCAGTCCTGTAGAGCGAGGGAAGCCAGTTTGTGGGCTCTCAAGCCCTTGCTGGACATCATTCAGTTCAGAGTTCCTTTGCCCAGGCTCTGGCATGGCAGCTGCCACGCT